>NC_064551.1:6135098-6463848 GCF_023856365.1 Brienomyrus brachyistius
AATGTAATTTCGAATATGCGAAATACTTGCAATACATATCCAGTCTAGTGATGAACTGGATCGGTTCAGCGACCACTCTGCTTGGTCATCTTTTCCCATAGCACCTTCAATTAAAAGTATGAAATATAAATCATTATAAATAAAGTATAATAATAATAAAAGTATAAAATAGTGCCTTACCTGAGTTTAATTATACTTTTTTCTGCTTAATTCCATTCCTGTCTTTGAAACCTGGCAACGTCAAGGAGGCCATATTTACAGAGGCAGTTTTTATCTGTTTCTGAGCATTTTAGCTTGTTATTACACTAAATGCCTATGATAGATATTGATTCTTGGACAGATAAGAAGACAAAAATCCTGAGATCTGTTTACTTTTGTGCGGCTAGGGTTACATTATTTATGTGAACAAGCAGGAAGCGCACAGTCCCCCTCACAGCCATTCTGAAAAGCTAACAGATTTTATTAATCTTTTCTAACATCTTAGCTAACATTACTAGCAAAAAATACTTGTCCGTCCATCCATCCATCATCCATCCATCCATCATAAATATTGGATAATTGGATGACAAAAAACCATGAAACATCAAAGATTATTTTCATCATCTTTTAACTTATAGACACAGCAATCTTGAACATCAGTGGTTATTCCTAACTTTGCATTGGGAATGATTGTGTTTTAATTTATCCGCAAAGTATAACAAAATATTCACTTTAATTTACCTTTGAATTTTATAACATGAAAAAAATACAGAAAGAACAAAAGCCAGCACAGTAAATGAACGTGTTCCTTGGAGCAGCATTATATACTGAACAAAAATATAAACGCAACACTCTTGTTTCTGCTCCCATTTTTCATGAGATGGACTTAAAGATCTACAATTCATTCCAGATACACAATATTACCATTTCTCTCAAACATTTCTCACAAATCAGTCTAAATGTGTGATAGTGAGCACTTCTGCTTTGCTGAGATAATCCATCCCACCTCACAGGTGTGCCACATCAAGATGCTGATCTGACATCATGGGTAGTGCACAGGTGTACCTTATACTGCCCACAATAAAAGGCCACCCTGGAATGTGCAGTTTTTTGCTTTATTGGGGGTCTGGGGACTCAGAACCGGTCAGTATCTGGTGTGACCACCATTTGCCTCATGCAATGCAACACATCTTCTTCGCATAGAGTTTATCAGATTGTCAATTGTGGCCTGTGGAATGTTGGTCCACTCCTCTTCAATGGCTGTGCGAAGTTGTTGGATATTAGTGGGAACTGGTACACGCTGTCGTATACGCCGGTCAAGCACATCCCAAACATGCTCAACGGGTGACATGTCCGGTGAGTATGCTGGCCATGCAAGAACTGGGACATTTTCAGCTTCCAAGAACTGTGTACAGATCCTTGCAACATGGGGCCGTGCATTATCTGTCTGAGTGGCTGGTCTCAGACGATCTTGGAGGTGAACCTGCTGGATGTGGAGGTCCTGGGCTGGTGTGGTTACACGTGGTCTGCGGTTGTGAGGCCGGTTGGATGTACTGCCATATTCTCTGAAACGCCTTTGGAGACGGCTTATGGTTGAGAAATGAACATTCAATGCACGAGCAACAGATCTGGTTGACATTCCTGCTGTCCGCATGCCAATTGCATGCTCCCTCAATGCTTGTGGCATCTGTGGCATTTTGCTGTGAGACAAAACTGCACATTCCAGGGTGGCCTTTTATTGTGGGCAGTATAAGGTACACCTGTGCACTACCCATGATGTCAGATCAGCATCTTGATGTGGCACACCTGTGAGGTGGGATGGATTATCTCAGCAAAGCAGAAGTGCTCACTATCACACATTTAGACTGATTTGTGAGAAATGTTTGAGAGAAATGGTAATATTGTGTATCTGGAATGAATTGTAGATCTTTAAGTCCATCTCATGAAAAATGGGAGCAAAAACAAAAGTGTTGCGTTTATATTTTTGTTCAGTGTATAAATTAAAGAAGTTATCTAAAACTTCTTTTATTTCGACATTTATTTGTATTCAAACTTAAGCATTTTAAGTATCTGGTTCTCCTAGATTAACTGAAGATGCCTTTGAAGTTTTGTTGGAGCGGTCCACTCTGCCTTCAGAGGCCTATCTTCAGGGTTCCTCATGGATGATGTCAATGCCAGAATCGCTTGGCAGGATCCTTGCAAGCAGAGACTGTATCTGGGGTTTTAGAGCCGCTACAGTCGTTTCTGTCCCAATAGTGAAAGTGCTGTGGAGTGTGTAGAAACAGTGGTGCACTTGTGACTCCTCAGGTAGAGGGAGGCTTCATGGTGGCATCAAAATGCCACCGCTATCCAGGGACATAGCTACTGCTGTGTGGCTGATACCCTGTGTTCCCGGGTTTTGTATATTTATGGAACAAAAGCAGACATGATTCTGAATTGTGTTACATTTTCAAAAGGCTACGGACAAGATGTCACGCAGACACTGGAGAAAGTATACCAATTCCTACATGGGGAAACAAATTGTCGCAGTGAGATTTCGCTTTGACGAATTTGTAGAAACGGATCTCATGAAACCTAATTGGAACAAGCCTCGTTTCACAGATTCTGGAAGTTATTAGGTTCTCTAGAGGAGGTTTGTATTTCAAAGCATGAAATCATTGGGATTCAGTTAAGAAAACCAAAGCCATTTGTTGGTAAGAACCACACACACTCCACAGACCACAGTTTGAGGATGGGCCCAGTCTTATTATCGCCACTCGTAGGTCAGGTGGTCTGGGGAAATAGAGCGTTTAGGGACCTCATCTTTGGGTTAGGTATTCATTTACAAGGGGTGAGTACACAGTACCCAATAAGATTCCCAGAATTGAGCCTTTGTGTGTACAAATTTAAGTGTACATTCTGAACTGTTACAATTTACTCATGGCACGAAAACAACAGTATTTTGGCTTATTAGCATTGCTAGCGTAACTGCTGTGAAACACATTGTCCCGTATCCATTATAAATCAGATAAACTGAGCTTATGTGGGTGTTTCTGATCTCTGGAAAATTTGGGGAAATATTACACTAGAGTTAAATCAGTGTAAGACTCACTATTACAAGTGCTCACTATTTTAGAGAGTACCTTTCCTGCATCCCTAGTTAACATTAATACCACGTTAGTGCAGATTTATGCTAGCATGAACAATTTAATGGTTAATATTGCAGGATGTGAAACAACATATAAAATGCACTACATACCCTTAATCTTAAATTATGGTACTTAAACCAAAGTGCTACACATGTAAAATATGTTTGAGAAGAGCACTGACTTTTGAGACCAAATGGCCAGAGTGAGATTTATTTCCTGATATATCAATATAGCAAAAGTTAACTTGCTTGGTGATGAATGGTAATAATCTGCCTCAGTTCATATTTCTACATCAAACTAAGATCTGCTAGTGTTATCCATGAGGTGGTTCCTGTAGTTAGCAAAATCCCAAATATTGAGATTTACGTGTGCTCAAATGGCAAATAATTTCTTTTCGTCAGATTTACAGTATCAGGCTTTGTTGAAATACTGCCATATGCAGGGACGGATTATAGGTTGTGTGGGCCCCTGGGCAAAATGTTCGTGAGGGCCCCCCCCACCACCACCACCACCACAATTCAAGGGCCCTTGGCAGCCAAACGCCCTCCCTATAGGGTCAGGGGCCCTTGTAGGCAGAGGATCAAAGAATGTAGGCCCTCTAAAATAGACAAACGAAAATACATTATTGATAAGCGTTGCAAATTGTTTTGGGCTAGGGGCCCCACGGGCCCCCTGCACCCCAAGGGCCCCTGGGCAGCGGCCCCGCTGGCCCCGTCCGTAATCCGTCCCTGGTCATATGGAAACTAGTGTTACAGGAAAACATGTTCTGATTTATTTTATTGCGATACCATTATGGTGAAAAATATTAAATTTGTTTGCACTTTATAGCATTAGCGGAGCTAATTTTAGAGGATTTTGTGTCTGCTGGCCACTAGTTCAGAAATTTGAGAGAATCCTCTAAATTGAAAAGAAATTATTGTAGTATGTATGAAATGCAAGGTATTTGTAAAATGTGTTTTGGTAGTGTAGGGTGTACAACTGGTTTCCTGCTGGCATTAGGGAAGACATTGGAGAAAGCCATTTAGGGTCATTTCTCGAGTCTTAGAATACCATCCTAACCCTGTGTTTCCCCACCCAGTCCTTGGGAACCCACAGACGATCCACATTTTTGCTCCATCCCAGCTCTGTGCTAGAGAGTCCACATTTTTGCTCCCTCCCAGATCCTGGGAGCAAAACATGGATTGTCTGTGGGTCCCCAAGAAACGAATTGGGATACACAGCCCTGACCAATCAGCAGTGCATGCTGGGAGGTCATTTAGTCTTGGCACCATGGCTGCTGGTATTTGCAGAGCTGATGGCTCCGTCTCCACACTGGACCATTACTCAAACCCGGGGCTTTGGCCAAGAGAGTCGTAAGCTGTCAGATCCGATGAAGATCTCTGGTCCTGTGCCACGGGCCTTGTGAGGTCCAACTTAAGCAATCTGCAAGCACAAATCTCTATGTAAATGTCAAGAATGCATTGTGCAGGCTAGGTAACCAAAGCTTCATTCCAGGCTGCTGTAACGTAATACATGACAGAAGATAAGAATCCAAAACATTACAAGCCGTTTTCAGGTTTAGCTGTACCATGAGATACATTTTTAAAAGATTTCAGTATACATAATACCATGTCAAGCTCTTTGTATCACCTTACTGAAAACACTGCAATTAGACAAACATGTTGAGTACTTTTTTTATTGAATTTTAGTTGCGCTGCAGGCATGCTTGCATAAGAAACCTAAATGTTTCATTTTACAGTTTGCTTTTTAAACAATTGGTATCCTGCATTAAATCAGTAAAGATTATCTTTATTTCACTCACATCAGCAATGAATTCCTTGAGTTTCTACCCATGTGAAACTAATTTAAAAATAAAATTAATTCTTTGCGTGAGTCCATGTGCACGCAAATTTGTAATTGCTGTTCAAAAAATCAGGTGCACTTCTTATTTAGTGATATACTTTATTTTTATACCGTGAATAAGTAATTAAAGTTTCAGGAAACAAGTATTAAAGTAAGTTCTTCATGAGCAGGCATGTATAGCGGTATTGTAGCTAGCATGGTAGCTAGGCAGCTGGCTTCTAGCAACATTCTAGCCAGGCATGTTAGTAATGCAGCTGCCGATCTCCTTTCTCTGCTGTGAAAAGGCCTCCTGATTAAACTCTGTTCTGCATGGAGCTTCCTTTGTGTTGGACTCATTACGGCTTTGAAGGTGGCCCCCAAACCGTCCCTAGATTCGCGAGGCCTTCACGGGTTCATTGAGATGTCAGCGTGGGCAAAAACACGGATGCTCAGATTTTGGGTTAAATGGCGCATTCATTAACATTTGAACTCTAATTGGTCGGTCACTTTGCGGGAGACCGTAGGGTGCTTTTGTGCTTTGCCTCGTCTTGTGTACCGATGCCTGTATAGAGCGGCGTACGGCCCCGACTGCCTATTGACGATGTTTGTTTTAGCCTGAAAGGAGGGAGGGTTAATTGATCTTCCTTGTCGCGACCGAGCTTGAGCGGTTACAGAGGGTCTAATGGCACCCTGCCATCACTTCTCACAAGATCCTTTGTGAAGTTAAAGTTTGTTTTTGCTCCAGTGTTTGGAGCAGTTAGTGGTTTCTTTCCCATCTGCCAAGACAAGGACTCCACAAGTCAAGTAGTTAAGGTGCCAGAAGCAGACGTCTGCAATGGTGGCACGTCTGTGTTGACGTCGCACCAAATAACACACCTTAAACGTGTCGTGTTTATGCTCAGGTAGAGAAAATGATCTGTGGTGGATGAAATAAAACAACCCTGCAGTGGTATTTACTGGAAACGGGTGGAAAACGAGTATTGATTTTGTTTTCCTGTTAAGTATTAGATTGCATTGACTTATTGGAGAGAAATACAGCAGCTGGTCATCACAAACGGAAGAGAGCGTTGGTATTTTTTTCTTAGCACAGCAGGCCTAGACCAGGTTACACATTAGCGACATCTGGAACACTTTTGGGTTGGGGTGGCATAGCGACTTGGTAAGTAGCGCTGTAGTGTGATACCACCAGCGCTGGCCGTCCGACTGTCGCCCCAAATCTGTGCTTGTCTGTTTTCACTGAGTTTGTGTGTCCTCTCAGTGCTCCGGTTCCAGCAATAAGAAAACATGTGGTTTGGGCCACTTGTCCCGTAGCATTTAGCATGCGCCTTGTGATGGACTGGCATCCTGCCCAGGGTGTCCCCAGCTCTGTGCCCTGTACTTCGCGGAATAGGCATCCAGCTCACTTTTTGCTGGATGGACGTATGCTGTTATCCATCTGCTCTTTCTTCTTTTTTTATTGCATCATTATAAACTTCAAAAATCTTACAGTTCCTTGGAGGACAAATCACAGTGGTCGTGATGAAAGCACAAAACCAAAATACAAAAGCAAAGGTCCATTAGGGACCGAATGAGGTAATATTGAATTAAACCGGGTAGGTCGTGGATATGATTTATAAAGCTAATTTGGGGTCACATGGGAGACTGGAAATACATTGTAACAATGGTCGACAATGAGGAATCGCAATGACAAGTGTGCAGACCCACACACAAGTCACTCTGTCTGCAGAGCATCCATCTGCAAAAGTCAATTCCCCACTCAGAATTAAAGCCTAGTTTCAGATAGAGAAAATGAATTGAATCTGTTAGAATCTGCGTTCTGGAAAATCCACACGTCTCCAGTTATGGGGGATGCTTCATTCTGCTGCTCTGCAATACTCCCGAGGCTGACGATGAACAACAAACCGGCCCTTGGTTGAGTCCCCTGGGTTAGCGCGGCAGTCCCCGGCCTCACAGCTTTTGATGAACAGGCTGACAGCCGGCTTGACTGTTCGCATGTGCTTGTTAAGGCTTCGATTTTCAGAATCATTCGCAAAGTACGAGGAGATCGGTCTTGTCACGAAGGACTGGATAAAGAACACGACAAAATATTGGAAACAGCACGAAGGCCGCACCATCTGTGTCGCATGTCTGGAGATAGTTTTTAGACTGTGCTTAAGTTCATCCTGAAACCCAGCACTATTTATCAGAAGCAATCTTCCGATCTAAATATGTCCAATTAAGTATTATACTTGCTGAAAAGATTCATTTGTGGATAATGGTCGCAGGTGAGTAGCACCGGATAAAAAAGGCAGATTTAACTCATTGCATTTTTAAGGTCACCGGGAAGCTTATTAAATTCCTGCTTGGATGCCCCAGACAATGTCACGGGTGTGAAAATAACTGAAACAGTTGCCCGCTGAGAGAGCTGCACAGTCTGTCTGGGACAGGACGCCACGACATTGCCATCTCCAGACAAAGCAGTTGAAATGTGTGCACGTTAAGCTGAATACAATGCAAGCAGACCATGGGATACAGACAAACCGTGAGAATTTAGTGTTACCCTCTACAATTGTGTGCCCCTTCTTTTCAGGGAAGTCAAGAAGGACTCTCAGTGTAGAGCTTAAATAGCTGAAGGTTGTCTGCTAAGAAACACGAGCAGCGTGTATCTAACACTGCGTAGTCTGAGGGTCAAAATCTTGGGTGGTTGGGTTCACCTATATTCATTTCTTGTAAGGGGAATGCATGCTTGTTATATATCACAATTCACCAAAAAAAGGGAAGGTTCTGAACTGTACGAAGAAGTGGGGGGTTACCGCCGGAATGCATTTGCAGAGCCAAGGTGTAATAGATTATTCTTTAGAGCTCATTTCAACAGGAGATATACTCTTTCTCCTAATCAGTTGCGATCGTGTTCTCAGCATCTGTGTTTACTGTGGCAAGCAGATGAACAGTGTGGATCTCCAAACCCCTGTGTTTCCAAGGTCCCCAATGTACAACTTTCCTCCTGAATGAATGTACCTATAATGTGAAAATGTACCTTTCAAAGACATTACAAAGACCATCTTCGCAATATGTATTAGGGTACTGGGTCACATAATTTTGGGATGTTTGTGCCGTAGACGACGGCTACTTCTGTGTTTAATTTTCTAAGACACAAAGCATTTAAAGGCTGGGAAAAGTATATATATATATTTTTTTTATGTTTCACGACAACCTCGGCCATCAAAACAACCAAATAAAATATGCCGGTGACTGTCTTTTACAGAGGCTTGTCGCCTTGTGACAGTGTTGTCATGACTTTGGCTGGCTCTCCCCGAGGAAGGTGGCCTGTAGAGCAGTTT
This sequence comes from Brienomyrus brachyistius, assembly GCF_023856365.1. Lineage (NCBI taxonomy): Eukaryota > Metazoa > Chordata > Actinopteri > Osteoglossiformes > Mormyridae > Brienomyrus > Brienomyrus brachyistius. Next base: position 6,143,347 of record NC_064551.1, read on the forward strand.
AGCGGGAGTATGTGAGACATCTGGATGGTGTCCGGTTCGGACCTGCATTCCCGTTTGCCAGGAATACGTGTAACTTTAACTGTCTCTGCCGCCCCGTTGATGGAAATCTCATCAATCGCTTGACTTCACGCTCGACTTTTGGTAACTGGGGATTAGAAAAGGGTTTTTTTTTTTTTTTTAAATGAATTTTGGTAATGTCATTCGAACATTAGTGGTGTACACAGACTCACTCACGTGCGTTTGTCATCCTCCACGTTTATTTTTTGACTGTAAGAATTCTCTGCATGTGGTAACATCTGCCCAGGTTCATCTAGGGCAGGTCTGTGGACACTGGTCACCTGTGGACTGATGTGCGAAGAGACGGTGGCGTCTTTGTGAAATGGCCAGTCTGGCGCGCAACTCAAGACCCAAGTCATCTACCATGAGCATCCAGGCCTATGTTAACAATAACTCCTGGTTAAACATGGTTAATTAATTGTGACGATGTGTAGCAAAAAACAGGACCGAACAGTTTAAAATGTACTGGTGCTTAATGACTTCGCCAGATTTGTCTTCTTTCAAGGTTTCGCCATCATTTCCTCTTTGAATTTCCTTTTGAATTTCCTTTGCGGATCTGGTCTTGTGGCGGCCATTTTGGACACATCACACATGTCATCAGCAACACATGTTTTCAGTTCACCCCAGCCGGTCAGTTTAAATGCATGTCGTCCGTGGTGATTTGTTAAACAGCTAGACGCTGTGTCCGCTGGTAAACCTGAGTAAATGAGTAAATGCACCAGCGTCCTTTTCTTGAGAGTGAGCAAAAGAGCGGAGGAATGCCTTTGAAAATTATTGGATCTGCAGATGAATGGCAAGATGATGTTTCACATTTTCATCTAAAATAACACGGTATTCTGCCAGTATGGACATTTTGTAGGTCAAAATAATTACCTTTGAATAAGACTGTCTTTATTCCCTTTCAGATCCATATTGCATATGTGTGTGATGAACGTCTAATACTGAAGCATTAATCTGTACTCTAAGCCATTCTCTGATACTCTTCATATACTTTGAATTCTAATATTACAGTTGTTTGATGAATACATATCTGGCAAAGACTGTAATTACATTTCTTTGAATGTAGGGATTTGTCAAATAAATAAATGGCTACATTCTCATGGAGTTTTACTCCTTTGCCAGGTCAAGCTTTGTTTGGGCCAATTTATACAGTCTGGAGGGCTTCTACTGGGTTGGAAATTCTCATAGAGAAGAGGAAGAGACAGCTAAGGTTGTCTCAATCACTAAGCTATACTCAAGCTAGATTTGGAAACACTGATCTAACCAATGGAGTTCATTTTCATTGACTAAGCAGGTGCACACTGCAATGTGCAGCTTCCATGACCTTCAGCCAAAGACATGCTTGCAGCTTGCTGGTAAATTTCAAACCACAAAGAGCATTATGTTCCCTAGAGTCTAGGCTGGATCAATTAACGGTATACATACTTCAAAAGGTTAGCACACATATAAGCTAACTCTAGGGCTTTTGGTTCACTCAAATTCATGCCACTGGGTCATATATTCTTCTTTGTTTGAGGTGCCTAAGGATCTCGTGCAGCAGCATTAACGTTCAAGGTTTACACACTTGTTTGGAGAGGTTGGATTTTGTGAAGAAGCTGGTTATCAGGAGGAACTGCATGGGATAATCAGGAACAGACTTGAGACAATAACAGGAGACCAAATAGCATGGAAGTGCCAAGTGTCATGGCCGAAATTGTTCACCCAACTCTTCAACTGCGAGAGGGTCGGTCGAGGTAGGATGTGGGGGGACTCACAGCTGACTTGCACCTGGACTGAGGATCAGCTTGCAATGAATTGCAATGATCCCAGTGTGAATATAGTGGTTGTGAGGGGGAGGATGGATTACAAAAGTTTAAAACAGCAAGGAAAACGAAAACAAGGAGACTTTTCTTATCCATATCTGTCAACCCTAGAGCAGAGTCATGGTACTTCAGTGGTTTCAGGCCTCATATTGCTGGAATCATGTGCAAAATATGAGTTCTACTGCCTCAAAACATTTCAAGTGAACAGACTCAATGTAGATACATAAACTTCACTTTGGATCAAAACACATGCTGTGAAAGTATGATTATTCATTTTATTGGATGTGTGGTCTCCATACTTATGCCAGTTGTATCTTTACTGGTCAGAAAATGTCGTCATCTGTTCCCATAGTAGTGCACCAGTGCCGTGTGTGGCCAGGGTGTGAGGATGCAGTTTAGTGCTTGGAAGGTTGCTGGTTTATATCCCATGGCTGGCAGAGTGATGTCACCGTTGGGGCCTTGAGCACAACTGTTAACCCTGATTGCTCCAGGGATAGTGCTTGAATATTCTTTCTGATCCTTATTTGTATTTTGCTTTGGATAAAAGTATCTGTCAGTTTCTTTGATAAGTCTTGGCTCCAAGGTCACACTGAAGAAAATGGCATTTTTGAAAACAAAAACGTAAAAGATGTGCTAGCACATGTGGTAGGCGTGTAGCCGAGATTACGCACCAGTGCAGCCCGCTTGGGATTCCTTCGATAGCCCAAGGTTAAGGCTTTCCAAACCACAGCAGCACATCTTTGCAAATCCTTGTGATCTTCAGGGTTGACAGATAGAACCTTAAATGAGAGTCGACCCTTTGCTATGTTTGTTTCTCTTCTGAGAAAAGAGGCACATTTCCACAAGCCATGTGTTTCGACTTTGTGAGCCCCTTTCACAGTGTCGTTCCCTGCTTATGAAACAGATTGACAACGATTATGTTATCAGTAACAGGGAACTTGATAGCTGACATGACCTACATCAAACGTGACCTGACAATAAACGCTGAGAAGTTTGTTTTTGTGGTTGGTGTTGTTTATACCCTCACTTTTCCCATATATGTCCATTCTTCTTGGTTTAATGATACATCCATTTTCTTTTGAGAAAGCCATCCCTGGATGCGTATGGCAGAATCAACTTCTCAGTTACGAAATTGACCAGTGCTGCTCTGTTACTGTAAAACATTTGTCTAAATGTACTTGGAATTGCAATGCCATGTGTTTGCAAGAATGTCCCAAATATAAAATTAACTAAAACATTCCCTGGAAAAAGCACGGAACCCTCCAGGACTGTAATATGTTTACTAAAGTACTTCGCCCAAAGGTTTTTTTAGCCAAAACATAGTGGGTTACAGGATCAGTCTGGTTGTGTTATGATAGTGACTGAAAATAATACTCTTGGTTTGCACCTCATTTACAAAATACAAAATCTTTTACAGTTGTTCACCAAAATTATGTGTTTTCATAAATTAATATATATAAATTTTGTTATGTTTTACACTTGGGGGCGGCATGGTGGTGCAGTGTAGCACTGTTGCCTCACACCTCTGGGACCCGGGTTCGGGTCTCCACCTGGGTTACATGTCTGTGGAGTTTGCATGTTCTCTCCATGTCGTCGTGGGGTTTCCTCCGGGTACTCCGGTTTCCCCCCACAGTCCAAAAACATGCTGAGGCTAATTGGATTTGCTAAATTGCCCGTAGGTGTGCATATGTGAGTGAATGGTGTGTGAGTGTGCCCTGCGATGGGCTGACCCCCCATCCTGGGTTGTTCCCTGCCTCGTGCCCATAGATTCCGGGATAGGCTCTGGACCCCCCGCGTCCCAGTATAATAAGCGGTTTGGAAAATGGATGGATGTTTTACACTCGTCAGGCAAACCTTGCTGAAAATAGCATTTTCTATGCTTATATATTGTATGCTTATATTCATTTTCATTTTTTACCATTTCTCCAGTATCCAGGTCTCAGGCCGCCTCAGAGAAGCAGGAGATGTTGATGGAGAATGTTACCCGACTGGGGGACCGGTACAGGGAGCTGCAGCAGTCTTTGAACCAGCTCTTCACCCAGTCAGACGTTCTAGAGAACATCTGGAAATTGCAGAATCTCCTCCAGAATCACTCACACACGCTGGCACAGCTGGGTCTGGCTGTGCAGGAGCTGGAGCAGGAGGTACAGAAACTTCGGTACCGGTCAGATGAGACGACCAGCTCCATGGCGGTGCTGAGTGATCGGGTCGGCAAGTTGAGCTTGGCTAGCTTGGGAAACTGGAGCAGCCTGCAGGCCGACTTGGCCCAGATGGCCGGATCGCTACGCTTCCAGGACACGCTACTCCAGGACACGGCCGGCCAGGTGGTCCTTCTCAAAGACAAGCTGGACGAGGTCACCTGGACCGTGGGGAACGTCAACCGGACGTTCATGAACGACATCACCATCCATCGCCTGAACATCCAGGATTTGCAGGTGCTGGTTGGCAATGTGACCGAGGAGTCCCGAACTATGAGAATAACTCAGCTCTCCATGGAGGATCAGCTGAAGAATGAGATCAAAATCCTGAGCACCATCACAGAAGACCTGAGGCTGAAGGACTGGGAACAGTCTACTGCTTTGAAGAACCTGACTCTCATAGAAGGTAACCCACGGCTTATGGAACTCTAGCTTCAGGATTCAAACATACATATCCAAACATAGTTAACTTTGTTATATTTAACTCATATTGTTCTTATAACTCTTATTGGTGTCTGTGATCATGCCACTGAGTGTCGTACTGACATTTGCTCTTCAAAAACGTCACTGATACCTCATGAAATATTTTGAAGGTAGTAGAAATGTGGAGAATCTGAGCCATTAGTAGCTGCCAACACAAGTCTTCAGGCCCCATCATTAGTACGATTACATTTGCTCGTCATTATGTGAGACTTTACAGGGGAGGCCTACACACCTCACAGTGGTAATAGGCCTTTCTGCCGTCATTCCCCCCACACTCTTTGGCCACCCCTCCCAGCTCGAAGTGTAACAGAGGACGAGACGTGAAGGGACAAATTATGGAACCTTAAGAATGTTTAAACTGAAGTGTACGGGCATGGAAACATTGAAATTGGGGTCTTTATCCTAATTAACGGTAATAGCATCCAGAACGTTTTCTGCTTGTGTTAGTCAGGCCTTGGCACGATATCCTAAGTACTGTGCTCATAATAGCCTTGCAGATTAATTAAAGAAAGGTATCTTTACTTACACTAGGCTGTGTCTATTACACATACTCAGCAATCCTGTAGCTGCTGTGGGCAAAGAGACAGAACATACTGTATAGTTTAATTAACACATGACCCTTATTGAAGACCTTTTTCTCAATCCTGGCCCATTTTGGCCCACTTAAGCATTGAGGTAACTGCTTGCAGAGAGAGACTTGTCCCTCCCCGGTTAACCCCACACATGGCGGAAAGACGGCTACAGTGCCGTCTGCAGGGCGCGATTTTCAGATTGCGGCTGGGAAACTTCAAGGCATGTTTTCAAGGCTTTTTGTGTGAAACTCTTGATGACAACCCATTGGCCTGTGGCTTTATACAGGATCGCAGGCAGATGGAGGTACTTGTAACATGTTTCTGTGAACGGGTTGGTTGACATTGCAGGTTAGTGTAACCTTCTAAATGACTAGTGAATCCCAGTGGGACAGCAGAGATGGTGGGCTTCATGTCTTACTTGGCAGGCAAGCAACTCAGCACGCTTGAGCACGGCAGTGCTGTATGATTTGGCAGCCATTTCCAATGAGAATTCGCAATACATCATGACATTTTTAATGTGCTGCTGGAGGACTCCTCAAAGATACATAACAAGGACATAACTGCATCAGATGTGGTTGCTTTGAAATATTGCGTACTGAAATGTAAGCAAAACTGAAGGGATTGAAAGTGGGTGCAGGCCCCCACATCGTCCTCACCAAGGGAGTATCATCCAGGGGGGGGGGGGCTAACAGAACAACCTGTTCCACAAGCACGGAGGAGACATAATTCACCATGCAAACTGAATTTTGGATGAAAGGATGAATAGCAGTTTGTTTTGGGTCTCGTATTCCTCTCACACGGAGTGGGAGTTGGTGCAAAGTCATTTTGGTGATCTCTCCATGAACAAACAGGCTCTTTATGTAGCCACGTCAGCTCTGTGTTTGAGGTGACCAGAATCAGGAGACATACTGAGATTGGAACCCATGAAGTCCTTGGTCAAAGGGGGAGAGACTCATTAGTTCTGCATTTTGTTTCCATTGAATTAGTTAATGAAGGTTCTGGAGAAGTGAATCACAGTGGGTGGCTTCTCTCTTTGACAGATCTGAATGTGAACCTCTTCCTCACTTATATATATCCATGGTACTCAAAACACTGTGTGTTGTATTTTTTTCTGCTATAACTTTTCGGTAACACTTTACTGGAGGGGACACAAATAATGTAGTTGTACACTATTACTTAAACTATCAATAAGCCAGAAACGTGTTACATACCCATGTTCGTCCATGATTAAACAGTCATGATGGCTCATGTATTTCGTGCAGTTACTATATTTGTTCGTGATTTGTACTTGAGTAGTAACTGAGTAACTGTGTTGCCAAGTTTACTAATAAGCACGAAGCCGATCTTCATCATTACACTGGGCTGGCATCTGAGGAAGACATTGGCACGACCCCACTTAGCGATCGCCCCTGAATCGAAAGCCAATTTCCTGGCACGGTCATGGGCGAGTGCTTGTTACTGGACAGACGAGGAGCTCATTGCAAAACCACACTAAGTACATGTTGATCAACCTAAGCCAAGTGCAACAAATGGTCAGGGGTGACTCATGAGTCTCCTGTTTTGCACTCAACTCTGTGGGCCTGTCTTCGTTTCAGTCTGCCATTTAATTCAGAACCTTTGCGTCATGCATGCTTTTCTGTTAAGGTGTTCTGTGTGCTGGCGTGATCAAATCACGTAGGAGCTGTGCTTCTGCTTTTACCTATCCAGGACCACCTGGACCAAAGGGTGACAAAGGAGATGTTGGACCACGTGGTGCCTCAGGATTTCCGGGCATAGTTGGTTTGAGAGGTAAAGTGCAGGTCATCGCGAAACCCTTTCACAATCCATTCCAGCAATATATTGCAAAGGTTTAAGGCAATCAAATAAAATGTTTAAAGCATTGATCTGAGTAGCGAGTGTATATTTCCTTAGAAAAAAAAACACAATTTGACAATGGAGCATATTAAAATTAAGCTTAATGTTTAGACGAACATAAGTTTGGATCCCGCACCTCTCCTCAGGGGCACATTCCATGTCTTTGTTACATTTCACCAGCATCTCACTTAATTAATGAATGTAATTAGTTTGTTCAGTACTGTACTTCTCAAATTTTAGATAAAGATGCTCTATGAAAATGCCTTTGGGTAAATCCAATGCTTTGAATTTGGTTCTTGTAAGGAATTGACGGGGAACAAGGCATCCCAGGGCCACGGGGCCCAAAGGGGGCCCCCGGGTTGGACGGTCGTCCAGGGCAGAAAGGGGATCCTGGACCCCCAGGGCCAAAAGGTATGTCCCATCCTTCCTATCACAGGTCTTGCAGTACCAGGATCCACTGAACTATCTATTGACCGTAGAGTGAGAAGATGTGGTATTGGGAGGGGGGGGGGCACAGATTTCATCTATCTATTGCTCACAGCAGTGGCTTTTTTGTTCAGTGACAACCAGAGGCCGCCGTTCCACCCCACCAACAATCCCCCATGCTTAATGGCTTCTTGCCCCCCGGCCTTGAAAAGATTCCATCTATGATCACGCAGTTGCGTTTTCAAGCATCACCACAGCCACGTGGAGGATGATTCCCAGCTGAAGCCCAAACTGCTTTGGGCTCTTGATCGGAGCATCGGAGCACCACACTTGTTAAAGTTATTGCCCCCAACAGAACACTACACAGCGAGTTTATCTAAGCCTGTCAGCGAAGAACGTGACACTGGGATCGCCTGTATTTTCACAGACGTCGAGTTTCTGGCAAGCAGCTGGTGTGGATTAGCTTGATTTTGCTTGGCAGTGACTTTCTGCACTCAACTAGATCCATGTTAACCAATGCATATAAAACATCAGAGAGGTGAAGTGTGGCTTTACCCATAATGCATTGTAGCTGAGATAGAGGCTAACATCAATGGGTATTTGAATTAAAATGTTGTGTTGCTCTATTAAAGTTATATATAAATATAGAAATAAAACTTCTTTAATGGAAAAGAAAAAGAAGTTATGATTGGCTTGTAAAATGCAGCTCTTAATAGCTTGTATGTTTTCTTTTCTTGTTAAAAATTAAAAGGAATGAATGTTTGTGAAACTTTCCCGATACTGAGCAGATGAAGACGAGGGTGGGATCTGCCTGAGGAAGACCCCCAGATTTAATTGCTGTCCTTGAATGGCCACATACCATTCTTCATTATTGGTTGTGAAGATACCCAAAGCTGCACGTACAATGGGATCATTCATTGTCTTTCATAACTGCGACATTAAAATACCTTCAGTCAGGGATACCGTCAAAAACAATACGGACAGAGGGGAAATGTCAAGCTGTTTAAAAGATTTCCTTACTGAAAAATCCGCCTCAGCTGTGTGAACGGAAACCAGCAAGAATGAAAGGACTTCTTGAGGATATTGTGGTCAGGCCTTATAAAAGGACCCGAATGAGCATCAAAAGCGTCATGGTCACAGACGAGGTGAACTGTTTTTCTATAGAGGGGCTGAACTTTTGACCAGTTTGAGCTTGCTGCAGATAAAATGAATGAGAGCGTACAGAGGATTCTTTGGGAAATGTCGACCTGACTGTGTTTTAACGGTATGTAGAGGAAGCAGTTTCACTGTCTGCTGTCTACAACCTGCTTAGAGAAAAAACTGACACGTGCATAGGAGAAGCGCCCAGTCCGAAACATCGTTTTAGAGGGAAAGACGTGGAGTGTTATACCTGCAAACATCACGGCAGACTTATAGACCTTTCCCATATTAATATGAGGATTCTCTTGTTTATATGCGTATTTGTCAACATTTAATTAAAATGGTTAAAGAAAAATCACCCAGCATTGCTTCCAAATATACACGTTAAATGTTCTTGATGTTGTTGTTCATGTAATTTATTCAATGAAGCAACGAAGGGAAAAAAATCAGTTATGGAGGAATTAAACATATAGCGATTTATCTTCCTGAGCTGATCGAAGCAGGTCAGATCATTGCGTTTATCTGGACTGCAGAGGGATGAATCGGCCAGGGTACCCCTGCCGGCCTCTGTGACTATCATGTGTCTGAATGGTGCAGGTCGCCTCGCTCCTTGACTCGGAGTGTGGACCAGCTGGCACAGTGAGTGCTCTGTGATTTTCTGGAAGTAGAGCTGGCTGGTGGAAAAGCAAGGGAACGTGTGTAAGTTACCCTCTGCTTTAAGCAGGGCTGGATTAATTGTGGAAAACAAAGTATGACACATTTTACTGGCTGGGTTGCATCATTTTTCCATGTCCCTTTGAGTCCAGGAACGAAACCACGGACATCAATTCCGGAACCAGATCTACTGGCTCAGTAAGGATATTACTTAAAAACACAACAGTGGTTCAGGTGGATGTTAAGTAAACAAAACGGATACTTTAAAAAGACTTAAGGAAGAGTGATGTTGAGCAGCTGCTTAAGAAAACAAGGCAGCTAACAGGAACAGAGGTTTTTTTGTTTGGCTGGACGTGCTGCGGCTTTAGAAACTCTGAGTGTGACATCACAGCCCGTGCAGATGATGTAACCTTTTGGAAAGGCAAAAGAGTGGCACATGGATTGGCCTCTTAAAATGATTTTGTTCAAGGCCTGTAATTGTGAGATGAAGGGGGTTTCTAAGGATTTCCTCATGCTTTGTATAACGGAGAGAAACATAGTCTTTAGTTTTTGAGGTTTTTCTTATCCACTTAAGATCCATTTAGGCCAGGTAAATATTAAGATCATCTTTAATCTCTTTTACAGTAATAATATGCTTTACAATGATGATATATTGATATATTACAGATACACTTCACACTATGAGTCAGATTCATAACACTTTTATTATCCCGGAGGCAATCGCTTACCATCTTTGTAAGTTAATGTAATTGTAAGTATCAGTAAACCTATATAAATATATGTGGATTTGTCTGACATGGTAGAATAATCAGTAACACAATATCTTATTTGGATTGTCCGCCTACAGAGTGTACACAGAGTATTTGTATCATTTCATCGACTTCTTAGTTAAGATTCAACAATTCGTATAACAGGGGTTGGGTGAGTAGTCAAATTCAATTAAATTATTCTTGGAATATATACTGTATATTCTGTTAGATGTCTACAGACTCGGAGAAACAGCTGAACTGTTGAATCTCAGCTAAGTTGTTGAAATAGACTGTTAACCCTCTGTAGGTGGTCTATCGAAATAATGTGTTAACAATAATCTACATTTATTCATATACTTTGGCAACGCTGTGATCCATTTGGCTGTCAGAATCACACAGTTTACGCTCTGCAGGGAGGAAATTCATTTAAGATTAGTGCTGCGGCTTATATTAAGTGTTAGCCATGGCTTTTTATGCATGAGGAGCTGTTTTGATCCACCTTGTACTTCCCTAACCTTGAGCAGAATTCCCCATAGGCACCCTGTAAGATCATTTGAATACCACAAACCATTCCCTTATTTTAACCCAAAACCCAGGATACCACAAAGCCTCCACAGTGGTGGAGATGATGGCTTTTAGTTCCCTATTTTGATGAAGGGCCTGAGAGATTTTTTTTTTTGTCTTACAGCAGTCCTTTGGCGATATTTTTCAGGTCACTGCTAATACCAGTTTTTTTCTCCCAATTTGGGGACGCGAGTTACCCCCATTTTTTCCTGGGGTAATTGGTTTCCTCTCAACACACAAAGCCCCACGCCAGTCTGGAGAGATGGCGGCTGGCACACAGCGGCTGGGATGTGAGTCCTGTCATGCGCCCGCTGCTTTTCTCCGCATGGGCTGCAGGCTCCATCGGGCGATGTAACACGGCAGGCGGAGAGAGTTATTTTCTCAATCCCACCCACAGCCTCGTAGCTGGCGGATGACAGCGGATGACAGCACATGATGTCACAGAGACATGAGAAAGAAATGGCCTCTTCTGTCTTACCGACCAGACAGAGCACGTGCCTCTTTGTTTCCTTGGGGCCTCCTTGCTAACAAGGTCCAGCAGATTGAGCTCAGAACCCCTTGTCTTACAGTGACCTCATCCCTATTGTTTGCTCACTGTTATATGAACAATTACAAATTTCTTTCTCTCTTCAAGGTGAACGGGGCAAAAACGGAGAAAAAGGTGACAAAGGAGATGGCGGTACAGGTAAACGTTAACCATTTACTGCTGTGTGGGCTTTTAGACATATTCATGGCTGTTATTTTTGTATTCTACATAGCGAAGTGTAACACTGACAATGATTCACATTGTGTCGATGTCAAACCTATACTGTTTCACACCTTGGGATGAAACTAAGCTACTCAGCTGCTCCATTTTCAGTCTGCATTATGTTCGCGGGCGTTCAGGTTGACCAGATGAAACGAAATGAGCTTCCGCCATGAATTGAGGTGAAAACAGTCGCCTACCTTTAATTTATTGTTTGTTTCTTCCCAACTGGGTGGTCAGATTCAACCTCACGTCAAGTCTGCCAGATCAGTCTCGGTGTGAGGTCGCCAACGGCAGTGTACTCATGGCCTACTTTCATCAACAGTCAGTTACTAAGTAGTCACTAAAATTAAACACATTAGAGGGTTTTACCGCAAAAGGCAAGGCTGCTTGTTCTGGGCAAATCCCGTTTATGAGCTGGACAGCGAGCTGGAGCATAGATCACTGTACGGGAGAGAGAGCAGAGCAGCGTTACACACAGCTGTGCAAAGTCTCAGTTAATTTCTTCGGATACCCTGTACGCTTTATGCACGCCCTTCCCGCGTTTATAATGTGTCTCTACTGACAGGTGAATTATTTTACCAAACCCCCCGAAATGTGTTTTCATTCATGGAAAGAAAACAAAAAGCAACCTCAGTTTTTCCTATATTATTATTTGCCTATGACATCATCAGAGCCATTTTGGTATGATGAGAGCTGGAGCAGTTCTCTGCGAACTGACCTGTCCAAACATCTGAAACGCATTTCACTCTATTAGATACGAGGAAAAGATCTGCGACTCGTTATTGGGAGCTTTATGATTTATGGGCAGAGAGCTTCTTCTTTTTTCCTCTCCTCCTCCCTGTTCCTCAAATTGGTTCCTTAAGTTCCAGATATATGACCGGGTGTATGGTAAATGAGCACCCCCCCCCCCCTCCATCTACCACCTCCTTCCAACTGGGCTGTCCATTCTTAGATACCAGAGGACCCCTGTGGAATTTTTGTAGGCGTCTCATAACTTGCCTGACGTTTATAAAGTCACGCTTGATGTCTGGCCACTTCCTAGCATTGCGATGGCAGGTGTGACACGCGCGTGGACGGCCGTGTGCCGAGCGCGAGCGGCGGTATGTCACGTAAAACGTGAAAGCGTGACCCCCGGGGACTGACGAGGTGTTGACTCTCAGCGCCTCGTGGGCATTTTGCAAGACGCCCGTACATGGCTTGACTATGAAACTCTGAACACAATTCGCTCTGTGGCTCTGACAGGGCACCCCCCGCCACTCACACACACACCACCTAGCGTTCCTGGACTGTGACATCTGTGGAAAATTTGCACGAGCACAACTGTGGAGCATTATAACCTGGAACAGCTGCTCTTACACCATATTTCAGAATGTAGGGCAAAATCAGATATTTGCCTTCATTAGCTGCTCCAGGTTCAACACATCCAGCTTATTTTATCATATTATAATAATAGTCTGTCAACTTGCATACATTTATAGGACAAACCTACAACACTGTAGTGTTGTTTAAAAACTATGATTCCCCTCAATTGAAGTAAAAAGTAAGTACATGAGACTTTAATGCAGCCCGAAAGCATGCAGTGATTTTGTCCTTATTCTGCACTCCCTGGCTAAGTGGAGCTTTATGAAGCAGGAAAACCCTTCTTACAGCTGTGATGCGTAACAGCTGGAACACCTGTGTGACTTAGAAAACTCAAAGCGTCATTAATGAAAAAAGACCAAGCTGCTCTTCATGCAGAATGCGGTATAAGCTGGATATTAAAATGCCTGGACTTCATTTCCTTTGTTCTTTGACATTCTTCTTTAAGTTTAGTCTGATTGTATACCTGTGTGTCTGTGTATTTGTGTACTCGTGTTGTACTGCTTTATATTACGCAGGTTCTGCCAACCCAGGGTGCATAAATCAGAGATATAGACTTAGTTTAATTCTGCTTCTATTTATATAGCTTAGTTATGGTGCTTAAGTAAGATTTAAAGAACTACAAGTTTATTAAAACCAAATTCAAAACCACGTCATACACAGATATTATGGTATTTTTGTGTTATTCAGGACGAGAAACTGCCGAGGATAACAAGCCCTAAAGACAATAAACAAACATTAAGATGATAATTAAAGGGGGGGGGGCAAAATTCGGGGGGTTCAAGGGCACCTGGATGCCTGCCTCCACTGGGAATGTTGACCTAATACAAGCCAGAAGAGTTATTTTTTGCCAGAACTGGACGGTGGGCCTCTGCCAAGGTCTCTGTGCCATGGTACCGTGACTATGGCGTGAGTCAAGGTCGTTTATGGGCCTTGAAGGTCGTATGCGTTTGCTTAGAGACCCCTGGGCACCGGCAAAGAAGAAAATGAACATGCATTCGTGCAGACATTGTTGAAAAATAACAGGATGGGCTTAGAGGGTGGGGGGCTCCTGCAGGGCAGGGCAAAAAGCACATTACAGCAGGGATTCAAAGACTGGATTTTATTAATAGAAAGACAAAATGGTGGATGAGGCGCCTGCAGAAACAGCAGTGAGACACTGGCGACGAGAGAAAGCCAAACTCGGACGGCTTAACTTCGAGAAGCTGAGGAATCTGGAAAAATCATTCCTTCTGTCTTTTCCCAACTGTCCCCTAACACCCACGCTATCTACTAGGGGCGATTCTCCGATTTTTTAAAGTGGGGGGGTGTACGAGGGGCCATAATTCATACATAGGGACCAGCCTTAACATTAGCCAATGATATATTTTGAATTGGTGATTGACAGGGGAGGGTGCCCTGCGGTAGCCAGTCAGCTTTCAGATGGAGCCAGTGCTGCTGTGGCCCCGCCGCTGAATATGCCCCAGCTATTTACCCACTTGACCCTCCTATATAACCCTACTAAGGCATTCAAGTTGCCATTGGGCAACAGGCTGTCATAAGTAGGTACAGTTTTCCAATTTTCTCCCAATAGCTTTGAGTTCTAAACTTTATAGTGTACATTTAAAACAATCTGCTTATACTGTTAGCTATTTATACAATAACATTATAAATAGTAATCAATTGCATGATAGCCATAGTTTGCTGAATCCATTTAGGTTAGATTCACTTCTCAATGGTACAACAGTAACATCTCTTCTGGGACATTTAACCTTAACATCAGGCTGCTGGACATTGATCCCAAAAGTCCTGACATATTCATCTGTTTTTCTGTTTCTCACCAATTGGTCATGCATCATGTTTTTGTTTGTTTTTGTTTCCATTTCCAGTAAAAATCAATTAAATTTCTAATTCTCCCCTCCTGCCTTCACTCGCCAGGCAGTGTTGGTTCAATCCTGCCTTCAATCAGTTTGTTGAAGCATGTGCTTTTGTAATCCTTTAGCAACATGAATCGTAATGCTTCCACAAATAATCGGGTGCCGAGCTTCAGATTTCCTGGATGGATGTTTTGTGTTTTGTGGTCCCAAGTGTTGTGAGGCAATCTGCACCTTCCATGTCGCATTATGGGTTTCCCACAGCACGGGAGTTCCCTAAAACCCTCCTCCCCAGCTCTCTCTGCCTCGTGTGAGGATATTTTGGATGTTTTTGCCGGGGACACATGCAGACTCATGGATTACAACACTTCCACATGTACTCTCAACATGGACTAGCTGGCTGATTGTGTTAGCCCGGTGGTTCTCAAACTCGGTCCTCGGGCCCCACTGCCCTGCTTGTTTTCCTGCTATCCCTGCTTGTTTTCCTGCTATCCCTGCCCCACACACAAGCCCCAGCTTCTGATTGACTGAACACACCTGATCCAGGTAATCAGCAGTGTGTAGGGCAGGGACAGCAGGAAAACAAGCAGGGCAGTGGGGCCCGAGGACCGAGTTTGAGAACCACTGTGTTAGTCCAAACTCATGCAGTTACTCTGACCTAGGTCACGAGAGCCGAGCACACACTGCACCCCTAAGGTCATTAAAGTAGATTTATACCTCCATTCATATGCATGTGTAGCTACATATAGCTCTGGCTGAATCCAAGGGATATCTATGATCCTCTGAGGTTTTTTGAGGGATTTCAGCTCATCTCCCAAATGTTTTTTCCAGCAAAAACTTACTACATAATTGATTTGACTGCAGATAAATACTTACCATAATGCACCATTCCCTGACCCTGCACCCTGTATCTTAAGTTTGTCCTGATGTAGCTTTCATGTAGCATTTATCTAAGTTGCCGCAACATTTGCAACACGTCCTTAAAGCTGATCTATTTTCATATGAAACTACGCTTATGGTTTTTGTGGTTAAGGGTCTTGTTATTTCACCTTACACAAATGCATGTTGCTCCAGCAGATGTGTGCCATTTCATCTTGAGTGTTGTGTGTCTCTCCCAGATTTATAACTGATAGCTCCTGGCCAAATTCATTTCATGTCCTAAATGCTTCTTTACTGGAGCCAAATAACTTCGATGCAGCCTACTTTGGTGGGTGCCTGTTTTCAGCCTGTGTGTACTGTATCGTATTACGCTAATGTCAGGTTAGGTTTGGCTCTAGCCCTCCAAGCAAGATGCCCAGCAGCGAAAATGATAACCTGGGCCCTCGTCTTCGCAGCAGAAATTGCCTGCTGAAGATGCACGGGCATTTACACAAGTAGAGTTTATGGAGAAAATGGAATTCCATGCTCAACGTCCATAGAGGACATCTGTTTCAAATCAGCCGTCTTTGGCTGCAAAATGTGCTTCATCTGTTACCCATTTACAGGATGTTCCTATGCTCTTGCAGAGCTTTATCACTGAGCTTCGCATTCATCTATTTGCACTGTAAGATTATTATTTTTATACTGAAGTAAATGCAGTTTCAGTTCAGGACATGCTAAGCTAACATAAGTGCCTGACCTGTTGAACTGGCAAAGGTTCCTCTAGAATTTAAATCATTTAATAACGTTTAGTAATGATTTCTTTGTTACTGGAAAGAAACTTTGCGATTATGAAGCATCTGAAAACTGTAAAGACTGCAGACACTTCCTGGTGTTTGAAAATGACTCTCCTCCCAGATAACTGTTGATAACGTCCACATGGGGCGATTATCTTGTCTAAATGTTTCATCCGAGTGGATTTTGAGTGTCAAACTGGGGAGAATGCTGCTGTCCATTACAGTGTTTGTGACATCAGGTCGTAGGCAGAAGTGGCCCTTTACTAACAAATTCTGGAAGTAATCTCTGCACTCTTCCTAATATGTAACACAGCACAAGGTAGCATGCTTGCAGCCTTGGTAGATTTCACTGACTGGGTGGGGGGGGGGGGTGGGGGGGGCTGTGGATGCAGCTCTAATCAGGGTGCAGAATCAAATTTTGTGGGGGGGTTCAAATGCGTAACTGGCTGCAAGTCTGATTGCAGGCAAACACATTTCTTGGAGGGGGGGGTCAAACCTGTAATTTTACTACGTGCCTGCAAGTCACTTCATACCCTGAGCGAATCTGAACCCCCTACTTCCACCTCTGCCATCTTCCTTTACCCCCCCCCCCCCCACACCCCACCTGTGCACTCACTGCATGCCCGTTCTTCACTGCAGTGGAGGAGACACTGGTCAGACTGGTCAACGGCTCGGGTCCGCACGAGGGACGGGTGGAGGTGTTCCACGAGAAGAGGTGGGGCACCGTGTGTGACGACGTGTGGGACAAGAGGGACGGCGATGTGGTGTGCAGGATGCTCGGCTACAACGGGGCCCGGCAGATACACAAAACGGGCTGGTTCGGCCAAGGTGAGGAACACCTTCGTGGATCTGTGGGTCATCTTCTATCAAGGCTGACCTGCTGTGCTGACATTTTTAAGTAAAAAAACACACACGCAACAAAACCCACATAATTTCATTACGCTGGATTGATACACATTATCCAACGACCCTGACCAGGACAAATAGAATGGCTGCATGTTGCACAATAAGGCATAAGCCAAGAACCAAACTGGCCTATGAACTTCGTAGAACTATTCATTTTGTGATTAAAAAAATAAAAAAGCTCTCTAGTGGTTCTCTTTCAGCATTTGTGTTCCTTGGAAAGATGTCAGCTGATTGTAGAGGAGTTTTTGATGTCATCGATTTCAGTTCAACACCATTGCTGAGGCCAACTCTCTGAAATGCTGGCATGTGACGTACTAGACGGAGGGTCTTCCTGACCGCGCCTGTCACCCGATACTCGGCACGGTCTAAGGCGGGTTTCACACTTTCAGTCGTCTCTGGGGTTTGGATGCAGCTCTGCTTTAGGTCACATCAATCATACGGACGTCACGTCGTGGTGGGGTGGAGGGGGATTGCGTCGTACGCAGTGGAATGTCTTCACGAGCTTCTCCTGCTGTGAAGCCACAGCCCCCATGCGTCTGTCCGGGAAGCTCAGCATCACTTAAACTGCTGCCATTAGAGTGTCAGCATCGCATTAATTAGGCTATTGGGGCTGAAAGATGTTAGGCACATACAACATATACCATTCCTGACAATACATCATTAAATAAACATCTACCTCTGGAAAATATATTGAGGGCGAGTTACATACGTTATCCATGGCCTAAATATATTTGCAAAGATGTACTGTTTACATATAAAATGTTAAAGGGTGGTTTAATTTGTCAGGCTGAACTCAGAACACTTTATTGCCGGTTTGTGCAGACATAGCAGAAGTTGTTGTGTTTTGGTGCCAGACATGAAGTACTGGACAGTATTACTCAGCAGAAACACTTCATTGAACAATATACATATACACAAAATCAAAGAGCACAATACAAATTACAGATTTACCGGTGGTACTTCAAGAGACTTCAATGACCAAACACAGTACAAAAAGTACTATAGTGTAACAAGGAATATTAACATATTCCTTGTTAATGTACTATATTTGAGTAATTTACATTTAAGATGTGTGCCTTGATGATTTTATATTACATTCATTTTCGGAGGTGCTGAAATGGAATCGGTTATGTTTTGAATCCATATTATTTGAAGGTACAGTAGTATTAGTAGAACTTAGAAATCATATTTTAAAACTCCTACCAAAGACTGTGCATCGACTATTACTACAATAACTGAAATGTCAGTCACTGGTTTTATTTCAGTACTGTGTGAGAATTCACATGACACACAGCAAGGCAACGACAAAACTGATGCTTATATATCTGCTAGCTTATATGTGGGATTTGCAATTGAGTTTTTAAAAAGCGAAGCCTGTCACTTTTGGTTTCGTGGCGTCCGTCTCAATGGGGCTCGGAGACTGGCAGACCTTTGCGACGGGAATGTACAAATTCATTCAACCGCTGAGATTTTCACATGAGCATTGGAACTCTGGACATGGCGTTTTCCCATAGACCTGCATCAGTAATAAATGCAAAGCCATGCAGAAGACCGACGACATCGCCAGTGAATTAATACGAAACTATCGCAGCTTCCAATTAAATTCTGCAAGTTTGATGAGAACAACAAGAAACAAACAAAAAACAGATGACAGAGTCTGGTCGCTATGTGTGTGGGTGTCTGCCTGAGGGTTCTGCTGGAGACTGATGTGACAGGGGAGTTATCTTACCCAGAAGGCTTGTTCTGGGCACATGGAAACCTTGTTTCATGTTTTCATGAAGTCTCACTGAAACGCTGGTTATTTCTCATCGCTGCCAGTTCCCTGCATGAGAGGGAGGCTGAGCTGATACTTTTACCACAAGAAAAGACTTGACACGCCTTTGAAATAGCTCTACGTACTGCCAAAAAGGACTGAGTCTAATTTGAAGTTGCAGACATTCACACAGCACACTGGTTTGATTTGTCGGCCTGTTTTTATAGTCACATGTAATAGGTGTCGTCTGTGTGTTGCCTGGAGTTTGCAGCAGTTACAAAAGTGGTCAGTTGCCAAAATTTTATGTTACGCTGATCTTCAGTTTTATGTTAATATGAAACAAAATATATTATGGGCTTTATACTGTATCCATCTAAAGCATTTGTTCCAATGTTCTGCTTTCTGGTTAGACGTCAACTTGGTTTTAAGTCTGCACAGTTAAAGCCAAATTTTGTGTAATCCGTCTCTCCTACCTCCACGCACCCTTGGTGGAGAAGGGTAATTTATGAATTTTTGAGGCTTAGTTCAGTTCATTGCTTTTTCGTCTCCTAGCCAATCCATAAAAAGAATACTTTTGCCTTGGTGCACCTCACAATCCGTCCGCCCTTCAGTTGGTACATACTAGGCAACACACTTCTTAAGAATACTGTAAACTAGACCACCCATTTCGGATGAACATATGTAATGCAAAATAGGAATGATCTTCCATCAGAGCTCTAAAATGCCTTTACTTCCAGGTCAAGGGCTGATTTGGATGGATGACGTAGCCTGCTTGGGAACAGAAGAAGCCATCCATGACTGCAAGTTCTCAGGCTGGGGGAAAACCAACTGTGGCCATGTGGAGGATGCCGGAGTCACATGCAACAACTAACTACCCGGCCAGGACCAATCAGATTTGTCTGTAACCGGGGAAGATGGAAGTATCTTGCCGGGACTGTCCCTTCTACACCACACATATTTCGTAATTGGATTTAGATATTTTGCAATTGGATTTTGATTGGATCTCATAAAGAGGTTCAAGTGTTGGGCTCAGAGCAACATCAACTAGGGCAGCAACTGCTCTTGGAATAAAGGGAGCACATTGGCTGGACATTCTGGACTAGACTACAATTCCATAAAGATCTTTCCAAAACTCAAAATCTTGAATTCTGGTTCAATAAGTCCTGATGTAACTCATTACCAAGGGTGCCCCATATCAGGTCCAATTCTGGAGCCAGTGATGATTTATGTATGTTTTAATCATATACATTTTAAGGCTGTCGGAGAACTTCTATGGTCATTTCTCCCCATCCAGCTAATTCTTTTGTCAGACCATTTCCAAGAAAAACACTCCCTTCATCAACAGCCTCTCTGCTGATGTAAAAACTGTGAAATGGCTTAAATATGGAAACTGTGACTCTTGTCAAGAATTGGAGAAAAAACTAGAGTTTGGAAAAACTTATTAAATGCAAAAGCGGAAAAGAGAGGCATATATAATAACAAGATTTTAAATGTCATCTTAAATTACTCCACGTAACATCAGAAGTAATAGGCATTGAAATTGTTCTCTTTAAATGATTTAAATCAAAAGAGTTTGAACTAAGTATGCTGTTCCATTGAAGATCAACAGAAAATAGTACTGTGGGCACCCAAGACTCATCCACTATCAATACACAAGCCTAGGAGAATGTTCCATGGAACATCATCAGTTGACCACCTCAACACATGTCAAAGATGCACATAAGACATTTGAAACTTAATGTACTCAATGCAAAGATCAACTGATGTATTAGTCATGATATGACTGTTATAATTTATTAGAACAGACTCTTACATTTCCATAGTCTGCAACGTTACATATCTAGACTTGATATTTGCTGTTAATTCAGATAGCTGTATACTCATGGAAGAAATGCTAGTTAAGTTTCGCACAAGAATTCTCTTGGCCATAGCTCAAGTCACTCAACCACAAGACCACCCAAGTGCTCCAACAGTGTATGAGCTTGTGATAAATTTTGCTCTGTTGACAATGCTGAACTAGAATCCTTGCATGCTTGTGTTCAGAAAGTCCAAGAAAGATCTGGCCCAGTCTGAGGGGTCCTTTCACTGGGGTACAGAGAGCGAAAGCCAGCGTACTGTCCTGTGTTCGGATTTGAAACCCGACATGCAAACATTGAACTTAGTTGACTACATTTTTTCTAATGACTTGCTTATCATGTCCAGAGATTATTACCCTTTGCAATGAATGAAAAGATGAAAAAAGTTAACTATTCAATGCATTTTATACAGAAAATATTTCATAGAAACTATGTATTGTGGTATTTTGTCATTGTAATAATAACTACCTTGTTTTGTTGAACATTCAGCTAATTCATTGCACTTATTTTTTGTTATTATTGTCACGTTGTGAACATAGAGAATTTAACCTTGCTGCTTTGTTTACCAGACTCCTGCTATTTTTTTCAGTGTTTGAACTCACAGTTTGCTGTTTTAAGGGCACTTTGAACCCTGTTATTTTTGCCATAAAATTGAAAAAAGTTGACTTGGGCTTTGGCTCTCAAACATCAAGACTCACAGACAGTTTTTTTTTTGTTTTAAATCCCATGGTGTTTAACGGCATTTTGCTCGATTAGTTTAACTGGACAGAACGATACCAAATCATTCATTAATGAAACACAGATGGAGGCCTTTCTAACTCAGACACCAGGAATTCTATCTTCCAGCATTTCTGAGAAGCCAACAAGCTCATTAACTTCTTCTGCATACCAACAACTCATTTCTGCTTTTGATATACAGCAGGTTTATCGATACCAGAGTGACTAAATGAAAATCATATTTTTCCAGGACAAAAATGACATCAAATTAAAGTGGAGTTTTTCTTCTCATACCAGCTAGCTGGAACGTTTAATGATACAGAAAATTATCACGGAGCCCCCTTCTGCATCTTTACTTATGTTTGGTTGTCAAATGTGGTCTGTGGTTTATCAAAATAAATGTATCTGATGAGAATGTACTTTTAAAAAGGCATTTTATTAAATAACTTGTAGCTTACAGCTACCATTTGAAAAGTGTCAATATAATACTTTTTGTAAACGATAACTTTTATATGCTGTGGAGAGAGAAAATAAAGTATACCTTTGTTTTTACATGCGGTTGCTGCTTGATTACTATGATGGCTGTGAAACCTTATCAAGCAATATCCAAGCAGGAACATCAAGGGATTAGCTGGGGAACATCTGAGAGGGCTCCTTCTAAAGACCACTGAACAGTTACCCTTTTCACCATAAAGTCTGGAAATAACAATGATCTAATGATCGCTGCTTGGCCGCTTAAGTCATCCCAACACCCTGTTGAAGTGTGACAGAGGGCATATAATGTTCTGTTGTAGGATTTTGGAATCATGTTCCATGAAATGACTGGCCTAGTGAAATACCGGCCAATCAAACATCAGTTATGGAGATACTTTTCAAATTGGAAATTGACTTTACACTTGACCTACACGAGTGGCCAAAATTGTGAAATCACTTCCAAGTTTAGAGATTGTAGAACTTTACTCAACTGTTGCACCAGTTACTTTTTTAATAGTCCAATGTATGATATTTATAACATTCTTTGACAGTTTATAAGCATTACCGGCAATATTTGTGTAATAGTTTTCAAAGTGTAATGTCAATAACGCTAGGTGTGTCCAAAAATTTGTCTTAGTTTTAAGGGGGTCGCAGAGAAGCGATCTCAGGTGAAACTCAGCTAATGCTTGGCCGGGTCTGGCAGTCAGACTCCTAATCCACTGACCAACAAACTCGCAGTCATTTGTAGAAAAGGCTTCACAATCTGGCCTATCGAGACACTCTATCGAGATCAATGCTGCTAATGCTGGCAAAAAAAAAACAAGTTAAAGCCATTAAAATACTGGCAAATATCCTTTACACAATGTGCCTCACACAGAGAAAGGGGACTGAAACATGACTGAATTGTTTTATTTCTTGGTCGTGTTAATAGTTAGATATACCTATCAGTGCGCAGTATAAACCACCCCTTTTGTTTAAAATATAATGCTGGTACGTTTGGCTATTAGGAGCCCTTCTGAAAATGTTAATGTATATGCCTGGTCATTTTATAAGAGTGATCCGGGTCGTAGTAATGAATTACCATTACTACGGACCCCCAGTAGTAATACATTACCATTACTACGGAACACCAGAAGTAATGGTGATTCATATCTACTTCAGAATATAGCAGTTTGCTGTTTTTAAGTTTTTCTGCTTCTTACAATTTCTTCTTTGTTACAACACGGGGCGAGGTCTGTGTCAAAGATTGAGAAGAATGAGATTCCTCAGATTCCCTCGCAAATGACCGTGATACCCGATGCGAATGGAGGAGGCGGATCCCGGGATGCGGAGGCAAGCGGGTTTATTCGAATAGCCGGGTGCAAAGAAAACCAGGAGGGGAATCCGAAATCGCGGTCGGGTCACAGGCAAGGGCCGAGAGCCGGGAAGATCAATCCTACATAGACTGACGAGACGGAAGCGGAGCAGGACGGGAAGGCAGGTAGAGCAGGCAGGTGCAGGCGGGTCGGAGGAGGAGGACGGCCAGGCAGGAGACGGCAGGCAGGAGACAGCAGGCAGGAGACAGCAGGCAGGAGACAGCAGGCAGGGGAAACCGGGGAGACCAGAGACAGAGCAATTGCTTGGTGTGGTGCATTCGGAAATGGCAACAACACTACAATACAAAATAATACGGGACAACTTTCGAAAACCGTATTAAAAGCTTTATAAAGTTTTCACACAAGACATGCATATGTGAGGGATTTGGGACACACTATACAGACCTACTGGACTGTGCTTTTTACTTTTTAACTTTCCATGGTGACGCAGACTGAAATGTATGACCAAAAAAAAAATGGTATCTCGGCCACAGAGAGTTTTCACAGACATTAAAGCGATTCTTTCAGTGTATCAAGTACTCGGCGATAAAGAAAGCTTTTCTTTTTACTGGGCTTCAAAGACTGTTTCTCCACCAGGCCAACACTGTACAGAGAAGTGGAATCAATGATCTGAGAGCTGCAAACATGCTATAAAAGACCTTTATTCACAGGGTAGTTGGCATGTTGGCCCCTCATCCAATCTACTGGGAGAAAAAACAGAGCATTGTTCAGTAAAGTCTGCCATTGCTCTGCGGTCTCCCTGCATTTATTCCAGCAGTTATGCAGTCCTGCACTTTTTAGACATTTATCAAGACCTGTGCACATAGTATATATCAACAGAATTGTATCTGACCATTGTCTTGTCTTGTGTCTGTACGTATGTGTGAATCACTGACAACCGGAGACAAATTTCCTGTATGTTTGAGCATAATTGACTAAATAAACCTCATTCTGATTGTTTATGGAGTTTCCAGTTCTGAGATGTGTCCGATTCCTGCACATTGATGCTCTATTACGTCATGTGCACCTTTCCTAATAAGGAAGTTGAACGAAATAATGCTTTTGTTTTTGCCATTTGCCCGAGTACATTGGAATGCTTTCTTGCACATATGTCATCTACTCTCATTTGAAACAAATACACATGTATATTCAAGATTTTTGTTGCATGCACAATTCTACAGTACAATTGCAGTGAAATGTTATTGCGGCAAAAGAACTATGACTATGAATAAAAATATATAATCTATAAGGGAAAAATATGATAAAACAGAAAGAAGAAAACTATTACAGAGGCAAAAGAGAAAAGTCTATGGCTTGGGTGAGATGTGGAAGATCCTGGACGTTGCAGGACCCTGCAGTAGCAGTGAAGAATGTCTTCAGTAGGACGGGGTAGACCTTGACTTTCTTCAATTTTCTTCAAGGTGATGCAGGTGCTGCCTTACGTTCTGCATCAGTGTCGTGGTGTGATCAGTCCATGTCAGGTCCACGGAGATATCCACACCACAATACCTGTAACTGCTGACTCTCTCCACCGTAAACCAAGAATATATGTGATGAATATAATAGCATTCATTTCTAAAGTTTATTTTATTTATTACAATATAAAACAAAGCATAAAAAAGGCTATTCAAAGAACACTCAAAGAAGCACATTTGCGTCAAGTTCGTGCAGAGCACGGACTAGGGAAGCAGACGAGAAAGACGAGGAATAAGGAAAAAGGGTTTAACTAGACATTAGGAGAGGCAGACGGGACAGAAAACGTCATATCACTACAATGGACCGGACTGGGGAAACAGCATTGAACACAGACTAAATACACTGGACTGAGGACGGCAACAGAAAACAGCTGGTGAATGTAGGGATTCCACACTGGGTAGATGAGGGGGCGTGGCACACGGGAGGATCGGAAAGAACAAACACAAAAACATTTCATGTAAACATTGTAAACATTGTCTACTTTTCCATTCTTACAGACTCCAGCCTATTGTGGTCTGACCTGAAAATATTCTCTACAGTGGTCTAAGTCCATGGCAACCATATACACAATCAACATGGGCATAACATTTTTACAAAAAAAAAAAAAAAATCACGTTTTTTATATTACAATGGATTGATTGTGTAATTGCGCTGTGCAATTGCAATTACATACAAAAAGCTACGGCCATTAAAAGCGACAGCCGCGTGACAAAAACGATAACTTTATATTTAAAACTTTTTTCCGTAAAAGGTGAGTGAATCAGGAAGGATGACTGTATGATATCTGGCCATAGCTGGAAGACTGGGAATGAGGACGCGACTAAATGGACTGAAAGCATCAGTTAGTGTGACTGAGTTTGGATGAGGATCAGGCAGCAAGGAGACATCGGCTCTACGGTAACAATAAAAGAATGAAACAAATAGGGGAATTCAGTTTAATTCCTGGAGCAGAGAATTGTAATTGATTGTAAAATAAATGAGTGGCTGAGAGATAAAGACAAATCTAAGAAGTGAACTGCACATTTTATAAATCAGAAAAAAATCATTAGAGTATTAGAGAATAATCTAAGTGCAAGTTATATACTTCTTCAGTGACATATCAATTTATCATTGGTAATATCTCTTCAAAACAATTATTTTGCGTTTAACGGATACTATTGTAAGACAGTTAATCATAAAGTATATGTAACAGTTAAGTTACAGAAAACGGGTATGTAATAACATAATTTAAGTCTGGAATTACTTTTGAACATCAAATATAACAGCTTGGAGTCTGAAGTTAAAACCATTCCCAAATGCCATCTTGGCACTAGAGCATTCTGGTTCTAAGAATTAACTGGTAAAAGTTGACTTAATTCTAGATTGCACACACTAAAATGAGAATAATATTACAAATGAATGTAGAAAAGGGTAAATGTTATGCGAGGTGCTTTTGTTTCCACTTAAAATTCAATTCTGCCCTCTGTCGGTTCTACGTCTAAAACAAAATTAGTTCTGCGTAATCTTCAGATGCTTAATATTGAACATGAATATTTGTCAATACACTCGATTTAAAGTGCAGTCGGCACTGAAGTTTGTGCTATATACAGTACACACACACACACACACACACACACACACACACACACACTAAATAATCTTTGTTTATCTCTACTAAGTGATAATAAAGTCGCTGCTGCATCTGCAGTGCTCTTTCCTATGTCAATTCTGTTCCTTTACAAATTCGCCATAGCTGCCAGTTTTTAACACAGCTGACTGAAATATTTATCAAGTTATGGTTTATTTAAAGAGAAAAAGAAACGCATTTGTCGGGTTTTAGACGCGCATGATTTGTCCTTCTGCGCGACCCGTACTCGCTCTCTAGGTAAATAAGCTGGAGATTTGAAACTGGGCGCGTTTATTTGGCTTCCGTTTCTGCAGGTATCAGTTTCCTACAAATTAAATTTTGTATTGCACTGGAAGGGCTTTTAAAGGCAGCCGTTAACTTTCTGCTAACTTGAATTTAGACTAACTTGCGAGTTTTTCTGGGCGTTTTAGCCGCTTAACACCTTTGAATAGTCACCATTTAGACCGCGTTGCATGGTAACTGTAGCTATGTGTTGTTGAGGCTTATCGTGTTTACAGGACACTTCATTTTGCTGCATAACATATTGCGAATTTGGATGTGCTCATCTAGCTGTGTGTTCTCATCATTGCTTTCACTTTTTCTGAATTTAGCTAAAATATGGAAAGTCCATTTAAGACCCCATGCAAGCAAGCCTCTGGGACCCGTGGTTACAGTGAGTGTTTCTAACGTGTTTATCGATAAGTACGATTTATAAATGATGTGATTTTTTTATTGCTTCGTAGCAGGTGGGCTGGGATCTTTTGCGGGATTTCTTCTCTCTGGTAGTTTTTTCTCGTCACTGTTTGCTTTCTAGTCGTGTCGGGACTGCGATTCCGTAAACTAACGATGCACGTTTGGGAATGATGGCATTTGTGTCTCGGTACTCATTGTCATTGTAAAATGCAAATAGGAACACATTTGAGCTGTCTCGTGTTTGCTTCCCTTCAGCTGGATGTCTCGGGACCCCTGTCACCATTCCTGCTTCTCCTTTCATGCAGAAATTGGGCTGTGGGACTGGGGTCAATGTATATCTCATGAACAGGTTCGTGCAAGAGTTTAACCACAAACAGCCGCGAAAAATATTGAGACCACTGCACATTTTTTTGTTTCTCATTTCCCAATTTATGGGTACGCACCAGTGTGTAACGTACATTCCCCCCCCCCCCCCCCCCCAAGCTCCAGCCTGGGTCTTCCCTGTCTCTCATAGATGAAGGGCTTCTTCCTTGCTTTATGAGTCTTCAGTCCTGCTTCTAGAGTCTGATATGAACTGTCCTAGCAGTGCACTTCACACCTGCACTTAATGTTTCTTATTCATTTTGAAGGTCACTTGATGTCATCTTACGATGCATGAGAAACTGTCAAATAAGTCGACGATCATCTTTCACATTAGAAAGTCTCTTCCACCCCCTACCTGGCTAGTTTTGGGTCATTCCCAGTGTCTCCTGCTTCACCACCTTCTTGTGTACTGCTGTCTTAGAAATTTTGAACCTGGAAGCGACCTGCCTCACAGTGTAGCCTTCTGCCAGCAGAACCAGGATTTAAAAATACAGATTTGTTTAAAAATATTTAGAGTGCTCTCTTAATTTTTTCCATGGCTGTGTTACTGGGTGGACTAGATGAAGATCTAAATGCACAAGTGTTGGCTTAAGTGTGACTCTGCACATCTTAACCTTTAAATTGGAGGGTTGGGAAGAAGCCACACTCACCCTGGGCCATAAAGAAGATAAGCAGCAAGTGTGTCAAAACAAAGCAGAACATATACCAGAAGCGACTTTGTGAAGAGGCTGAGATTTTAAAGGATCTTCATCACCCAAACATTATTGGTAATTTCCAAAACATTTCACCTAAACTAAGCATTGTGTGTTTTTGCTACACAATGCAGATTAAGACCGAATTCTAACCAGTTATTTATAAAGACCGCTGTGAAACCGTGCCGTTTGCGAATGAAGATGCTGAATCGCTTTTGTGCCGTTCGGCATCACCAGGCTTCCGGGCTTTAACCACGGCTAAAGACGGCTCTCAGTGTCTGGCCATGGAGTACGGCGGCGAGCGCTCTTTGAATGACCTGATAGAGCAGAGGAGGGACGAGGGTCTGAAAGCCTTTCCAGTGGCCAACATAGAGAAGGTGGCCTTGCACGTGGCTCGGGGTCTCTGGGTAAACCGCCCTTCGTCTTCACAAACAAGGGGAGTGCTGTATTTTCTCAAATAGTGGCCTGGGAATTTACCTTGCATAACTGCTACCATTACTAAATTACACTGTTAATACAAATTCTATAAATTACTGAATCAAATGGCGCTGTTTTGTCAGTTTGAACTCTGTAAAAAAACACTGGGGAGCAGTGCTTGGGGGTGATACCTTTCCTGGTCGGAGGTTTGATCCAGCAGTCTTTGGATTATTGTGCACGTCCCTAACCATCAGGTCACCACTGCCTAATGAGACTCTGTAGCTGGTGGTCCAGTCTTACAGGAGTAATGCTTCTTGTTCCGGTCCCTTGCAGTATCTTCACAATGAGAAAAAGATTTTGCACGGAGACATCAAGTCTGGCAATGTGGTCATCAGAGGTGACTTTGAAACGGTGAAAATCTGCGACGTGGGTGTTTCCCTTCACCTGGATGAGAAGCTGAAAGGTAAATGGGTGGTTTTCAGGTACTTGCTGTATGTAGTACAGTGTGTGAGAGGTGGATGGTCTTTATTCTCTGCCTGCTTCTGGATTGCATTGCGTCACATTAAATGCTGTCTACAAAAGCAGGATTGGAATTTGCAGATTTCTTCAAATTCTGTTACCGATTCTGTTGTAATATGTTACCAAAAGGCCACCATTGTGTCAGTTTGAACCCTGTAAAACAAGGTAGGTACATTTACTGTAATTATGTTCTTAAAGTGTATAACACTACAGTATTGCAAATCCATCAATTTTAAGAGCTAACAGTACCAGTAAAGTTACTGCCTGTTAAAAGTGTATTCTTGAAAGTAAATTTTTTTTTATCACTGCCATGTAAATCATACATGATAACCTTTCATGTATGACTGACCAATCATATAGCAGGTAAGGAAAGGAGCATGTGCTGATTCCAGTGTATTGCTGGACAAACCACATGACAAACCAACTCGGGGACAAGAACCTGAGTGCAGCCGGCAATACCTCAGCACCACACTAGTCTGAATGGAACAGTGCAAGTTTTTTTTTTCCTGGTAGCTGTAGTGCAAATCCTGCCACCAACCCCCCAAATTTTCCCTGCAAGTTGGAGGACCTCCTTATAGGGCTGGATGTAGATTGTCATACCAGGATGATTCAATTGCAGATTAAGGGCCTTGCTCAAGGGCCCAACAGAGTAGAAGTACTTCTGGGCATTCACAGGATTTGAACCAGCAACCTTCCGATTGAAACAAAACATTCTTACTCCAGCTATTAACAGTAATAGACATGCCTTATTTGTTCATGTAGACCACACCCTAGCAATTATCTGCCTTTTAATTGAACCCCATTTTTTATTTGATGAAGTATGGTTACTGTGCTACAGTGAATTACCAAGACGTAAATCCCACTGATATGTCTGTATATTCAGCAGTTGACCCCAAAGCGGATTACATTGGAACGGAACCCTGGAATCCCAAGGAGGCTATCGAAAGAGGGGTCATTACGGACAAGGCCGACATCTTCGCTTACGGCCTGACGCTGTGGGAGATGATGACACTGTCCGTGCCGCACTTGGAGGAGCTGGATAGCGAGGGGGATACAGGTAATCTGCCCCAATGATGCTTTACCTTGATACATTATTGAAATAATTTTGGTAGTTAGGTTTAGAACAGCTCACTGATTTGTGGCATGTTTTAGATTCTTCTTTTGATGAGGCCGACTTCAACGAGGACGAGTATTATGAGAGGCTGGGAACCCGGCCACCCCTGGATGCCGAAAGCCTGGGAGGTGCCTACCAGCGAATGGTGGAGCTCTTCTGCCTGTGCACTGCCGAAGACCCAGCCAAACGGCCATCTGCCACACAGATCGTACAGGTGCTGGAGGCCAACATGGAGGCCGCTGATTAAAGCAAGGTCATCCAAGTTAGGCTACAGGAACAGCTCAGTAATGGCATTTTGAAGTCTGGCCCCTTTTACATTTACTTTATATTCTTTGTCTCTGTCCCCCCGTGTGGTTTATCAATGTTTGTCGTCTTTTGTAAATTTACTTTACAATAAATCATGTATGCTTTGACTTTCTTTGAATTGTTATCACTTTATTTTAGCAGTCGACAGCTTAAATGTGCTTTCTTAAAGTGACAGCTTAAGGACTTAAACATTTCTGTAACCAAATAACTATTTACAACACATTAAAACCGATGTACTTGATATTAAACTCTAAAATCCATTACATTAGATCAGGATGGGGGGGGGAAACATTGAGCCACTCTTTGAACAGAACTACTTAAGAACTACAAGGAGTTAAATGAAGTTGTACACCAAAAATTCAGCAGTTCCGCAATACTTTGTGGCAAAGAGTTTGCCATCTGGTGTAGGGTCAGAGAAGGCAACTTCCTCTTTATCAAGGTGTATCCCATAGATGAAGGACTTCCTAAGTGGAGAAAAACAGGTCAGTGAAACACTGGGACAGAAAGCATCAGGAATATACATTGCACTCATGTATTTCATTTTATCAGGGCTGCAAGTTCTTAGACGGCTTCTGGTGATGTTAGCTATAGCTGATGCACATTCTCCAGCAGAAGACATACCTGGCCGAATCTACCAAGCGTGTTGCGATTCCCTGCCTTCTCGTCAGGCTGAACACCCAAATACGGCTGACTCCACAGATGGCCTTCACTGGCATGGTGGAGCAACACCAGGCCCTGTGGTGCTCCATGAAGTCATGCTTGGTCACATCTTTAGTGTGGTCCAACTGGTCTATTACCCTGAAGGCCTTTTCAACAACGAAAGTGTCTCAGTGAACACTGCAGAAATAAGGGCAGCTGCTAATTGGGTAATGTCACAAAACTGCCAATAACTACATTGTACCCACTTATTTGGTACTTCGCAGCTCACCTGTTTGATGTGCTCCACGATGAGGCAGCCTACAATCATCTGCTCGTTGTTGACAAAAAGGTACGTCTTTGCTTGGGTGGGAGAGCTGAGGGACATTTGTTGGAACCCTAGCTCATTGTCAGCCAGCTGCCTGATATCCTCTGCCTAAAGATCAACAACAATGCCAAGTAATTACAGCACAGAATAACTGCTAGTTAATCTGCAAAAAAAAGAAACAAAATGGTTGCCGTTCCTCACCTTTCTGACAGCGTATTTAGGATCATCCGGGAGAACCAGAACTATTTTTCCATCCCAAAATTCAGCAACTACTCGCTCCTTTTTCCAACCCTAGAGACAGAGTACATACATACAGTTTAGGTAATCTACAAACACATAACCAACAAAAATCTAAGAGCAAGCCATGTTTACCCCTTTTAGCTAGTTAAACTGACGACCCCAGCAAAAAGTCCCCAGCTACTAACCATAAACTTAATGCTGTCCAGGAAGCGCTGGTGAAACTGCGTATGTTGAAAGTTGTCTTCCAGGCTGTCAGCACTATAGATCATTCCACAGGATGAACACGTCGTGGCACCAAACTGCCTCTGGCCAGCATCCTGAAAAGGAGACGGCAAGCATGCGATCACATATACCGGCATCAGACACACACTTCCAAAAACAGTTATCGTACGCGTTAACCAACCATGTCTTATTACCAAGGCAAAAAGTTATTGTAGGTCGGAACCATTAACATTACATTTAAAAATAAAATATTACATTTAGCAAGCAGATGCTTTAGTCAATAGCAACGTTCAAGTGAGGATCAGAGAGTAGAGTTAGCCAGTCCCAGGTTCACTTCGGGTTAAGAGCCTTGTTCAAAGACCGAACAATGAAATCACTTGAAATCAGCCGCAGGATTTGAACTAGTGACCATATAATCATGGGTACAGGCTTTCAACCCTTGGAACCAGATCTATCAGCTTGTGACCTACAGACCAGGAATGAACAGCCACCACGCACAATAATAAGCTGGTCAAATGACTGCCTCTCCAGGTGCTTCTTCTTCTTTGTGGTCCTCTGCCGCATGGACGTAGACAGGGCAGATGGGGTGCTGCAGTTCAGAGGGGTGGAGATGCTTCCCTTCTGGGGCCTTTTTCAAGGGGCAGAGCGAAAACTGAGATTTGGAGACGAGGTCTGGAAATGCACTTAAGGATCAATTTCAAAAAGGGAACTATCAATCCCTCCTACCTTCTGGAACCAAAGATGGGGTACACACTTGGACAAACTACAAAGCAGAGAATAAACACTAAATTAGAAAAGAAAACTGAAGTTTGTAGTTGTTGCAGTCACCATGGAACGCACCCAACTCATTAGGAATTTTTCAAAATTTAGGTGCATTACATACACAGACCTATATTGATACATACCCTCTGAAACAGACTTTGAACATGGGGAGGTAACATTGCTGAGATCAAAAACTCTGTCAGATGCCTTTTCTGTGGAAGTATCCTAAAAAAGCACATAAATTTTCAGGATTAATACAAAATGATGACACCATAATATGAGAGAGATTATAAGATTATATGCAGACTATACAGCACTTACCGGAGTACTCGTATCAGAAAGGGAGGACGCTGAACTAGTGGGAGTTACAGTCCTGCTAAGAACAATCTTCACTTCCTTGGTGATGCCGTGCTTCTGTAACTGTGCAACAGTAGATTGCACTTCAGATGTTTCTGGCTCGAACATCTTCAGGTTCTCCTTCATAATGCCTGTAAACTTCAGAGCATCTCCAAAGCTTGCACACTTGGTGGAGACTTTTGGAGGAAGCTCTTGCGGCTTCCTCTCCGGAACATTCCTCACAGCTATGAAACCACTACAAGGATCCTTCCCCCGCTCTTCTACAGGTAAAGGAACAGGGCGTTTCTGAACCTTAGCAGTCAGCTTCGATTTTGAGGGCTTTAGCGCGGCTTTTTTGTACATAGTGGCTCTCTTCCCACTGCTGAAGAATGCTGCTCCCACAATGAGTTTCGACTTGACTTTAGCTTTCAGACTTCCAAATATTATGGGAGGCAGGGCAGTGGTACTTTCTACTGGAAGATTAGCTTGGACATTAGAACTCCTCCCCATCCCAGGGGAGCTCATATATCGTCTAATGTTATTTTTCTGTCCCCGGACAGAAATCCGTTTAGTATCCTTTGGGATTATTTTCGTCCTCCGTGCGGTCACAGATCTTAAGGGGCTGGTGAAGCTCGTGTTTGTTTGGTTTTGTTCAGGTTTTGTTTCATTTATCAGCTTCCTCTCTAGGGGTGTCAAGTACAGTGCTTTCTTCTTGCTATAAAAGGAGCCTGTACCCATTGCAGGTTTGACGGGTGAGGTATTCTTGGGCGAGCCCTCTGGTGGAGAGTCACCATACAGTATCCTGGGGGCAAGAGGTGAACTTCCTTTTCTTCTGGGTGAGGCTGTTATTTTAGGAGAATGGTAATTCGGTTTATCCTGCCCATGTCTGATTACTGTTTCTCCTACAGGAGATTTGGGGAGCAGATGAGATCTCCTTCTGGGAGGGGTGCCTCGGTCCACAACCTGCCTCTTTGCCCGAGTGCTGAGAAGTTGACAAGGATACACACTCAATTATCACACATACATAAATAGCATTACCTCCAACAAGTTTCATGCAGACACCCAAGAGCTTACCTCCCAGACCCAGTGGAACTGTGCTTCCTCTTTCTGGCTGTACCGTAAGGCAACATTTTCTCCAGCCTTAAAAACAGCAGAATCACACAGGACTTGGAATTACAATGACAGTAAACATGGAAACATGTGAGGGAGGTTAGGACAATTGCAAGGGTCCCCGAGTGACAGAGGCCCCAAAATCTTTCAACAACTGGATTGGTTTGGGGCACAACACGATATGCTTTCATGGAGCCAAAATCCCTAGAAGAGTCCCTGACAGGATACCTAGAAAACACATAACCCTACACTAGGACGGTCAGCCTACAGCGCAATTTGGCAAACATTAATACGAAATTAAATTTACTTCACTGTTTGAGCTTAAATGTCTTTACGCTTTAGATACATTTTGGCAAAAAGTTAAAGATGTTTTAAGACGCAGATCCGATAGTGTGATGTCTGTAACTAATTAATACTTTTCCTGAGACAAGCTGCCTCAGTTTTGGTTTGGAAGGTCTCGGCAATGTCCGTATAGCGGTGAATTATATCTAATAACACCGAAAACGAGCGAAGGCAGCCGGTCTGATGCAGTTGTCTGCAATTTGGCGGGATCAGCCTCACGTAGACCAGGTTGACCGCTTGTTAGCTACTATTACTAGCTACCTAGCAAGTAACGAACGGTTATTGGTAATGCATGGGTTTCCTCACATACCTACAATATCAACGATCTCGCACGGTATTTCTTAGTTATAGTTATTCCGCATCACAGGGAGTGTTAAGTCTGAAACAGGTGACTGCCACAAAATCAACACCATCGTAAATTTATACAAGTTATTTATACTAACATCAACACATAAACTTAAACACAAGTACAGTGAGCTTCAACAAATTACTCGTCAATATGGGCTTAATCGCGAAAATACAGTCAGCATAAGTGTTGCAGCCTAGGGCTGAACTGTTGTTAAATCGGGTGGCTATCACAGTATCATAACTAGAGCAATAATTCAGATTATACTCGAGCCGTAGTGATATGAGAGGGCATGTGGGAGATTAAGCCCGTTTGTGAGCGGTGTGAGCCAGCGGCGGCCACTTACCGTCCGTGTCTCTCCAGCGAGCCGCTCTGCCGGCGCCGTGAAGCTGCTACACATTCGCGGCTCTTTTCAAAGACAGTTCAAATCGCGCGCGCCGCAACTTCTGCCTCACAAACCAGGAAACAGGAGGCGTGGCTACGTTATTGGTGACGTCTCCTCTTATTACGTTTTCTGCGACGTCTTAAAGGGATACGCGCATCAACATCCTATACCATTTAAGAAGCGGTAGGGACTAGGTGTGTAGAGCTCTTTGTGAAGGTGTATAGCGCTCTTTGTAAAGGTGTATAGCAGAACAAATCACGGTCCTCGAGGTACGAGCATTGCTGTTTTTCCAGCCTTCCTTTACCTGTGAGGCAGGTGTGAAGCCTCTGTGTCCAATGAGAATCAGTAATTATTAAACTATAACTACTTGGGTAAACAGAAAACAAGGTCTGGATTTGAAATTGAGGTCCAGATTTGAGGATCCCTGGTGTTTAGTGTATATGTATTAGATCAGGATATTGAACCATGAAGAAAACACTGCAATTCATGTTTTTTGTTTATGAGTTACTTTCTAAATAAATTAAATTGTATTTTACCTCAGTATGGCAACCTAAAGCAGGAGAGTTGCATTGGCAGGAACTGGAAGTGAGTAACAACAGTCAGTATGTGTAAAAATAGGAGAGATTTGATGTGAAATCCTTTCTACTTTTAAAAAGCCATGTGAATATAGCATTGATATAAAGGATGTGACACATAAAACAATTTATGGACTGAATAATGTTCATATCAGTGGATGACAAAAACTGCACTGTAGTAACTGCAAGTCAGAATTAGGTGCTTTCCACAGTGTCCTGATTTTCCAGTCTATAACTGAAAAATGGCAAAGCGCTTTTCCATTCCAAGCCAACAATTTCCCTCTGCATCTTCACAAGGAGAGATTTCACTGTTAAAATCACATAATTACAAAGGAGAAGCAATTCATTTGCTCAGAAAACGTCAACAGACCATCTGGGAGATTGATAAATATTCTACATCAACATGAAAAAAATGTGAGCAATCATAATCACAGTAATAGGTAATTGATTATCGATGAAAGCACCGGCACTACCTAGAACCACTTAATATACTACATTGAAGGAACCCTGGAATCATCAGCACATGTGCAGGGATAATCGACATTCCAGCTGGTGTTTCTCAGACCAATGTGAGTGCCCTAGTCAAGTTTGCTGATGAGAATAAATTGTCCCTAAAGTACTGTAGGTCTCTCCACAGATGGCTACAATGCACAGGGTGGAGAACACAACTCATTCTTGACAAAAATTCACACACTGAATCTGAAAATTATCTTCATTAAATGTGTATGCCATTCCCTGCATCTTTGCAGCTCCAAAACACTCACTGTTCTTCCGCAAAATGTTAAGCCACGTAACGTTCCTGACATATACTTGGCCCTCCATTGCTGTCCTATAACAAATTATTGCAAGAGGATTTTGCACCACTATTTTTTGGTGATATCCCACTGATGATATGGCAGCAACAAAATATAGCTTGCCATCAGATCGTATAAGAGAGGTTCCCACAGAGATTCTGTCTAAAATGACAGCCTTGTGCATCACAAAGTGCTCTGACATACTCAGTCCAGTCAAAATCTTCAGTTGAGAACCTTTTATCATTCTTTTCTGCAGCAAGTAATTGTGCCTCAGTGATTCCAGAGTCGGAATGACATAATTAAATGGGATCAGAGGAATCAATTAACAAATCAATGAACAAATGTCTTGGTGCCTCATTATCTAAATGGCATAGTAAAAAGTTTTTCCATGCTTTTCAGGTAGGGGCGTCTGAGGGGCATGGAGACCTCGGTCAACAATGTCCACTGGGAGGGACTTTGGTTAGCTGGTTGGAGTGAGATTTTCAATTAGAGACACACACATTTGCATGTAACAGTTTTATTACCTTGTAATTTGTAGCATTTGCAAACTACCCCAATGCTATACATGTAGTAAATTTATTGGTTCATAATGAAATAATGTAGATTTGTCATAAGATTTC
The DNA here is from genome assembly GCF_023856365.1 of Brienomyrus brachyistius. Classification (NCBI taxonomy): domain Eukaryota; kingdom Metazoa; phylum Chordata; class Actinopteri; order Osteoglossiformes; family Mormyridae; genus Brienomyrus; species Brienomyrus brachyistius. The sequence goes on from NC_064551.1 coordinate 6,180,404, forward strand.
TTGCATGAGCATGAGAGTCTGAAAGCGTCAGTGTTGCGCCAGATGTGTGAGAGTTAGCAACCCAGATTCTCTCCTCAAACATTGAGTTTAGTGCTGCCAGGCCTCAAAATGACAAATCCTTCTTCATTACTGTATGAAGGCAGTGAATTCACTGAGACAGTAATACTGCAGAAAATAAAGTAAAACTGGAAGACATTGAGAAATTATGTAAAGACAGTTTGTTTGCAGAGGTCTTTGCTAACATACAGTATTCAGTCTACACGGTTTATTTGTTGCAACAGTAGATTTCAACTATATTTAAGTCTTTCTCGCAGAATGCGTATTAGGTTGATGAGCTATAAAACACTTTTAGTTATCTTTCTATATACGACTGGTCCTTGATGTTAATCAGTACTTTTCGGTGGCAGAGAAAGCCTTGCAAATCTGTCCAGAGCTGATACGCATGGACACCCCGTTGCGCCGGGACAAAGCGGAAAGGCCCCCTCCTTCGACTCGGAAACTTCCTGTCGCCGTTTTCCATGCTTTTATTGTACTCTGGCGGTCTTTCAGTGGAGAATCGTCCGCATATAGCACTTTAAAAAGATCGACTAAATTTGCTTCTTATTTTATCAGTCTTAGAACAAAATGGTGTTTTATTTCACGAGCGCAGGTGAGTTTCCGGTGACACAGACGTGGAATACATGTCTGGTTAGCTCGTTAGCCAACAGACAACTTCCGATTTCACAGCATTAGGATAGATGATCGATTATTGTCAGTTATATTGCTGGCAAAATGGTTGATAGTTCATTTTTACGCAGTGATCTGTTTTCTGTAATCAAACGAGAAATACACCTGGTTGCTGTACTGTAACTAGCTAGCTATCTAGCTAATTGCTCTTTTTCTGGATGTATCCTAGATGTGATACATTTAGATCTGCCAGATTATCTTTGTCCAGTAGCATATCTCTGTAATGTATAACGTAATGTCAGGATTGTTGTCTCTAATGAGCAGCTAATAAACGAATAATGTTCTTTATGTTCTGGTGTGTACTGATCATTTTATAAGCGATGCTTAAATTAAGCGCTGTTTTCTTTTACAGTTGTGACACCACCTTACACTATATATATGGGAAAAGACAAATATGAAAGTAAGTAACCAGCTGTTCAGTAATTATGTTTTTAGGGATATACTTGAGCAAGCGTGGACTAGGAACCAAAGTGCTCCCGGTTCAGGTACCGGGGGGCAGCTTTAATCGACGCACTGAACTGAATGCCATGTAAAGAAGTGTATTTTACATAAATATATTACAACTTATTGCCGTTTAATTAATATGTATGCGGATGCTGAATGTCAAATGGTGCATCAAATTGCTGTTTCACTTGGACGCATTTTCCAACATTAAACAGCAGTTTGTGTTCAACAGATGAAGATCTTATTAAATATGGATGGCCCGAAGATATTTGGTGAGAAACCGTTTTCCCCCCAATCTTCTGTCAGGCTGGGAATTAGTTAATGTATGCAGTGACAATGACACTGATCACTCAAAGATCTAACGGGTATTAGAAATGATACACAGATCTCCGTGTGTAGTTTAAATGAACATCCACAAGGTGGCCTTTAAGATTTAGTTTAGAGGGGGTTTAGATAGGTAAACAAGTCTTCTTGTCTGCAGAAACTACGGGAATCTTAAATTGGTTTATTATTAATTATTTGACTGACTCCCCACGTAAGTTGGCAATTTATAATCCAGTTGCAAAGAAATGGTTAGATGGTCATTATAGGGAAGCAATATTAACCAGAGTGTCCAATCTTTTTACAGCAGCATATGATTTGAAGCCTATAGATATAACAGTACTTTCAAAAATATTTTTCACAGCTATAAACTTTAACTCGGTTTGTGTTGTTTATTTTGCCAGGTTTCATGTGGATAAGCTGTCGTCTGCCCATGTCTACTTGAGAATGCCTAAGGTACTGGGGATGACTTACGATATCCATACCATTTGTCCCTTAAACAGTGTTTTTTTTCTAGGTATATTATACATTATTTTCTGTTTTAGTCTTTGGTTTTTCTGCCTTTATTCTGCTGGTGTTGGGAGAGGTTACAGGCTGAACAGGTTTTCACAGGATGCAGACAGGAACCTTGCTGAACCCGCCTGGGAAAACTAGGAAACTGGCATAAATGAAATTCCATGGAGTTCCACACTGTATGCTGTGTTATGTGTTTTTATATAGAGTGTCATGAAAATGTAATCCATTCATTAAATTTTAGGGGACAACAATAGAGGACATACCTAAAGAGGTCCTCGTCGATTGTGCACAGCTTGTGAAAAACAACAGCATCCAAGGTAACCTTTGTACCAGCAGATTAGAATTAGTGTATAACGGAAATTACCATCTTCATGTGTTATGTACCTATAGACAATACAGTATTACAGAACTGATGTGCTATAATCACAGCTAAAAATGTATTGCTGCTTGTTAATTTGGCTTGTATTATAAGGATTTGCTGTAATAAATTTACATGCACTTTTTTTGAAAATGTTTTTTCTTTTGTAAATTAATTTCTGCAAATTGTTTTGAATTACGACCGACGTCTTTTTGTCAGTTGGAAAATGAACATGTTTTTGACAGGGTGCAAAATGAACAACATTAATGTTGTGTACACGCCGTGGGGCAACCTGAAGAAGACAGCGGATATGGACGTGGGTCAGATAGGCTTTCACCGGCAGAAGGAGGCAAGTGCATTAACAGTAGATGCCTGTGGTCGTTTGGATCCGTCCGTTAATGACTGTGCGGTTCTGACGGTCCTGTGCGAATCGGAAAGTACACCTCTGATACTAATGAATATTCACACGTTCAGTTAGTTGTCTGATTGTTATTCGTTTCCACGGCATCATTATTATGAGATGGTCTCACGGATCTGTTATAGTAGGATTACTATTTTGCATGTTTTAATTTAATAACATTTATGTTCATTAGGAAAACCACCAGCAGTGAGCAGAGTAATATATAGTTTATCTGACAGCATTATTATTAGATATCAGGGCCATTTTTGAGGAGAAAGAAATTCTTATTTTTTTTAGTGTTGGTCTTAATTTGCATATGTTCTAATGTTAAATAGTTTTTTTTTTTTTTTAAATATACACTTACTGCCCCGAAAAATAGCTTTAAACATTTTTTCTTTGATGACATAATTCTTTCGCACAGTACAGTAATGGCAATTTTTCACTGCACTTGAAATAATGTCAACGTACGCAGGTGAAAGTTGTAGCAGTGGAAAAGAAAATCAACGAGATTGTGAACCGGCTGGAGAAGACGAAAGAGGAGCGATATCCAGACCTAGCGGCCGAGAAGGAATCCCGGGACAGGGAGGAGAGAGCCGAGAAGAAAGCGCAAATCCAGGAGTTAAAAAAGAAGGAGAAGGAGGATGTGAAGAGGAAGAAGGAGATGGAGGAGCTAAGGTGAAAATTAAAACGCGGAGGGCTTTTTCTGACGTTGTCCAAATCGAGAGGCATCGATTTTATTTTGGTCTTTAGTCTCACCCTTGTTACATCCTGGTTATTATTGTGAGAGGAGTAAATGAGATAATCATGGAAAATCCAAAGGTTATAAAAAAACAAACAAATGCTCATCAGTGCCCTGGAGTTTATGAGCTGTTATAGTTACATTTTTATTTTTTGATTTCCTGTAGGAGTTACTTGTCTCTTATGAAAAGTGATAACATGACGACGAACGAGGTAAGTTAGGGTGCAGCCTCGAGTGGGCGTGTAAAAATGTTACGGCATTTTACACATCCAGTTTTTGTTCCAAATGTCTCATGATTTTGTGATGCGTCACGAGATTTTGTATACAAATAATCATTGCTTTTAGCCTGGAGATGTCATCGTTCATTTTATTTTCCTTCTGTAGGATGGAAATGATTCTGATGACTTCATGTAGAGCGTGAAGAGCATCGAGGCTGCCCGATTCTCGCCCGTCCCTTTAATTAAAAACCAAAGTGCTCTGTCACCATTCATGCGAACACTTAAGGTGCCAGTTTGCGTGCTGACGATGTTTCCAGTGGAGCTGAGAGCTCTGTTCAGCTGCCAGACTCTAAAAGGAAATCTGCCACCTTACAGCTTCCTATTAACCGATTAACCACTGCATCACACAAACCTCGAAGCTGACGAACAGTGTGGGACATGAGGAGAAATCATTGGTGCTGATGTATTTCGTGAGCCAGTTATATTACCCCAGAGGGTGCTGTTTGTAGCGTGACCTTCAGAAGATCCTGCAGATCAGCCAAGTCGGCATGAGACACTGAATTCTTGTGGGAACTGGTCTTGGTGTGAAGGGTTATCTGTGTGTTTTGTTTATTAACGTAATCTCTGCTTATGTCCTGCAATGGCAGCCGGAGTGAAATGCGAATTTGTCTTCAGCCACTGTCTTTTTTAGACATGTTATCGGGGACTGTATCTCAGCATGCTCAGTTTCAGAAACTTCATTATACGACGGGTGATCGTCTTGGCAAAAAAAATAAAATAAAAACGACATATATCTACTGAGGTTTTCTGCAACATTAAAACTGCTAAAAGAGAAATCAAGCTTGATTTTAAATAAACATTTAGTTCATCTAAGTGTTTGTAAGTTAAACAGTGTAGATGGTTTAAGCAATCCCCCCGCCCTACCCAGACACCACACATTTAGCCGAATTTCATTAAAGCATGGTACTATTTTTTTAGGAAGCCTAAAGTGTGTCTGAATTGCAGAAACCATGACTTTTTTTTTTTTTTGCTGGTTTGACATCTGTTTAGTTGTCAAAATCAAAAACAAACGTTTCACACTGCCTGTGTCTTTGTCTACTACATTTATTAAACACTGTTAAGTTCAGTTAAAGGAAGTCTTAAAACCTTAATTGGGTCATTGTATTATTTGCTATGACATTGTGTTGTAATTATAGGGTGTCTGCTACAGAGCAGTGGAATGACCATAAAACTTTTCCCAGAATTGTCGCAGATTTATTGTTGGGTGGCTGTTTTTGGTTTAATTGGCTTATGTTGTTCTCTCCATATTTATTGAAGTTTAGGGGCGGGAGGGGGGGTAAAGTTCCTCATGTTGAACCAAAGGTATCTGTTAGTGGTCAGCAATCAGATTTCTATTACACAGGTGAACAATGAGGGTATAATGTTATAATGATGATCTGCTCCTTAGGTGGGTGAGGATTGTTGAATGGCTTAGATGAACATTTCTCAGCCCGGTTCTCGTGGACCCCCAGACAGTCCGTGTTTTTGCTCCTCACCAGCTCCCGGTTCTCCGAGGACGGAATTGTGAAACACTTGGTCTAGATGACTCAGTGGATTTAAAAATGGCAGGTGGGTGAAATCGCATCAGGCGACGCCGAAGTTCACACTGTGACCTCGCACCTCCAGGGTTGTGGGTTCGACTCGCATGTTCTCCCTCTGTTTTCAGGGTTTCTTCCAGGTACACCAGTATGTTTCAAGAATAAAACATCCACATCGCATGTTCGAAGAACAGCGTTTTTGTATGGTGCCAAAAATGTACGATTTTTCATCAGTGTTAATTAAGCGACGACAAAATACAGGACACTAGAATATAGATTGCAGTTAATTGCGTTTGAAACAGCTTGATGTACCGTTTGAAGTATGTATTCAAAGAGTTTTGGCCTTGAAATTGAAAATGTAATTAGGCAAATTTTTGGCCTGTTTGAAATCCAAGAAAAGTAGAACTGTATTTATTCAGTCATCTGTTTTTCAGCTTAATCATTCATAATTTCCAGATTTGCTCTGCAAACCTACTACTTAAAATGTGCAGGAAAGAAAAATGCTAAATTTTACACCAGATGAAGTGAATTAGCTAAGCTGGTGGCCTCTGTGTCTGGTTCCTCTGCCAAACAGACCTTTGTTGTGTTTGTTGTGTAGAAATGAGCATAATTTGAAGTGCGTTAGTGAGCAGTGTGCTGCTGGGCATTCGCACGCTGTGGTTTATACTGGGGGTGCCGGGACACCCTCCTTTATGGGTATCGCTGAACTGGGACCCAGGGCTTGTTGGATTTTCTATTAAAAATAAACTCTGCTAAAATATACCTGCATAAATCTGCGTTGGCATCTGTTTTGTGTCACGTCAATTCTATTAAATTAATATAAAGTGCAGAGGTAAATTAAATATGGGAGGTTTTTATTGTATGCCCTGTGTTACCTTGATTAAAAATATCTCTTTGTTCTATTAGTCATATTTGCCAGGAAATACTAGAAGCCTGCGTACTGGGCTCCTCACCAATCCTTATTTTGCAGCCTTTTATAACCACCTGGTTGTGTTTATTAAATCTCTGATCGCACACTGTTGCAAAATATATAAAAGCAATATTGAACCCACCGTAAAAGCCAATCCATTCGCTTAATGGGTTTTCAGACAATTAAGTTAAAAAGCTGATATAAAGCAAGCACTATTCCAAATGTGAGGACGTTCTAGAAAGGTACCCGTGGATCGCCTCACACCTTTAGGTTTGGGCTTCAGAGACGACTCTTGCTTTGGGTGTGGAAATTAAGATTAACAGTATTGATCTGAGTGGGGGATTCTGGTGCCCACAGCCGCAAGGACAGAGTGGACAGACAAAGAACCTTATAGTGCCAAGCAGACAAGGTACAAAGTCGGCACACACAGCGTAAACAAAGTAAGTGTGGGGTAAACAAACTTAAAAAGTAGACGGTACGCAAAATATCATGAAAAACAGGGTATTGAGATACTTGACAAATATTTAAGATAGGAATGATAAATTCTGTGCAGATAAAGCAGTGGACTTTCACTGTAAATGCATGCTGTCCCTGCATTGTGGGGGGGTTCGGGTTCGGGTCCCTGCCCTGTGTCTTGCCCGTTTCCAGGGACAAGATGATCTCCAATCCTCCCCCAACTATTTTGTTGGGCAAAAAGATAACAAATTGCAATAGTGACCCACCTGCAGTTGATGACGACCTTCCTTTATCTAGTCTTTACGAGAACCTAGAAATTTCTAGTAACACCAGATATCAACAGAAACTGGTATATCAACAAGGCTGGTACTCATTACGGAGTCATATTTTCGTACTTGACATTTACATTTCTTTATTCACGAGGCATTTTTGTCCATAAAAATGAGGATCAGATCAGTCAGTATCCTGGAGCAACTTTCATCAAGCTTCTTGCTCAAGAGGCAAACAGTGGAATGACTAGATTTGACCCAGCAACCACCCAATCAAGAAGGTGCAGAGCCACACCACTAAAATGAGGATGGCCAAAGCAAGTTACAGACGCGTGTCCAAGACAGTAGCAGGGCCAGAAATCAAATTGGGGGGTGGGCCGGCAGAAAATTGGGTGGGTCTGTCCCATAAGAAGTCAAATGGTGATGAAATCACACTACAGACTCAACCACATTTTTAAAATCAGTTTTAAATTATCCATGGTGTTACTAAGACCAAATGAACAAAGAGGAAGAAAAATCTATTCGCCTCTCAATGGTACTTTTCCTCTGATTGCTCTAACAATTCCCAAACATACCTGTCAGACCCAATTGTTTTGTTGGTCTGCATCGCTTGCCGTGAAGGTTGAATGGGTGGGCCCAAGACCACCTGGACTCTCCAAGTAGTACCAGGGGTAGATTTCAAACAAACAAACAAACATTAAAATCACTGGCCACCCCATTCCCCATTGGCCACTGTACAAGGTCTGGCTCGGCCCCTACCAAGTACCCTTTGCTAATGAACTACTCTGTACTGTACTTCATTGTGGCGATTTTGGAGAAAGAGTACAAATTCACACTGAGACAGGTAAATGGGATTTGTGGAGAGTCATTGTGAGAGTTTCAGGCGCCTGTTTTATGAGTGAAAGTAACCACGTATACTGTACACTGGGGTTTTAAAGCAACCTCGGGGAGTTCATATCTTTTATCACCCCTGCAGGTTTTGCAGTTACCTTTAGTCGTGCACCTCTTCTCAATGCATACAGGAAATACCGGGAATTGTCAGTATGGAAAAAAGTTTTATGTTCAAGTGACTCAGTGGAATAATGGCATCAAGGTTTGCACGTGATATATGAATAACCAGGAGAAGCTACAGGTCGAATGGAAACGTTTTATGGAATGTGGCTCGCATCTCTTCAACGAAATTTATAGTAGGAAAATAACAGACGTATCAACACATAAAAGCTGACGTGTGCTTAAGTAGCCCGCATTGCATTACCCATATCAGACACTAGATGGCAATTTAAACCGTTCGAGCAAAATGGAAACGCTTGGAACATGGAAAGAGTTCCGTGTCAGTTAAATGTACGAAGTTATTATGAAAAGACAAGAAAGTTAAAATGGAGCTAATGTGAATCGTGTTTTTTGTCACTGTAAAAATATGTGAATTTCGGCGTTTTGTTTCTAGTTAGTGCTCTGCTAAATATTTTGTTAAAAATAAAAGTTTCTTTTTTTTCGTTTTTCACTTATTGTATAATATAGGAGTTTTTGAATAACGTTGTCCTCCAAAAATCAGGCTTATATAACCTTAAACATGTCAGCTGTCTTACATACCTACAGTTTGTTCAGGTATAGATGCATTAACGCCCCAAAGCTGCCGAAAGGACACGCTGACAGGCGGATTTTAATACACATTATCAAATGAGACGGTGTTTTCTTGACCTCCTGAGGAGTTTCTGGTTCTTCATTGTTATGGGACCTGGGTTTGCTCAGCTTAATTTGTTATTGTGTGGGGCAGGCTGTATGTGGTGAAAAGCTGATTTTTCTGGAAAGAAATATGTTTTAAGTGGGTTGAGTGGGAATGCGAAAGGTTAGCGAGAGTACAAACATCTTTTCCCAACAAGTTATACAAAAAACGAAGTACAGCCGGAACAGCCACGGAATGTCAGAAATGGAAAGTTTTGTATTTCGAATTGCTGCAAATAAGCATGTTTTGTGTACTGAAATGCATATTATACGCATTAATTCGCAGTGCATACTTCACCTACAGTATTTTTTTCCCTTTGCATTTAGTCAAAGTGACATTTTATTTTGTTTACAGCTGTCATTTGCGGAGTAAGCAGGAATCGGCGTGCTGGTGGTAGGCTGTGATTTGTGGGAGGGTGGGGGGGGGGGGCGCTGACCGTCCTGTACTGGGTGAGTCTGTTGTTTGGGACACAGCGGCTCTGTGCGGCTGGCACATGAACACAGAGGCACTGGGTAGCTTTAGCGGAATGAGGTTGAGGGTGGGGGGGGGGGGGCTTGGAGCCAAGGCCGGACTGGGAGTCACTGGAAAGTCTGACCCAGCATGTCACCGCCGATACTCCTCCGCTGGTGTGTCGGGCCGGTCCTGTTTATCGGAAACACTTAGTCATTGGTTTCCGTAAGGCCCAGCTTATAACTGCCCCCCCACGTGCCCCATCAAAGCACCTGCCTCTCATGAAGGAGGCACGAAGTAGCACAGTGGAAAGAATAGTGTCCCAAAATAGTAACACGAGGGGAGTCATTGGACGTTTAATTCTGTTTGTTTGCTTACATCCTCTAAAACACTGCAGCGTTATACAGTGAAACAGCTGCAACGAAAACGTCATTGTAGGTTGTTTGTTTTGTCACCTCATCAGATCCGCTTGTGGCAGGTGACATACAGTAAATCGTCTGGCTCGCATTCCAAAGGATCTGGCCCTCGCCTTGCATTTCTGCCGGCCGCGGCCAATAAGAGCCACGCTTCAATAGACAAAGGAAGCCCCGCCCACCGCAGCGGCCGATTGGCCCAGGCAGCATGCCCGATCCCAGGGTGTGCCTAGGTGGCCTGCTGTTTCCTGTGTAGCCGGGGCTGGGCGGAGAGGGGTCCCATAGCCCCAGGCCATGGTGGTTGACCGTTTTTCGGGACCACACACCAACTCCGGGTGCCTCGGGGGGGTTTGCCGTGTGGGATGCCACATAAACAAAGAGGACGAGGTCCTCCATGACCCCCCCCCTCCCAGGCCAGCTCCGGCCTCCAACAAAAGCAAACAAGCCAATAATAAAAGGCCGGCTTGCTGTCCTTGGAAGAGTGTTTCCCTGCCCTGCGGAAATATGGAGCCCATATGGGGGGCAATGGGCCACTTCCTAGGGCCCGGGTACACCTCGGCCCCCAAACCGCGGGGCCCCTGGCTCCACTTCAAGCCTCTGCATTGTCGTGAGTCCCCCCACTCATGAAGCTCTTTTGGTGTCTGACCACCAGAATGTCAACTTCAGAAATGGTGGGTTTGGGGGGGGGGGGGGTGGGGAATATGCTTCCTATGCTGTAAAGGGGCTGTAAAATATATTTAATTGTGGTTCTCATCCCTGCTGATTGCTAACACATGTGCTATTCAAATGTCTAACAGGCATCAGTACTGAAACCCCGGGATATATACTAAAATAAGAACAATCGCGATTTGCTGGGAATTTATCATCATTATTGCTCGCAGTGCCCTTTTGTATGGTTGTGTTTCTCATAATACCTAAAAGATGTAATTTCAGCTGAAATTAATACCACACAGCACTGAGTGATTCATGTCTATGGCTTAGGTTGTAGCTACGCATATTTCAATCTTCTGTTTTCGAGACAGGGTTAAAGATCTATGCGATCTGGTCGGTCTGAGGCTAAGATGTTGTGCAAGACGTGAGTAAGGGCCCCTAGGTGCGAATTCAGGCGGCGCTGATGGAGAATTCACCAGCCATGCATTCGCTGCCTTAAATCTGACCCCGATAAGCCAGTAACCCCGCTTCGTAGCACAGGCCCCTGGACAGTGTGGGGTCTTTCGTGACGGAGGTCGCATGGCTCTGATTACTGCAGAGAGCTGAATGGTTTACCAGTCATTAATTAGCAGTCAGCATAATGGTCCTAGGGAGCATCTGCCTGAGCAGCATACAGCCCCTGTGAGATCTGGTGATGTTTTAACCCCTCAAGGTACAATAGTCCACTATTGTGTGTTGCAATGCAATCTGCTGTTTATTTTGGGATTAATAGTGTGTGTGTGTCTATATATCTGTCTATCATCAGCTTGACCTTCCTTCCTGGTCTGTGTGCTACAGAACCGTTATGCTGAGGTGACTGGATCACTGGTTAAGCAGCAGATGGCACTTGGAGTGACAGGTGACACTGAGGCTTAGAAGGTAAATGTTAGTGGACCAGTACGGGCTCGGGAATCGGGGTCTTGGCTTGTTCCATGGGGGTCTCAGAAGGGGTAAGGAGGGTGTGGCCTCAGGCATCGGGGTCTGGGCTCATGTTCTGGGGCAGAGAAGCAAACAAAACCCAAGGTGAAGTGAATGAACGCCCCATCACCTGACTGCCTCCCACCTGAGGATGACTGTGTGCGGTACACTAAGTGTCTACTAAGGAATAAAATTATGTAATATGGGACAGCGGTTAGCTGACAGACACTCCAGCGGATCACATGACATCTTAATCACCATGATGTCCCACTGTGGCTCTCTCAGCACACCCCTCCCCCCATTCCCCGCAATGACATCTTCCCGGCAGCTGACGATGCGGATCAGCGTGACGCCCAGTGGACACATTAATCAGTGTGGCTTGGGAGTATCGCGTGGATCTTAGCTGGGCATAGCATGAATCTCCATGCGCATCATGTAAAGTTCTGAGACACTCCCAGAGGAAGCTCAGCCATATCCGACTCAGGCATTATAAACCACCCCCAAGGCAACGCGAAACAGGAATCTGTTGGATACTCGACTCTGTGACGGCGAAAGTGGACAGTGATTCAGTTTCAAGGGGGAGGAGCTCAAATTCCACAAAGCTGCAGCTGCAGAATTATTGCCGCTGTAACACTGTCAGATTTATGTTGCAGCTGTAGGGCTTAAATCTTAAGTCTTTGGCTCTTCGCTTAATGAATATTTGAGATATCTTTGCAGGTAGTTAATGAGATATCTTTGCAGGTAGTTAATGAGATATCTTTGCAGGTAGTTAATGAAATATTTTAGTAGACAGTTAATGAAATATCTTTGCAGGTAGTTAATGAAATATTTTAGTAGACAGTTAATGAGATATCTTTGCAGGTAGTTAATGAGATATTTTAGTAGACAGTTAATGAGATATCTTTACAGGTAGTTAATGAGATATTTTAGTAGATAGTTAATGAGATATCTTTGTAGGTAGTTAATGAGATATTTTAGTAGATAGTTAATGAGATATCTTTATAGGTAGTTAATGAGATATTTTAGTAGATAGTTAATGAGATATCTTTGCAGGTAGTTAATGAGATATCTCTGTGGGTAGTTAATGAGATATTTTTGCAGGTTGTTAAACTTTTTCTAATGTGGCTCCTCAGAACTAATTTGTTATGTCATATATATAAGTATAGGCCCTATCCTGACTGTACTAATCGGCTGTCTGTCCATGAGAGACATTACAGAAACCATTATTTTGGGTTTCTGTTGCCTGCCCCTTATGCCATCTTAATATAATAACTTTGGCGGATTATGTTCTAGCATTAATTTCCCATCTGCCAACTGTACACAGCGGGACATGGAGACCTAACATCCACTCTAATTTCCATTAGTGCTGCTCTTGGCTGCTCTGCTGTGATGGAGCATGTTGAGACCTTGCAGCAGGACAGGGAGACACGTGGGCTCAGAATTCTGCGGGCTTATGGAATCTTGGACATGCATCATCGTCCTTCCACATATGCAACATGTCGGCAGAGCGCAGCGCAGCTCCGAGTGTGACGGATGACTTGTATACAGTTCCTGCCTGTCACATGCCTCCCATCTGTATTTCTGCTCTCTCTCCTTCTCTGCGTGGTTTCCACCTAATGCGATGGAAAATTCCATTGACCGCGAGCTCCGCTATGAAGCATGGACGCAACTGAAAAAAGTAACCACCTGCTAACTCATGCAATGTGAGGTCATCGTCTTTAATACAGTTCTTAGCCTCGACTCCCTTAAACAACAACGTAATAACAGGTATTGAGAAGACTTTCATAATTTCGCTGCATTTTCTTATGGTTTATTTTTGTTTTGTTTGATTAGTGTCAGTTTAGTTGGATGAAATTTTTAAATGATGCAGCGAGGTGATTAATTTGCTCTCGAATGAGAATTTTTAATAGCTGGTTCAAAATCCTTTGCCATCGGTGTCTGGAGCCAACGGATCGCCAAATGCTTCCCTAGAGATGCCTTGTCACCCCATTTCTGCAGCCATCTGCATTTGCTGCTTGGTCCTCAGTTTTTCTGCCTTCAGGTTGGTCTTCAGCAAGTGAAGCACATGTGCACCCAAGAGCTGAAAACCTTTCACGTTTAGTGTGGTAAAATGTCCTATTCTCATGCTGTGGTCTGCTTAGAGGGTACACCGCTCAGAGTGAATCTGAAGTTCCATTCAAACAAAACACAGATATTGTGTACATCTATGTCAGGATTGTCTTGTGTTGGCGAGTTAGCCGACCATGACTGTGGGTGATAATTCGGTTCAGGTTCCTGTGTTTACTGTTGATATGTACCACCTGCTCTTGTTTCACCAGCAGTAATCCAGGCTGAAATCCCGATGACAGTCTGAGAAGCGAACAACAATGGCCGTTTTGATTTTTTTCGTCAAAACCAAAATGACGCTGTTGTTTTTCTTCCTGCCATTTCTGTTCTGCATTACCCTCGAAGGACTCCGCCTCCTGCAATAACCCTGTAATTCACGGCCCTCCCCTGGGTCACATGGTTACACCCCAAGGGGCTTCCACAGACAGTCACAGTTACTGGCTATGCTGTAACCTTGCTAGTCTTGCAATTGCTCATTTGATTACTGAGCTACTGTTACCTGTGGAACATGGTACATAAGCAACTGCGTCGGTCTTCCGGACATATTAATCAACATCGAGGGGAATTTTCTTTCTGCTATAACTTTAGTAGCAAGGAGAGATTTACAAAATTTAACATAGGCTTAAATTAATGTAAAAGGGGAAGATGGTGGCACAGGAGGTAGTGTTATCATTCGGCAACTGGAGGGTTGTAGGTTCAAGCCCTGGTTCCTCCTGACCCCATCAAAGTGTCCTTGAGCAAGACACTGAACCCCAAATTGCTCCCGGTGAGCAGGTTGGCGCCTTGCATGGCTGCCTCTGCCACCGGTGTATGAATGTGTGTGTGTGAATGGGTGAATGTGAGGCATAAAATGTAAAGCGCTTTGAGTACTTGTAGGAGTAGAAAAGTGCTATATAAATGCAGACCATTTACCATTTAAAAAAAAATAGTTACAATTTGAAAAACTGGTTTAAAATGCAGCATGGGTCACTTATCAAGAGTCATTACTGACTTTATTAAAGATATTTCATTTATTCATATATAAATAATAATGAAAAACACTTCTCAAGCCTTGCAATGCATTGTTTTAACAACTATGGGACCTTTTGGTAACCTTTCTCTGAAACCTTTAATTGTTCCACAGATCACTCTTGGCTTCTGCGCCTACAGTAATAACAGTAAGAAAGGGTTTCCAGCACTGGGGGCAGGTCCAGAGGAACCTGCAGCTGCTTCGGTATCTCCAGACCACCGCTTCTCATCCATCTGGTCCTTGTTAGCTAGTCGTGTTCCTCACCTCCCCTGCCACTCCTTCTGCGGTGACCACAGATGATGAACTAAGCAAAAAATTGAGGGAGGGAAAGTTGGACGGCTCCCCCTGTCTTCCTATTCTGGCATAATTGCCCAGAGCCTTCCAGGGTCAGGTAAGGTTGTTGAAGTAGGTAGTGTAGTGAAGGTAGTGGTTAAGTAACACTGGAAATTGCTGATTCAAATCCTGGAAGTGGTGCTGCTTCAGAACCTCAAGCTGGAATTTGTGAGAAACATAGCCAGATGTATATAATGAACAAAAAATTGTCAGGTGCTTTGGATGAAAGTGTCGACTAAGCAACTAAAAGAACGACAGGGGCAGGGGGGTGAAGTGGTTATTCAGCAGTGAAGCATAACTGGACTGGTACAGTTCAGGCATCCCACCATCACACGGCTGTAAATCCACAGCTTTATACAACACCGCTGGACAGTTTTGGAAGATTTTGGAGCTTGTTACTTTTTAAAGTGTGGTCAAGGAAAAATAATATCAAATTTTATGGTCTGGGGAGTGAAGTTATTGTGGACATTATTCAGTTTAAGAGTTCAGTTTTTATAGATGTTTGCATATACTCACATTGAACATGTTAGTCTTATGTGTTATAGCTATTTTTCCCAGATTATTCTGCAGTTGTGTGTCAGGCTCCCTGCCTGTGATGTGTTTAGGCTCGCTGAGAAGCACAGGGCGGCCGACAATGAAAGCTAAGGGCTGCAAGGTAAAGTGCAACCGGCTTGCATTTGCTTGCATTTAGCTGCTGCAACTGGCTTGCATTTGCTTGCATTTAGCCGCTGCAACCGGCTTGCATTTGCTTGCATTCAGTCAGTGGAGGAACCTGACAAAACAACAGCTGATGTCTGCCAGCCATTCAGCATCAGATAGTGACAGAGATGCCCTGAATCTAGCAATATTATTGGGATGGAAGCAGCAAAAATGCCACAGCACAAACAATCCGCTATCACTCAGTGTTAAATGATGCCTGATCGCAATAAATATACTACACATTTCTCAATCTAAACCACATATGAGTTCTTATAAACCATGTATCCCAAAATGATGGTTATTTTTCTCCCTGTTCTCCGTTTCGGTTTTCATATTCTGCGGATGTTTATTGGACATGAATGTTGTGCTATATGAATATATCACAGGGTTAGAATCTTTCTTTGAAGCACACACTGCATTCTTTGGAAACGTAATCTTTCCAAGACATCTGAAATGTCAATTTCAGGTGTTCCATTGCTGTTTTCAGGTGTTCCGTTCCTGTTTCTCCATCTACTACTTTCACTTCTTCCAGAGGAAAAAACATAGTATTCTTGGCATTTATCCTTGACATCTGAGGGAAAGTGGTATTGCATAAACTGAGCTTATATTGAGTTTATATGCTGCATACATACTCCAGTCTTAAGAAATATTGAAAATCAAAATGGATATGTCTCATTGGTCAGAAATCTGTTTTAATAGTTAACCATAAATTCTGCTAAAGAGTTTTGACATAACCATTAAAAAAATGTTTAGTCATAACGTCCCGCACTACCTTCCACTCATTCATTCCTCTCCCAGGCATTGGCAGATCTACCTTTTCAGGGCCCCTAGGTGGGCATGTATTTAGGAAGAAATATATCGATCGGGGTGGTGGGGGAGTCCCCTGATAGGTTTGCTGACTGAGGGGGGGTTTTCTCAGGAGATTTCACCGGAGACCCCATTCTGTCGATCAAGCTCTAGGCAGGTGCCTTGTATGCCTTCGCCTATGTGGCCCTGATTCCATGGCCTCAGAGGACATGCTGGATGGCATGTCAGTCCGTCACACGGCACCCACACACAGGGGCACTATGGGTAATTCACAAAAACCAGTCTGCTTCATTCTGATATTGGACAGAGGAGGAAAACCTGAACAGACATAGGAAAACATGCAAAGTCCAGACACAGAACTCGGGGTAGGAATCAAACCCTCTGTGGGAGACCAAGGTGCCGACCACCGAGAGACCATATCATCACCAATCATATCAGTGACTTTTCATTAACATTGTTTTAATGGAACAGTGGACTTGTGGAACACATTTCCAAAAATCTGCATCGCAAACTGTGGTAAATTACACTGTTAAGCATTACTTTAAGCACTTTTGTACTATCAGGTTCTGCCTGATTCTGTCAGGGTGTGGACACTGTCATAACACAATGTTGGCTTCCAGTACCTGAGAGACATGGAATGACATTTGACTTCCATTAAATTTCTAACACCGTGAAGACCTAATAGCGAATAATCTCCTTCTGCAAGTCAGTGCTCGTAAAAAATAGCTCACAAGCCACTGCAGTATTTTAAATAAATGTTTTTTTTATCATCTTTATAAATCGAGCCATACACTTGTTTACAAGATTTTAATTGGGACTAGCTTGGCACGCTGGTATTGATTAACCTGATTGTTACGATACAATATAAAACACATTGCGAAATTTGTCTGTTACTCGCATTCTGCTGTTAGCATTTTAAAGAGGACTCATACATCATATAAATCAAGTTGCTTGTAATTATAATCCGCAGACAGCCCAGCCAATCAAAAACTCTCTGCAGCAGATCGGCCCAAAATGATCAAGGTTGATGGTTGGTTTAATTTCGGTTGTCGGCAGGTTGCAGTTCCGTGATAGTTGATTATATTTAGGTAGAGAAGTGTGAAGTGACCTTCGAACAGCTGTTTCAAAAGTGAGAAAATAACGGTTCGAAATGCTTTCCACCTGGAGAATGAGAATTTGGCACTTTCTCTCCACCCACCATCTGCTGCAATTTATTCTGGCAGGAATCATGTTTTTCGCAAGAGCAAAAACAGAACGCCCTCTTTTAAGATTTCTTGAAACTTGAATAATATCACTTCAACTGCTAGCTTTTTTTTTCCGCCATGACATTCTCAGGTTGTTAATGAGACCGGAATAAGAGTGCCTGCCTTCTGTCAGCTTGGAATTGAAACCTTTATGCCGTCTCAGGGCTGTACTATGCTATAGACGCACCTTCTAGCACGGCTAGACAGGAGCAGAGAATTCGATGATAAATGACCTTTGGATGTCATCTATTTCACTGCCCCTACTGCTGTATGCTGAGGTGTACAGAAAATAAACCGTAGCGCATCCCCCCCCCCCACCCCCCTTTTTTACTAAGAAACATGGCCCAGCTGTGTTTTTCTATATGATTGCAAAAGCTCCCTGCTCTGTGGAGATCAGCTCAGCGCCTGTCTAGCCGACCCAGATATTTCAATTATTCTCGAACAACGGCTTATTGTTTAACATTTCTTTCATTCCCTCGAATGGCATGTTTGTAGCCACGGCCTGAAGACCTTCTCCATTCTTCCTCAGACTTGTCTCGAATGCTGTCCTCGTTAGCCAAACGATGTGGAAACCTCAGTTGTTCAGTTGTAGACTCATGTTATTGTTACCACTCTATCATCATAACAAATTACAGCGGGTGATAAACTGTTTCTTCCATCTGTATTATTCCCATTGGAGTTCTTGTTGTTTTTAAGGATTATTGCTAAGTAACTATCGTTTAGTTTGTTGTTATTTTTGCTTTTTTTGGTCAAGAAGATCTAAGAGGATATTAACTGGCAGGATATAATCTAGAACAGCGATTCTAAAGCCATGGGTGGTGACCCAAATTTGGGTCGCAGCAAGTTCTGAAAGGGTCGCGAGGCAGAGTTTGAAATGTAAACATTTTAAAACAAGCCAGATCCTATGCTGATCTACAATCAGATTTCCCAACTCCAATCCAAGAATTAACCAGGATAAACGGGTCCTGGTTTGGTTGAGAACACTCAACCAATCCAAGAAGCCAAACCGCACATGCGTAATTGAAAATTCACCAGCACATCCAATCAGATTTGTGCAATAGGCATTGATTGGCGTAAATTGCAGAGTGTAATACTAGATCATAGCATTAATGTAACACTATACTTGATATAAAGTCATGAATGAGCTGGCATGGTAAAAATTGGGTCACGGTGCAATAAAGGTTGAGATCCACTGATCATGAGGTCATCATCGATTCTGACTGGCATTCATCCGCACATGTTGTGCTAGTCCTCAGCAAGGAGAAGCCTTCATGTTGCTTCCATGACTTGCATGGGCTGGTATTTTGACAGGAGGGCCGCTTGCCGTGGAGCTGCCTCTGGGGCATGTCTACCAGCCGCAGCTGTTTGTCTCACTCAAGGTTTTTTTTTCCTCCTTCCCCTCAAGTGCAGACACCGAACGGAAAGGATAGCGACCGCCATGATGTCATCAATGGCTGGAACAAGCCGTACGCTTGTTTTCACGGCCAGCAGTGACCCTATAATGAAGCCCAGGCAACACAAACAAGCTTCGGTGAAGTAACTGGCACTCTGATCTCATTAAGCCTTAAACCAAGGTTTAGATATGGGTGCAAATACACCTTATGGTCTGAGGTAGCACATGATGGAACGTTCAGAGTAACTCCCACCCAAGCCTCAGCAGTGGCCCTGTTAACAAGTCAAGCACCCGCTCCACCGATCCGTCATTAAAGATTCTAATTGCCTTCCAGCAGACCTTCATGTGGGTGCTTACAGCTTTTGGCTGCTACTTTTATATTCTCACAGATCATTGTGTTTTTTTTCTTTTTACCCTTAGAGATGGTTTTGATGTTCTTGTCTGTTGGTGTTAATCTAACATGCTGCCTGAAGGCAGGTTGAAGCAGTTTATGGAGGAGAACGTTGCTGAAATGCACAGCTGCACTGCTCAGCTTGGTAGTACCTCACTTGAGGGGAACACAAATAATGTAGTATTATGTTATTACTTATGTATTAATTAACCACAAAGTGTTAGTCACAAACCGATCTCATGTTTGTTCATTATTAACGAGTCACACATCTTTTATCTCAACCAAGTACAATATTTGTTACTACATCTGTTAATTATGTAAAACCTTTATGAACTACTTAAGGAACTACTGAAGGAAGTGCTGTAGGAACAAATAATGAATAACACGTGTAAAATATTGATGTCTGATCATCATTAATGAATTGTGCATCATTTATTTCAACAGTTACTATGCGTGTTACTGTGTCTGCAAATCCTAGTAATATACTGAATGAACTACCGAAGGAACAAATCACGGGTAACACAAGCGACTCATGTTCATTCATTAATGAATCATGACACATCATCTTAAAGTATTTGTGGCCCCTCAAGTAAATTGTTACCCTGAACTTTTCGCCACAAGTTGTACTTATTTCTATCAGCTTTCGGGTGACCTATTTATGTTTGGAGTAGGTAAAAGGCTGTCTGCCTAGTAAATAGGGTGCAATTCGAAAAGTAAAAGTGCTTGCTTTGGCGTTTTTGTCATCTTGCATCTCCCGCCTCGGCCCCCCCACTCCGTAGTATTAGCCTCGAGGTTTCTCTCAGAAAGCATTTTAATAGAGAGCGGGGAAACACAAACTGTGAAGTCATAAAGAACGGTTTAACCAGTAATTGCAATCAAAGAATAAACCTTCACGTGCTCCCTGAGCCAGAAAAGGGGAGCAGGGAATATGGTGGCCGTGCCAGACAGGAAGGATGACGAGCAAAACTAAACCAGGGTGAACTTGTTAGATTTACAGTGTCATTACCTACAACGTGATGTGAAATGACAGGTCTAGCCTAGGTAATTGCTGGAAGAGTTTACTTATGTTTGTAGCAGTTGCAGCATAAAGAATAAATACAGAAAGGAGTAAATAAACAATGGGCAGCTACATTTGAAAAGGACCCACAGTTTGCTCATTTCTTAGGCAAGGCAAGTTTATTTGTACAGCACACACAAAGGTAAGTGCTTTACCTTAAAATACACCATATTGCCAAAAGTATTGGGACACCTGCATTACATAGATTTAATATGGAGTTGGCCCACCCTTTGCAGACATACCAGCTTCAGCTCCTCTGGGAAGGCTGTCCACAAGGTTTAGGAGTGTGTTTATGGGAATTTTTGACCATTCATCCAGGAGAGCATTTGTGAGGTCAGACACTGATGTTTGACGAGAAGGCCTGGCTTGCAGTCTTCGCTCTAATTCATCCCAAAGGTGTTGGATCGGGTTGAGGTCAGGGCTCAGTGCAGGCCAGTCAAGTTCCTCCTCACCAGACTCGCTCATCCGAGTCTTTATGGACCTTGGTTTGTCCACTGGTGTGCAGTCATGTTGGAACAGGAAGGGACCATCCCCAAACTGTTCCCACAATGCTGGGAGCATGAAATTGTCCAAATTGGCTTTGAATGCTGCAGCATTAAGAGTTAATTTTACTGGCACTATGGGACCAAGCCCAGCCCCTGAAAAACAACCCTACACCATAACCCCCCCCTCTACCAAACTTTACACTTGGCACAGTGCAGTCAGGCAAGTATCGTTCTCCAGGCAACCGCCAACCCCAGACTTGTCCATCGGATTGCCACACAGAGAAACACGATTTGTCCTTCCAGAAAACACATCTTCACTGCTCTGGGTGCAGTGATTTACACCACTGCATCCGATGCTTTGATGCAAGACTTGGATGCAGTTACTAGGCCATGGAAATCCATTCCATGAAGTTCTCTACGCACTGTTCTTGAGCTAATCTGAAGGCCGCACGAAGTTCGGAGGTCTGTAGCTATTGAAAGTTGGCGCCTTCAGCGTACGTTGTCCCCGCTCTGTGATTTTACGTGTCTCCTACCATTTCATGGCTGCGTTGCTGTTGTTCCCAATTGCTTCCACTTTGTTATAATACCACTAACAGCTAATCGTGAAATTTTTAGCAGCGAGGAAAAGATCAGAAATGGACTTATTGCACAGATAGCATCCTGTCACGGTACCACGCTTGAATTCACTGAGCTCCTGAGACCGACCCATTCTTTTGCAAATGTTTGTAGAAACAGTCTGCATGCCTAGGTACTTGATTTTATACACCTGTGACTATGGAAGTGATTGGAACACCTGAATTCAATGATTTGGAGGAGTGTCCCAGTACTTATGACAATATAGTGCAGTTCAAGAGAACATCCTATAAAAGAAAAGAAAATATAAAAATACAATTTAATACAATTAAAAAAAGAAAATGAAAAGCTATGAAATATTAAAGTAACTGAATAAAGTGCAGTTTATATAGAAATCTTGAGTCCAAAAAGTGCCTAAAGTAGGAGAACATCTCAGATGTTCTGGAAGCCAGTTCCAAGAATGGCCGGCATAATATCTAAATGCAGTTCCACTGTTCACGGTTCTACCTCTGGTTACTGCTAGCTGACATAGCCCTGCTGATCTTAGAGGCCTCTTGGGTTTGTATTTGCATATTAAGTAGTGTATTTCGGTCCTGGGCTGTTAGCTAATTTACAAACAAGTAGCAGCACTTTGTGGGTTGGTGTGGAGGCTTTTCTCACCTAAAACATTTTGGATATTTAGCTCACAACCGGAATGCAGGGCAGCAAGACGACTAGCACCCTTTAGCCTCGCACCTCCGTGGTTGTGGGTTTCAGTCCCACTCCTGGTCCGTGTACAGTTTATGTATCTTCTTGTGTTATGTTGGTTTCCTGCTACAGTCTAAAGATGTGTAACTGTCATCTGTACAGTGCCGGTCGATGCCCATATGGTGCCCTAGGCAAGCTCTCTTGGCACCGCCCAATTTTACTTTGGATGGTGCAAAAACTAGTCCGGGGGAACCAGAGCTTTGCTTACTCAGGAGATGCCGCCCTGGGCAATTGCCCATCTTTCCTTTGCCAGGAGTCGCCCCGCATCTATAAATTTTCTGCGATCGTGTGTGCGCCCCCTGTTGGTTTGGGGCACTCCCCTGCTTTGTGCCCTATGGTCACTGCTATAGGCCCCTCTGACCTCATACCAGCTTTTATATACATATCTATCTACACTATTATATCCATCCATCCATCCATCATCTCCCGCTTAATCCGGAGTCGGGTCGCGGGGGCAGCAGCCTCAGCAGGGAGACCCAGACTTCCCTCTCCCCGGCCACTTCGTCCAGCTCCTCTGGGGGGACCCCGAGGCGTTCCCAGGCCAGCCGAGAGACATAGTCTCTCCAGCGTGTCCTGGGTCTTCCCCGGGGTCTCCTCCCAGTGGGACATGCCCGGAATACCTCCCCAGGGAGGCGTCCCGGAGGCATCCTGATCAGATGCCCGAGCCACCTCATCTGGCTCCTCTCGATGCGGAGGAGCAGCGGCTCTACTCTGAGTCCCTCCCGAATGACTGAGCTCCTCACCCTATCTCTAAGGGAGAGCCCAGCCACCCTGCGGAGGAAACTCATTTCGGCCGCTTGTACCCGCGACCTCGTTCTTTCGGTCACTACCCAAAGCTCATGACCATAGGTGAGGGTAGGAACGTAGATCGACTGGTAAATCGAGAGCTTCGCCTTTTGGCTCAGCTCTCTCTTCACCATGACAGACCGATGCAGCGCCCGCATGACTGCTGACGCCGCACCGATCCGCCTGTCGATCTCCCGCTCCATCGTTCCCCCACTCGTGAACAAGATCCCGAGATACTTAAACTCCTCCACTTGGGGGAGGACCCCATCCCCAACCCGGAGAGAGCACTCTACCCTTTTCCGGCTGAGAACCATGGTCTCGGATTTGGAGGTGCTGATTCTCATCCCAGCCGCTTCGCACTCGGCTGCGAACTGCTCCAGTGAGAGCTGAAGGTCACGGCTCGATGAGGCCAACAGAACCACATCATCCGCAAAAAGCAGAGACCTAATCCTGAGGTCACCGAACCGGACGCCCTCAACGCCCTGGCTGCGCCTAGAAATTCTGTCCATAAAAACTATGAACAGAATCGGTGACAAAGGGCGGCCCTGACGGAGTCCAACCCTCACCGGAAACGAGTCCGACTTATTGCCGCCCATGCGGACCAAACTCTGGCACCGGTCATACAGGGACCGAATCGCCCTTAAAAGGGAGCTCGGTACCCCATACTCCCGGAGCACTCCCCACAGGACCCCACGAGGGACACGGTCGAATGCCTTTTCCAAGTCCACAAAACACATGTAGACTGGTCGGGCAAACTCCCATGAACCCTCCAGAACCCTGCTGAGAGTATAGAGCTGGTCCACTGTTCTACGGCCAGGGCGAAAACCACACTGCTCCTCCTGAATCCGAGGTTCGACAATCCGGCGGACCCTCCTTTCCAGGACCCCCGAATAGACCTTACCAGGGAGGCTGAGGAGTGTGATCCCCCTGTAGTTGGAGCACACCCTCCGGTCCCCCTTCTTAAAGAGGGGGACCACCACCCCGGTCTGCCAATCCAGAGGCACTGCCCCCGATGTCCACGCGATGCTGCAGATGCGTGTCAGCCTGGACAGCCCCGCAGCATCCAGAGCCTTGAGGAACTCTGGGCGAATCTCGTCCACCCCCGGGGCCCGGCCACCGAGGAGCTTTTTGACCACCTCAGCGACCTCCACCCCCGAGATAGGCGAGTCCACCCCCAAGTCCCCACACTCTGCTTCCATATCGGAAGGCGTGTCGGTGGGATTGAGGAGGTCTTCGAAGTACTCCCTCCACCGACCCAAAACGTCCCGAGCTGAGGTCAGCAGCGCACCATCCCCACCATAAATAGTGTTGATGCTGCACCGCTTTCCCGCCCGGAGCCGCCGGATGGTGGACCAGAATCTCCTCGAAGCCGTCCGGAAGTCGTTCTCCATGGCCTCACCAAACTCCTCCCACACCCGAGTTTTTGCCTCAGCGACCGCCAAAGCCGCATTCCGCTTGGCCTGCCGGTAGCCGTCAGCTGCATCTGGAGTCCCACAGGCCAGAAAGGCCCGATAAGACTCCTTCTTCAGCTTGACGGCATCCCTTACCACCGGTGTCCACCAGCGGGTTCGGGGATTACCGCCGCGACAGGCACCGACCACCTTACGGCCGCAGCTCCGGTCAGCCGCCTCCACAATGGAGGCACGGAACATGGCCCATTCGGACTCAATGTCCCCCGCCTCCCCCGGGATATGGGAGAAGTTCTGCTGGAGGTAGGAGTTGAAACTCTCCCTGACCGGGGATTCCGCCAGACGTTCCCAGCAGACCCTCACTATACGCTTGGGCCTGCCAGGCCTGGCCGGCTTCCTCCCCCACCAGCGGAGCCAACCCACCACCAGGTAGTGATCGGTTGACAGCTCCGCCCCTCTCTTCACCCGAGTGTCCAAAACATGCGGCCGCAAGTCCGACGACACGACTACAAAGTCGATCATCGAACTGCGGCCTAGGGTGTCCTGGTGCCAAGTGCACATATGGACACCGATATGCTTGAACATGGTGTTCATTATGGATAGTCCGTGACGAGCACAGAAGTCCAATAACAAAACACCGCTCGAGTTCAGATCGGGGGGGGCGTTCCTCCCAATCACGCCCCTCCAGGTCTCACTGTCGCTGCCCACGTGAGCATTGACGTCCCCCAGCAGAACAAGGGAGTCCCCAGGAGGAGCGCTCTCCAACACCCCCTCCAAGGACTCCAAAAAGGGTGGGTATTCCGAACTGCTGTTTGGCGCATAAGCGCAAACAACAGTCAGGACCCGTCCCCTCACCCGAAGGCGGAGGGAGGCTACCCTCTCGTCCACTGCGGTAAACCCCAATGTACAGGCGCCCAGCCTGGGGGCAATAAGTATGCCCACGCCCGCTCGGCGCCTCTCCCCGCGGGCAACTCCAGAGTGGAAAAGGGTCCAACCCCCCTCAAGGAGACTGGTTCCAGAGCCCAAGCCGTGCGTCGAGGTGAGTCCGACTATATCTAGCCGGAACTTCACAACCTCGCGCACCAGCTCAGGCTCTTTCCCCATCAGAGAGGTGACATTCCATGTCCCTAGAGCTAGCTTCTGCAGCCGAGGATCGGACCGCCAAGGTCCCCGCCTTTGGCCGCCGCCCAGATCACCTCGCACCCGACCCTTATGGCCCCTCCCATGGGTGGTGAGCCCATTGGAGGGGGGACCCACGTGCCTTGTTCGGGCTGCGCCCGACCAGGCCCCATGGGTGTAGGCCTGGCCGCCAGGCGCTCGACATCGAGCCCCACCCCCAGGCCTGGCTCCAGGGGGGGGGCCCGGTGACCCGCGTCCGGGCAAGGGAAAACGTGGTTCCAAAATTTTTCTCATCATAAGGGGTTTTTGAGCCGTACTTCGTCTGGTTCCTCACCCAGGACCTGTTTGCCTTGGGTGACCCTACCAGGGGCATAAAGCCCCAGACAACATAGCTCCTGGGATCATTGTAACACGCAAACCCCTCCACCACGATAAGGTGTCGGCTCCAGGATATATTATTATATATCAATATATAATGCAATAGATAATTATAGCTACAACTTTAGCTAAGAAATAGTGCAAGCAGTTGCCAACATGAAACATTTTTCATTTTCATTGTAATTTTCCTTCGGTATCTGATTGGCAGGAATGTAGACAAACAGTATTAAGAGGCTCCCCTTCTTCACAGCTGCACATATGAACATTTTACATTAGCCAGTTATTAAAACCTTTTGAGTAACTGTGCTTATGACAAAACGCCGCCCGATTTTCTGGTGTGATTTATGAATGCTGACTGCGGTATAATTTAGATTCAAAAAAGTCTGATGAAAATGTGATAAAAGCTGATTGTTGTTCTCACTTGTGACAGATACTGGGCAAACGCTAGCAGTGTTTTTTTTTTTTTCTCCTGCGGGTTTCAGCGACCTGCGTGCTATGTGTCGCCACGACATGGTGCATGTCGCAATGTCCATCTGCAGCCGATCGCACGATTCACCGTGAATAAACAGTCCGTGCGCTGCAAAATCCCAGTATTTTTGTAGCGTTTTCAATCCACTTAAATTACAATGTGCAAATTACATATGGCACTTCAAACGGGGGAACTAAATAAGCGTACAACCCCGGTCGCAATTTTTTTTTTGTCTCCAGTCAGAGTGGAGCTCACTGCCTCTCCCCTGCTGCGATATGCACTGCTCAAATGCGCTCCTTTGCCAAGTTGATTTCTTGTACACTGCAGGTAATTCTGCACCCCACTGGAGAGCACTGGAGGCCCTGAGGAATCTTGGGGGGGATGTAGCTGGCTGAGAATCCTGAGGCCGTCTTTGGTGCAACAATAGCAATTTGCCATGGTGAAGTCCTGGTATCAGATCCTGGGCCCAACGCAGGGGTTTTCTCAGTGCTTGGAAAGGGGCCGTTTTAGTGCCCGATTACAAAAAGAATACACATCAACTGCAACCTCAGTTATTACAGGGATGCCTTTACAATTTCTGCCATTATTGGTGACAGTGTCTTTTGCATCTTCCCTAGATTCAAGTTTGTGAAAGAAGGGCATCATTTTCATTTTATGAATAAGTATTTTCCTAATATGTGTTGTGTTAATATGTAACATCACGACACAAGAAGGGAGTTTATCAGAGATGGATCGTTCAGTCCAGAAAGTAAAAAATCCAGACCAAGATTTGCTTCAACCAACCTGTTGAGTACAAAGACTCACAGTTACAAAGTACTGAACTGGGTGGTTGATTTAAAATCTTGGTCTGGATTTTTACATTCTGGACCTGAACTATCCACCTCTGGAGTTCATTAAGAGGCACTGGCAGACGGATGCATTGAAATGCAGATACTGTAATCATAATTTGGCAGGCGAAGCGGTCAGAAGGGAAACACCCACCATTCAACAAGGAGCAGGATTCAGCCTCAGGTTCACTAAGGAGTAGTTCTGAATCCCTGTATCGTACCATTGGAAAAAAAAAAACACTTTTTATTGGGGGGTTGATGGACATGAAATACGTCATGCAAATCATCTACATGACATTTATGAACTTCTAGCTTTGATAAATCATAACTCCTTTATATGCCATTTGCACAAGTACGAGTACAGGTACACTGGAAATTCCCTTCCACCTGCCCCATTTTGCTCTCCATAGTTTGGGAGTCGGAAGATTTTTTCTTTTTTAACCTATTTTAGATTTGTAGCAAAAACACGTGAGACAATCTTGATGAAGTGCAGAGACATGAGGATTAATAGTCATCACCGTGGCATGAACCATTCTGAAGGACCTTTTTAGATGAATAGGTTGTGCATCAGTGTATGTAGGACAGCAGACTTAAGGATCACAGAAGGCTACACAAAGACATGAGACACTGATTGTATTTCAACAGCTTAAATATGACTCAAATCCTTAAAAAGTAAGCAAATCATTACCTGAAAAAGTTGCTGGTATCTGATGTGCATTTTCTTTGTAATACACCTTGTTCATTTCACATGCTGTTAGCAATATTCCTGATTTTCACACATTATGCTAATGTTCTCATCCGTCATTTACCTTCTGTGGCTCTCTGTGAATGTGCTGAAATGTGGTTGAAATCCTAGACTTACTTAATTCAGAGTATCTGCTCCAAGTGTTTGGAAAAGACACATAAAAGCAAATTGTACATATTGCCTGGTGGACATTAATTCACTTTTACCAGAATATTAAACGAGGCACAAGGAGCAAACTAATGTCTTTTGGGGCCCATGGCCGACATAGGTAATGCCCCCTCCCCCCAACTGGGCCATTCCTGCTATTTATGGAGCTGAAATAGAAAAGAAAGGGAACTAAAGAATTATGTTAATCAAAGCGTGGGGTGCCAGTGGTAAAACTTACCCATCTGGGCGGGGGGCAGGAGTGCTGTTGGTAAAATACGCCGATCAGGGGGAGGGAATATCACCAAGTTTAGCTGTTCTCTCTTTTGCTAAGGTTAGTCTTGAATTTTTGCACACGCGCATTTCATTGTATTCTCTCCACGTCCGTTCACAATTTGTCTACCAGTCTAGCAGGACAGTATTCACTCCATCGGGATAGTATCAGTGACACTGGAGATGTAATGTTAGAGTTGTATCTTTGTACCATTTTCTGTCAGGCTACTTTGTATCTATTTGCTTACAGTGAAACAAGCAATAGACTCCAGTGCTAAAAGAAAACTGGGCAGAACACTGTCTCAATGTCAAATCGTCCATTACAACCGGACAGGGGCAACTTTGTGTACGCTGACAACTCTCGCTAAAAACATTCAAAGAACAGGAATGTTTTTATAATTTTAATTATCTTACTATGTTAGTGTCATGCCCGGCTCGTCCGCTCCTCCTGTGCCACGCCCCCTGATTACCCACGTGTTTTCTCCCAATTGTACCCAGCTGTGTCTAGTTAATTTGCTCAGTCCTGTGTATTGCAGTCCGTGTCTTACCTGAGTCCATTGTCTGTCATTGATGTTAGTCAGTGTCTGATGTCTCCTTCCCCGATTCCTGTGAATAAATCCCCGTTTACCCCGAGTACTGCCTGCCTAGCCTACTTTCGGCCCGCTCGATCCGCACGATCGCCGCTCGCTGCCGTACCGATCGTGACAGTTAGATCCTTAAATGTAACTTGTGTGACTTTTCTTGCATTAGGAAATAAAGGTAAAATAGGCAAAATATAAATATGTCATTGTTCTTTTATTTAAGAATAGTGCATTGTGATATAATGTAAACCCAAATTGTCACTTTGCATTCACAGAGGTGCTTTTACAAACCCTACTGGCCATCCTCATGATTATTTACCATGACTTTACACACAAATTCATTCCTAATCACTCTCCACAATTTACACCTGTTACAGTTCTCCCTTTATTCACACCGTTAATGGTGGTGACAGGTTCACTGAGGTTGCCTGTTATTCATAAATGCTGCGAACGGAAGCCATGTGTCTGAGCGATTGCACTTGCACGCGCTTAGCTAAGGCAGTGGTACGTACACGGTGAGTAATAGAGAAAAGCTTCATGTGACTATATAACAAAGTAATAGTCTCACATTAGGAATAACTAATCTTACTGAAGATCCTGTCTGACGATAAAAAAATAACTCAGGATGTCTGCCATTTAAGCAGCTGATATTTGTAATATAAAGTACGTTACAGAGGAGGGAGTGTAAATGGCCTTTCTGTGATATGATTAATGACACTGTCATAATAGGCGATGTACATACACTGGCTGATGTAACCTCTATTTTACTGTAAACACATTGTAACCATAAGGTCACCAGCACGACGGCTAATCAAAATTTAAATTACAAAGAGCACCGTAAAATGTTAAAAAGTGATATAAGGAGGGAAAACATATAAAAACTAACAAGCTGTTTTAACATTTCGGTGTTGCTTTCTTGGTAAATGTCAATACATAACGCATAACAATGCCCATCTTATATACAGAATATTTATAACAATTACTACAGAACGTATTCCACACTATAAGTGGCTTTAGCGGGTTTTCAATGAAGGCGTTATATTGACATATATTCTTATGTCACTGTCACACAGCTAAATCATTTTACTGTCTTGTGCTTTGTACCCAGTTTATGACAGCTGTCATTAAGTGGCATGATATGTTATTACAGACAATGTATTAAATGTATTATTATAATGGAATTAAATACTGTTACCAGTCTAATTTTATGTACAGTTAGTGAATTCGTACATGGTAATTTCCACACAAATGTGCTTCATTCTGCCATTGGTCGGACGTGATTGCCTCGTTTAGCATTGCCTCGTGTTTGAAGCATCATTCGAGGTTGTCTTTTAGATCCCTTTCGTGCTAAGCGAGAGGACAGCCTGCACTGTCTATGGTCCCATTTACGCACCTGAACACTAGGGTTACTTTGGGTAAGAAAAGAGAGATGCCAGGTGATCTGTTCATCCTCATGATGATCTATTAGGAGATGCCACTTACTACCCTTCGAGTGTGGAGGGTCATTTACAGCGGGTTCTTGCTTGAATACATAGGACCAGCATTCCCCGGAGCACCAGGTGGACCAGGCGGGCCCGGAAGACCAAATGGACCAGGCAGGCCCGGATCCCCCTTGGGGCCACTGACGCCATGGAAACCTGCGGGACCTTTCTGCCCCTTTGCTCCAGTGGAACCTTTAGGGCCTAACAGTCCATCCTTCCCAAGAGGCCCCATGTCACCCTTTTCTCCTTTTTCACCTTTGACCCCTGGATACCCCAGGGATCCTTTGGCACCCTTGATGCCCAAACTGCCTTTGACTCCAGCAGGCCCAGGCTCTCCAGCAGCTCCCTTGGGACCCATTAACCCTTTCTCACCTAGGGTCCCACGAGTCCCCAACAGCCCTTTGTCCCCTTTAGGGCCAGTGATCCCCCCAGGGCCTCTGGTTCCAACATCCCCCTTGTTACCCTTCGGACCTGGAGGCCCAGGCGCCCCTGTGAAATACATAGAGACGCATTGATATGGATTCAGGCACAAGATAAAAATGCTGTAAAATGTAAAACTATGTTAAACAGCTAAATCATAGTGTTTTTATAGTACTGGACGAAAGTCTGAGGCAGTCACAGAAAATGATGTTCAAATGATCTTCATGTTAGTATAAAACGATGATGTCATCCTTGTCATTCTAAGGGTGTTAGATTAGCCATTTCAAAACCTCTCCTAATGCCACTCCAGAATTTGCAGAAACCATGAAATATTAGTATTTGTACAAGTATTTGTTGACTCGACCACTATCATACCATGTGTGGTTACCCGATACCAAGTTGAGGTATCTAAAGTAGTCATATATTCATTTAAATACCATTTTTCTGATTAATACAAATATTATTGTCTTTATCCCAAGTTCACAGCCCCTGACCTATGGCAAGGAGTTTGCAATATGTTATGTGTTATGTACAAAGGACCGCAAATTTTAGATCAATACCTTTCAAAATGGTGAAGTTCTTGATGAGCTGATCATGCTTGACATCAACCAGCTTCATTTCTTCCATCAGCATGGAGAAGTTCCTCACATCCACATCCATACGTATACTGAGATACATATACTGTTGCCTCAGTGTGTCAGCAACGTGCATGAGAAGCAAGGCTGTATTGTTCAGATTGTGTAGGTCTTCTGTGTAGCTGCTGAGTCTGGACTGGCAAGAAGTGCTTTCAATGTTGATATACTTGTACATGCTTTGTACATGGTTGACTGTGGCATTGATGCTAGATGATATTGTATCAATTTCCATTTCGATTGAGTTCATTCTGGTTTCCAGAGTCCCAAACCTTTCTCTGGTTCGGTTTTCGTAATACTTGGTGTGATAGTGAAGGTCGTGCATATTTTCCTCATGTTCGTCCATGAATGATGTCACGTTGTCCATTTGCATCTGCAGGTTCATCACCTGCAGAGTGAGGTCATGGACCATTTCTGAGCTCATGCTGATCCTTTGGTGCGTGGAAGAAATTCCATTCTGGATGCTTCTTATTGACTGGCTTGTGGTACTGGAGTTGGACTTGATTGCTCCCAGAACCTTGCTGTAGTTCTGCCATTCTGTTGTCAGTTTTTGCAAAAGCAGGGTCTCCTCATCTGCCTTTCTCTTAAGAGTTTCAATCCACTGCTTGCTAAGCAGTGCTGTGGTGTTGACTTGTTGAACTGTTGCTTTAAGATCATATTGGTCTTCAATGAAAGACTTCATAGCTTCGTCAGTTTCGGTAATGACTACCTGCCAGCCATTTACCAGACCCAAGTAGCTCTCCAGCGACTGATTCACGAGCCTCATGCCCATGGAATAATTCTGCATGTCACGTGTCATCCTATTGTTAGACAGCAAAAGAGTTTGCTGAGTGTCTTTAGTCTGGTTTAGCGCTTGCTCCTGACCGAGAATCAGTTTTTGAATATCCTCCAGCTCCCTCTTGAGCTTGCTGATCTCTTCCCCGAAACGGGTGCCGTCAAAGAGATCTGAAACATTGCTGGCAGTGCTGAGATCTGCGATGGAGACAAAATGTTAACAAGCCTGATTCACACACGAGATCTGTCAAAGGAGCCGTTGCCACAAGCTAAATCTCAAACTAGCACTGCGTGGTATTGCTAAAGAAGGAAACCCCAAGAACAGAAATCCTACAGCCACTGTCAGAGTAATGGACGTCTCTCAGTGAGGTATGTCTCTCTGAGGACATCTTAGCGTAACCTGTCATGAGATATGATGGAGTGCTCTCGCTTTCATTGTCATGCTCAACTGACCTCAACGTTACACTCAACTGAAATGTTGCCTTGTTAAACAAAAACAGCCTTTCATTTTTTTCAAAAGTCAAACGTCAAAGTACCTTTTATTTTCAACTTTATATGTATTGGTGCCTGGAGTCAAACACTGAGGTGAAAAATCATTCTCGTTGTTCACAGTACAAATCAGACGTAATAAATATAACATAAATACTGAGACTTATAAACATAATATTAATATGACATTTTAATAAATGGACATTAATGTCTTGCCAAGCTTCACTGAACCTCCTATTGCCACCATTTCTGCTTAATCATATTATAAAGCTGATTTTGCCAAAAGCACCTTAGATGCCGTAACTTAACATAACATAGCATAACATGAAGTCTGACCTTGTAAACTTTCTTGTACATTCACAATTTTCTTGTTATAAAGGTTTTCTTCCTTGGATAAGTAGTCAATCTTCTGCATGACTTGTAACAGAAAAGAGTATGAGAGCAGAATTTTGATCCAACAAAACATTACCATAGAAATGTTTACATTATAATTAATATTGATGGAGATTAACAATTATACTTCATAATAAATGTTGTATCTTTGCAATTTCAGTTTTTCTTTAGAGTCATGACAGAAGCTGAAAATCTTTGAATCGAACTACATAGTGTGTTAAAAGATTCAGGTTTCCATACAGTAGTAATGTACATTTTTATTAAAGTATATTTGTAACTCAAACAGGGGTGGCATGGTGGTGCAGTGGTTAGCACTGTCGCCTCACACCTGTGTGACCTGGGTTTGAGTCCCCGCCTGGGTCACATATGTGTGGAGTTGGCATGTTCTCCCCATGTCGTCGTGGGGTTTCCTGTGGGTCCTGCGGTTTCCCCCCACAGTCAAAAAACATACTGAGACTAATTGGAGTTGCTAAACTGGTGTGCATGTGTGAGTGACTGGTGTGTGAGTGTGCCCTGCGATGGGCTGGCCCCCCATCCTGGGTTGTTCCCTGCCTCGTGCCCATTGCTTCTGGGATAGGCTCCGGACCCCCCCACGACCCAGTAGGATAAGCGGTTTGGAAAATGGATGGATGGATGTAACTCAACCCAGACACTAAAGCTGTTTGCAAGAAGATAATGACAGGACTTTTTTTAAAAAAAAAAAAAGGTATTTGCATATGTAATATTCTGAAAATTAGCAAATTTGTTATGAACATATGGATTAAGGTAGGCATAATTGTTTATAACTGATTATAACTGTCATCGACATAAAATTAGAGGTGAATAGTTCAGGTCCAGACAGTAAAAATCCAGGCCGAGATTTCGTTTCAACCAGTCAGTTGATTATAAAGAATCACAGTCACAGAGTACTCAACTGGCTGGTTCAAACAAAATCTTGATCTGGATTTTTTACTTTCTGAATCTGAACTATCCACCTCTCCTTATAACAGTTACACTATATGAACAAAAGTTTTGGGACACATGCAGTCAGGTTTACAAACACTTGTGAAAGAATGTGTCGTTCTGAAGAGATCAGTGAATTCAAGCGTGGTGCTGTCATAGCAGTGAAAATGTGGAGTGACAAATCACGCTTCTCTGTCTAGCGGTCTGATGGACGAGTCTGGGTTTGGCAAATGCCAGGAGAACATTATCTGCCTGACTGCATTGTGCCAACTGTAAAGTTTGGTGGAGGAGGGATAATGGTATGGGGTTGTTTTCAGGGGAAACCAGTGAAGGGAACTCTTAATGCTTCAGCATACCAAGACATTCTGGACAAACCTATGCTTCCAACTTTGTGGGAACAATTTGGGGATTGAAGGCCCTTTTCTATTCCAGCATGACTGTGCCCCAGTGCACAAAGCAATGTCCATAAAGACACTGTTGGGTGAGTTTGGTGTGGAAGAACTCGACTGGGTACGTCCATATTGATGCCTAAGGATTTTGAATGGCGTCTCATAAAAGTTCCTCTAGGTGTAATGGACAGTTGTCCCAATACTTTTATCTATAAAGTGCAAGTGTATAGCCAACTTATTTAATTGAATGAATTTAATTTAATATTATATGATCCAATCACCATATGAATAGAATGTTGAACATATGTCCATTCATTTTCCAGTGCTCATCCAGTACAGGATTGTGGAGACCTTGGAGTCTGTTCTATGCAGCACAGGGAAATAATGCAGGCAGCATCCTAAACTGCATACAACACAACCAGTACAACGGGTGGTTTAGAGTGGCTCATCTGACTGGATGTATTTAGATTGCAGGAGGAATTCTGCCTCCATACAGAGCTGGGTTAGGGTTCAAACCCCAACCCCTGGTGGTGGGGAAGGTAAGAGGCGTGGATACCCTCTGTGCCACCAGGCTGCCCAGTACATGGGCCCATCATGTGAAATTCCAGCAAGCTCATGGGCGATTCCAGGGCTTTTTAAAAAGAGGGATCATAATTCTTACAAAGGGGCGGGCAACCTTATCATTAGCCAATGATATGTTTTGAATTAGTGAGTGACAGGGGAGACCACTGCCCCGGTGACACTCCACCATGCAGACCTCAAAACAATAAATGATTACGGGACATAAAATACAGAATGTATCGTTTGTGGAGCTTCTTAACTTAACATTTCCAAGGCTGCAGCGCTGTTGGATTGCAATTGTAATCGCAGCCACACTTCTTACACAGACTTGTCACTACATTATTACGTTTCTTTACAGATTTGTCCCTGTTGAGGAGCCCCACACGCTTGTAAACAGGAAATTACAGTTTAAATATGGAAAATGTCTCGTGATATATAAGACTAAGAAGTGGCTATGCAAGACACAAGAAGCAGAATGGCCGAGAAACTCAAAGTGTATGCAAACCTTTCCCCCCTTTTGCAGTATTCCTCCTAAGTGATGTATACCTACAGTATGAAGCATAAGTAACGGAACAGGAATGAAAGGAGCACCAAAATTCTGCTGCGCATCATGTACGATAAATACCGGCCAGCTCCATCCTGGTGCCTTGCTTTTTCTCTAAACTGCGAGTTCATTGTCATGTATGTATGTGTATTTATTTAAATCTGAAATATGTGGCACAAAACCACCCAAAGAAGTGCCAAAGGAGGCAATCCGTTTGGGATCTTTAAAATGCATTTCAAATGTTATTGAATTTTCCTTCCTGGAACTTGTGTAACACTGGAATAAACAAAGGTTTGACGGCGCAGTCTGACAGCGGTCACTGAACCGCATTCCCCGTTGCATTTGTAGCTGCGGGTGGGCCGCAGCCATGTCTCACGGCGGTCAATCCCCCCCGGGCGCACTCACCCAGTGACGCCAGCACGGTGACAGCGAGGGCAAGGAAAGCGAAAAATGCGTATAGCGCTTTGACAGTCACACTGAGAGAATGCTTCTGCTGGCACTTAATGCAGCCGCCCCGGGTCCTTCCTGTAAACACAACAAGGCTTACTCTCCACACCATGTCTATGCCAAGGGGCCGAGAAAAATAAAAACATAATTCATTTATCTTGGAAGCTTTGGATAGATTTACCTTAGTGGGAAAGTAAGCATACATTTTTAAGAACTTCATTTCCATATTACAATAGGTAGCGGGCTTACTATGCTAACGAATGCGTAGCAGAGAAATGAAGTCTTTTGCTATGAACCCAAACATAAAATGTCTGAATGTAAAGTTCTGTCATCTTTACAAAACTACTGAAGAAGCGTATTCAACGACGCACATACAAGAATTACAATGTGCTGGAATCCATCAGCTATTACACCACGTAGGACTGCATCTGACAATGTTCTGACCAGCTTAATTCTGACCACACAATGGGTCAGTTCTGGGCCTCAGTTTTTGTCTTTCCCTGTTCAGCTCCATTGTTTTACTTCTCGTTCCCACATTTCAAGGTTATTTTATCCTACAAATATTTCAGGCTTTGAGCTGTTTCTGACCCAGAGACTGACACGATTTAATGAACCTCACCTCTAAATGGAGGCATCTCCTCTTCTTCTCCTGCCAGATCTTCTTCTGAAACGCAAGAAGTGGGAAAAAAAAAATTTGGTATCACTTTGCTTAAAGTTGTTTGTCAGGGTTGGTGCCCGTCCGTCTCTGTCCTATGTGTGATGTCCTCGTTTGGCCAGCAGGGGTTGCTGGCCATCCCTTTCCCTCATCTGTCTTGTAGCCCCTTAACCTAGTGTTGCCTCCCTGTTTCTTTGGGGTGTTGTATAGGTCTATGGGTTGAGTGTGCAGTTTGGAGACTGTTCCCTCTGGTCATGGGTTTGAAGCTGGCTGCAGAACAGCCTTATCTGTTATATTTCATTTGTGGTATTTTGTTTCCTAGTTTCTATTATTAATTGTTTCCCTGCTTTAGGTTTACTCCATTTCTGTCATGATTTATCATTCCTGTGTATTCTTATGGTCCTAGTGCTTCTTAGTATAGTTATCCTAGTGTTTTGCTATGTTTCTTAGTCTTGGACTGTTTTATTTGTGTTTTTGTGTAGATATTAATTTGTCAATGTACATTGTACATGGGGTTAGGGTTACCCAAACCTAACCCTAATCCTAACCTTTACCCTAACCCTAATCCTAACCCTTACCCTAACCTTAATCCTAACCTTAACCCTAACCCATTTTTTTCACTGAAGAAAACTTGAGTATGATAAACACATAAAATAAATCCCCGTTTTGTATGATATGATGTAATGATGGACTATAAATCTTTATCATTGAGCTGTGGTGTGTAAAACAAGTGTTAAAAAAAACTTTAAAAAGCAAAATATTTATGCACCTTTGAACAGCTGATTTTCATATCCACAATGGCTCTCTGAAAAGCAAAAATAAAATAATGGTGATTGGAAGGAGAAACGGAGAAAGCCAGTGCTTTTATACTGGGAGAATGTGATCTGCGCTTCGCAAACACTCAAACAGACATCCTACTGTATTACTCAGATCATAAATCACCAGATTTGCAGACTGTTAAGGTAATAGCATCCCACTGCACACCATTTCCAAGCCAATCAAAGCATCAGACTGAAGCTTGTTTTTTAGCATTTCGCACAAGTACTTATTTACTCACTTTATTGATCTTGCTGTTTCAAACCAAGTGTGTTGTTCACTGAGCTGTAGCTCACGTTACTGCTGTGAAACCTTATCATTGTGAGCGTAGCAACAAAGACGGAAAAGCTCATCGGTGTCAGGCATACATTCCGGGCGCAGATGTAAGTAAAGCCAGGGCTCTGCTTAGCAGATTGCTCTCCTCCCAACCGCGTGAGTGGGGCTTGAATTGGGATTTTCTGCCACAGAGCAAATGCAAGAACACACAGTGCACAGGACTAAATAAACACAACTGCGTGATGCAAGAGCTGGACTGATGCTAAACTCGCGTTTTGATTTCTCCACAGATGTGTACTGTAACCGGAGAAATTAGATCAGCATTGCTTCCTTGTCTTGTATAGATCACACCAGTGATGTAGGCTTCTCATAATGGGCCCCAATGCAAGACTTTTCTTTTTTTTTTGGGGGGGGGGGGGGGGGGGGGCTCCTTACTTCCAAACACATGTCCATGTACACAAACAAGGCCTTTGACCCATAATAGCTAAATGTTGCATATGTGCCATGTATCCATGAAATATCGTTAAGACGTACAATATGAATATGAACAATTAAATATTGGACACTCTGAGCAAGACAGATTTGCCAACAAGGGTATATATATATATATATATATATATATATATATATTGTTGTGATTCCTATGGTTTATAATGCAATGTAACATGCTTTGTTAATTTAAGCTGACACATGAATAGCCTTCTAGGGCCCCAATTTCTGTGGGCCTCACTGCAGCTGTACTGCCTATAGTTCTGCCAGTTGATCGTGCCAATATTGGTCTAGTAGCTTTTCCCTAAATACACCAACCTGGCACGTCTAGGTTCAAATGATTGTACACTAACTGACTTGAGTTACACAAATAGTTTGTTCAGTCAGGCCCATTGTTCCATCGCTATTGTAATGTTTGGCCTAACGGTTTATTCACCCAAAGGCTGTTAGGAACAGAATATGCCCCGAAGAGCCTAGTAATATTTTGAAGTGTTTTCCCGCTGAAGCTTAGACAGGGATTTTTAATTTCGCTTACATTTGTATTTATACTGATCATTACGATTCAGTTATTCCCATAGCCAACGAATGTATCCATGACAACTGAAATTTCATTATATTCATGACTTGCAGTGCTTATAATACACAGGGGAGGAAACTGGATAAAAACGCTTAAACCTGGGTACTTAGGTCGAGACTCTAAAATATAGCATTTTGGGGGAGCAGAGACACATGAATTTGTGTTACAAGTGTGACCCGTGAACCACTGCAGCCACATTGCCAAGCCTTGTTCGCACGTAGGCATTTGATTGGTCAATAAACAGGCCAACGGTCACTCGCAGGGAAAATGAAAGGGCTGCCCGTATACCTTTACTGCAGTGTCGTGATGGCATGTAATTTAATGTTGAAAGGAGGGGGGCGTGTTTATGTGCAATCATGGAAGGACTAAAGTCAGAGGCTGGGGCGGGGGGGGGGGGGGGGGCTGAGGTCTGCGTTATGCTAAGCGTGACGGGGCTGCGGAATGTTCAGTTTTATGCCCCCACAGCTGCTGACGGTCTAGGGTTTTACTTTTCCCAGTCAGAAATGCAGGTGACTCCCTGAAAATAGGTCAGAGGCAGGATTTCTGTCCAGACAGTAAAGGAGCGACTTCTCACTGCCTGTCTGCTTCTGAGGCTGGTCAAGGAATTTATCCAGGAAAGTGTTTTTTTTTTTTAGTCCCTCTGTAGTTCCTACTTCTCCTTGCATTTCAGAAGACGATCCATCCAGCAACTTTAGCACATAAATGAAAAGTAAACAAATAAAGAAAATAAAAAGGCTCATTAAAATTGTCTGACAATTCTTGCCAAAATCCAGCCTTTGGTTACACTTGCAGGCACATTTGTCACATAAATAGTCTAAACATCTACGTATGTTCCCGCTAGCGATGGATCCAAGAATTCACGTCAAGCACATGGTCGGAGTTTCTGTGGAACGCTGGTTTCAGGATGAGGGGCAAACAACAAGCGATGGAAGGAGTACAAAAATGTAATCCGAACATGGGTGTTTGATTTGGATTATATGCATTTCTATGTAAATATGACAGGAGTATAGATTATATATAGATTATATATAGAGTATAGAGTATAGAAAACAGATAATCTGTTTTCTTCCCCATCTGCTTCACTGTGATTGGCTTAAGAAGAAAACAGGAACTAAACTGTGTTAAAACACCCTTGTAAGCACATTACACTATGCAATTATGTTTTGGGTCCACTTCGACCTGGGAAAGATGGCCGTAACTATATCCATATGTACACCCCTGTAGATACTATAATGCAAATATTTTTTGTTCTGTCATGTACATTTTCCACTTGAAGGGGGACAAGCTAAACAAAGCAAATATTATTTTAGCTATTTGACTGTCTATTGTTCCAGTACATCGTTTTTTTATTATTGTTTAGTTTGGATTAGCATATGCTAGTTCTGGATTTGCTTCACATTTTATACTACAGCTAGTGTAAAAGTGTTGAAGTCAGTATGAAGTATATAATACAGCAATTTAAAGATTAAACCCCAGCCTGGATAAGCGATTAAAAGATGGATGGAATTTGGAGATTTCGAGGGTATTTGGTGATGTAGTTCACACTGCTCAAGGAGAGACTCAAACCACAGCTTAGCGTTCGGTTATACCCTGCCAAGCCCTAATGATGTGACCTTAAAAAATTAATCCGGTGCTACAGAGGTCATAAAGTTACTGTTTTTTCAACTAATGGAAGGGACAGTCTTTTGATGGCTTTAATACCATTAAAAGGGGCTCATATTTACAATTACAGCAGAAGTGGTCCATTATGTGTCTTTAAAGAAATTAGGCCCTTATGTTTTTTCTGTGCAAGCTGTTCAGTGTCGAAATAGGCAATTAACTCCTGACAAGTTAAGCAAAAACAATGATTTTCCTTTTCAGTTTTCCAAACTGTTTAGCTTTCGATTCAGTTTTGGATGTAGCTTTCAAAGCATCATGGGAGTATTTTGTTTTTGTCCAGTGAAAGCACGTACATGCTGCCAGGTGATTAGCGATCGAGTCCACCGAGGCAGATAACAGAACGCTTACACACTGTATAACAGTGAAATTGATCTGAAAACAGCAGAACTATTTCGGCGTATGTAAAAATAAGTAAATAAATTCAAGTTCACCCTTTAAAGGTCATCCAACTAATATGTGTTTTTCGAAGTTGAACACATTCAAACTTCCAAAAATCCTGTTGGAAGCAAGAACCTTGCAAGGCCTGCAACACAAGCCAAGTGAAAGCAGCCATATTCAGTACTGAGGCCTTCAGCTGTAAAGACATCCAACATTTTCATGTGAACCACCCAAGAATGTGGGGATCCACTGAGTGCTGGAAATTCTGGAAATGTGTAGATGTAGAGTTGAGATACAAAAAAAAATCATGTTGCGTTTTGTGGTCAAGTGGTAGAATCTGAATAATGATGATCATCCCTCATGCGAAGGCCTTTGAGTATGACATGCAGTCATGCATTTGTAGAGCTGACAAAAAAGTGTTTCCCATTTCCACTCATTTTCCCAGAAATGAATGTTTACAGATTTTTCAGCCATTCTTTCTTCATGCATGTGATACGCAACGATTTTAACAAAATCTCTCTTGGGCAAATTAAATCCAAATAGGTTCCATATTATATAACTCTGATGAAACCTTTTACTGATTGTCACAACGCAGTAGTGGGCTGGCTTGTTACGTGCACATTTTGTATTGACCCCTAACACCAGAACAGTCATGCCAGTGGAAGTTTCC
The DNA here is from genome assembly GCF_023856365.1 of Brienomyrus brachyistius. NCBI lineage: Eukaryota > Metazoa > Chordata > Actinopteri > Osteoglossiformes > Mormyridae > Brienomyrus > Brienomyrus brachyistius. Next base: position 6,221,699 of record NC_064551.1, read on the forward strand.
GGGCTGTGGCGGTTTCTCCCATAATCACTCTCTCTTTTCGTGCTATAAGGAACCTGCAGGTCTCATCTTTCCAATTACTAGATGAACATGGAGTTTACACGTAGCAGAAATGACGCATGGAGACCCCCTACCTAAGAATGCCCCCCTCCCCCCCCCTTCATAAATACCTCTGAACTTTATGACACCCGTTCGACCAGCTCAGCTTTCTTGCTTGAGGAACTGGTGAATTTTTCTACCTCCTTAAAAGAAAGGTCGTGTTTCCTGCATTGTCAATAGAAGTCAACACTTTGGTTTCAGTTTGGTCCTTATATACGAATCCAAGAACCTAAATCCAAAGAAATCTGCCTGGTGAAACAGGGAAATTACTCAATATACCTATTTCAAAGTGAAGTAGAGGGCGTCTCACATCCAAGGACAACAAACCAACATTTTTCCTGGACTCAGAGAGGTGCAGCTTATAAAAAGATGCTGTCTGCATGTTTTTTTTGTGTGTCAATGCACTTTCAAGTTCTGTCAGTGACTTATGGCTGCGTGAAGCAGGCCAAGGCATTGACACTTCTCACAACATCAACAGAGAGGCAGTTAACCTTACCTTTCATGGTGTTGCCCCTAAACAACTTCAATGGTCAGGTAAAAGTAAACAGCAGCTCGGGCTGTAGGGCCCTCACCTCTCCACAGTACCTTCTTGACCGCGGTAAATATCCCTACAGGAAAGGCAAAAGGAAAAGCCGTTTAAAGTCCTAAGCAGCCGGGGTGTTTACGGCAAAGACATATCCGTAATTATGAGCCCCAGGCTCCTGGTGTGGCTGTCCAGAATATGAAACTGCATTCACCAAGCCGGTCCCCTCAATGTGTTTTCAGAGCTGAAGAAGTGGCTATCCCTCTGTGGATCCCGGCGTTCCCACACCAGACCACCTGCGTGCTTGACAGCCTGCGTAAACTTCAAACGTATAAAGCCCCCGTACACCTCATTCGTCAATCAGAGCAAAATACTTGAAGGCGACGTGTAACGTCAGGCACCCTCAGAGACGCTTCTTCTCTTCCATACCTCAGGAAGAAAATAATACCTCTGTCAAACCATGTGCCGTACACTGAAACAGAACATAGGGGAGGGAGTGAGGGAGGCAGGCAGGGAGGGAGGGACGCAGAGATGGCGAATGAGAGGGAGGAATGGTGAGCGAGAGAGCCTGTGCTGTTGCCAGTCAGCACTTTGGAGCTGGCTAATTGCTAACAAATGTCCATATGCATAAGGAAGGACACCTTCTCCCTCTCAATCAAAAACTACAGCTCTGAACCCACCAGCTTTTAAAAATCAGTATTAAATAATGCCATTCCGATCAGGAGAATGGCTTTCAGACAGATAAATGAACCTTTATCCATTTCCATTGCAGATTAAGTCAAATGTCCATTTCAAATAAGTACGTTATTATTGTCTTCACTGCACATATCAGATGTTGGGATTATGGGTTATGGATACCACGATCTGATATTTCACTGACATGATAACTAAGCTTAACTTCACACACTCACTGTCAGTAATCACGTACACACCACTGGTTTGGGTTAGGCATGGACCAGTATGGCTTCAATCCCAGCATCTTCTCTGCTTACATGTCTTGAATTTTGTCAAACATACATTTCTAATAAACCCAACTCAGTCCCCTTTAGTGTGTTGACACTGAAATATTGAATAAATGTGACGGTGATCTGGTTTCGATACAGCTTATTTCTTAATTTCTCATGGGTCATGTGCTTATTTTGAGCCTTTATTAATTCCATAGTTTTATGATGTTAAAACTATTTCCTTTCGTATTTGTGTTTTATTTCGCTGTCGTAAATTCATGTTTTCAAAACACAGGTAAGAGCCAAATGGAAGTTTCATCTGAATGGCATTATCACCCATGAGTCAAATGCTGTTTGTGTTATTCTGGAATATTGAACGTCATTTAAAACATTTTTGCAGATGCTATATTTAAAATGTGCTTTGGCTGTACTTTTAATATGTCTCATGTGCACGTCGAGTCGTCCCATTCATGTTCAGTCTGTTATATGGAACATTTCCATAATACTTATCAGTTGTTGACTTCTTTCACTCCAGCTTGGATGTGGTTCAAAGTGCCATTTTAAGCTTTATATAAAGTGATTTTTTGGGTAGAGTCCTTAATCCAAAACCCAGCCTACAAGTTGGACATTTCTCTTTTCAATAACAAGCATATTGAAGACAAAAATACGTGACCTGATGTTATACATGGGCGAGGAGGCAATTATGTATATCAAATATTCAGTATAAATGTATTTTCTTGGCCTGAGTACAATGCACAACTGACGAAAATGAAGGGAGACTAGAGCAAGCAGAATAATTGTAAAAATCAGTGTGGAATGACAGGATTTTAAAAGCTTGTTCAAACTACAAACGTAGCTGTCAAATTGGAGCCAAACTTGTTTTTTTTCCCCCTCACTTATCCATGCTATGCTAGCAATCCTGCTCTATTTAGGATACTGGAGCATGTGGTTCCATAGATTACAGAAAATACCAGCATACCAAGATGCTTCAAGTCCTCTCTCCATTTGGAGGGATGTCTGTAATCAATTTGTGTATTAAAAACATGAGCCAGCTTGATGTGATCAACACGCAACACCAGACAACAAGTTAAAGGAAGGTGTAGGAGAAAAGCGTTTTAAAAATCCATCCGTTAAGCTTAAGCACAGAGGCTTTATTTTAAATGGAATCAATATTTTGGCAGTAAAATAAGATGTTGGTTGGACTAATCACTGTTAGTCATATGATTCTTGCATCTTTTTTCATAGATATTAGCGTTAACAGACAATGCCCTTGATGAAAGACAGCCATGCAAATTTCCCAAGGACCAAAACAAAGAACATATGACTGTTTGCATTTTATAAAGTTGTGCTCTGACAGAGTCTTAATTACTACTGCTGAGTTAATGCTTTTGTCAGCCTTTCTGTTCCATTTGACATCAATTTGAACCAGATAAGTTCTGTTCTTAATAGTTAAAGAGTAAACCCTTTCTGTGGTTTAATCTAGCAACCTTCAGATCACACGGTTATGCCCCAAACCACATTCCCACCCATTTTTGGCAAAGATCCGTTACAGTCCCTACCCACCATTATATAGCTGATTATCTGGCTGGAATTCCACTGAATTAACTTGCAAAAGCATTGCAGAATGATGGTAATCACCTTTGTCAGACTGCACTGATTTAATCGAGGAAACAGACTAATTACTTCACCACCAGTTAAATAAAATGTAGAGATTTTGTTTTAATTCTTTTGTGATACAACGGTTTCCTTGGCAAGAAGGAAATCTTTTTTTCATATTCTGTTCAGACATCTGGAGAGATGCAAAAGATGATATAATTAATAACTTTTCTCTACAAAAGTAGGTAGGGAGATGGTTGAGTAGACTAGAATTTCAAGTGCATTCATTGTTTTTATTAGAAAAATATACTTCTGGGATTTAAATTTATGAGTTATACTTTACCTCTAAGATGAGCATTTTTCCGCTTAAGAATTTTTGGAAAACGTCCATGCTAACTGTGCCATGATAACATTTTCCAATTGGTTTGTTGTGTATCTGTGTAATCCAAAAATATAAAATGAGTGTCAGGGTGAAAGTAAGTATTTCTGTTTACTGACCCCCGACTCAGATGTATCAGTAGAAGGCTGGAGATTCGTAAATCTGACAAACATAAGACATTAACTTGATGGCCGTACCGTAGAGAAGGAACGCTAATCCTGATGACAGGGTTGTTTAAAATTAAATTACTTCAAGATGAAACCATTCTCTGCGATGCCAAACCTCAAATGCATTCCCAGCAATTGGGCCATACAGTCAAATTTAATGGGTCATCGTGAGTGACTGTTGGACCTGGCAGTGAAAACACACACAGTCATTTAAAGGTCTTTGTCAATAAAAAGCAGGAAGTATTAATCATAATATAGAAAACACTGAAGCAATGAAAACCAGTGCATTCCTAATAAAGAATGTGCTTAATAAACCAGTGCAGTCAATGCTTAATGTCAGATTCTCTTACTGAAAATGACAAACATCAGAATAAAACAAATAAAATGTAAAACTGTGCATAATTATCAATACTGCACAGATTGTGTGACCTCTGATTAGGCAGAATATACCAGGCAAACTGAAGATGAAGCAAATGAGTAGCATGCTGTCCTACTTATTTGATGTACATGTAGAATGTGTAACAAGAGAACCCTGGTTAGATGGAGATGAAAGTTCAATCAGGAGGATGAATTGTCAGCAGCCTCTGATGAGTTAAAGACGTTTATCTCTTGGTTGAAAATGAAGAAGATTATCGATAGACAGACTAGTGTCTAAAAGCCCAAATTAACATCACATAACCATGATGATGACAACTGAGACAATTGAATAAATAATGGAGAGGAGATGGGCCTCTCCTGGAGCCGACACATGGTGTCACCGATTCTGTTCATAGAGGGTCTGCCGGAGATCCGCTCGGAGTTCCTTAAGGCTCTGGATGTTGCGGGGCTGTCCTGGTTGACACGCATCTGCGGCATCGCGTGGACATCGGGGGCGGTGCCTCTGGACTGGCAGACCGGGGTGGTGGTCCCCCTCTTTAAGAAAGGGGACCGGAGGGTGTGCTCCAACAAAAGGGGGATCACACTCCTCAGCCTCCCTGGTAAGGTCTATTCGGGGGTTCTGGAGATGAGGGTCTGCCAGATTGTTGAACCTTGGATCCAGGAGGAGCAGTGTGGTTTTCGCCCTGGCCGTGGAACAGTGGACCAGCTCTATACTCTCAGCAGGGTTTTGGAGGGTTCATGGGAGTTTGCCCGACCAGTCTACATGTGCTTTGTGGATTTGGAGAAGGCATTCGACCGTGTCCCTCGGGGGGTCCTGTGCGGGGTGCTCCGGGAGAATGGGGAGCCGGGCTTCCTTTTAAGGGCGGTTCAGTCCCCGTATGACCGGTGCCAGAGCCTGGTCCACATGGGCAGCAATAAGTCGGGTTGGACTCTGTCAGGGCTGCCCTTTGTCACCGATTTTGTTCATAGTTTTTATGGACAGAATTTCTAGGCGCAGCCAGGGCATTGAGGGTGTCCGGTCATGGTGAAGAAAGAGCTGAGCCAAAAGGCGAAACTCTCGATTTACCAGTCAATCTATGTTCCTACCCTCACCTATGGTCATGAGCTGTGGGTAGTGACCGAAAGAACGAGATCGCGAGTACAAGCGGCCGAAATGAGTTTCCTCTGCAGGGTGGCTGGGCTCTCCCTTAGAGATAGGGTGAGGAGCTCGGTCATTCGGGAGGGACTCAGAGTAGAACCGCTGCTCCTCCGCATCGAGAGGAGCCAGATGAGGTGGCTCGGGCATCTGCTTAAGATGCCTCCTGGACGTCTCCCTGGTGAGATGTTCCGGGCATGTCCTACTGGGAGGAGATCCCGGGGAAGACCCAGGACATGCTGGAGGGACTATGTCTCTCGGCTGGCCTGGGAACACCTCAGGAGTCCCCCGGAGGAGCTGGATGAAGTGGCCGGGGAGAGGGAAGTCTGGGTCTCCCTGCTAAGACTGTTGCCCCTGCAACCCGACCTCGGATTAAGCGGGACATGATGGATGGATGGATGGATGGATGGAGGAGATATTTTGGATATTTTACCCTCCTTTGAATAGTCATGATCAAAAGCATAACCTGCTAGGAAATATTAAGAACATCGTTGTTTGGATGGACTGCCTTGAATCCTCAGGAGAAATTCTTCATCAGTGGCTTAAAATAGAGGAAATGTCTTTACGAATACGTCAATGCTGCGATTTAATATGACATATTTATGGAAACAGTCGACTGAATGGGTCGCCGAAAATAGAAGATTGCTTAATGCCACATAATATCAATACAGAAGGCAGCCGTGTTGCAAAGGCCCAGTGAAGCCCATCCCCTATGGTGCAGGGCTGGGGGGTTATTAGCCCACACCGTGCTTATAAACATTTGCAGCATATGCTAAATAAGTAAGTGGATGTGAATGTTCATGTAGCTGTCTTCCGAAAGTCTTTAAAATTGTTAACTGGATTCCCTGCAGCCTGAAATACCCTACATGTTGATTTTCCAAAAACCTTTACGTTCCATAGCTTGAGAGGAGCGTTCGTTATTGGGTGTACTGCCATCCAGTGGAAAAAACTGGTATTTTTTTTCTATCATTATTATTAATGTAGCCTTGCTGATGCAGAGCATTCAAACACCAAAAAGCAAAAATATCTCAATTGCACTGATTTTTGTTGATGTTAATTTAGAGGAACACGACATAATCTTGGAGAGCTCAGACATTAGCGAAACATCGTTCCCTTTTACGTTTGCAAATACTCAGCTCTGCATGGCATGTGAAGCACGTCTGCGGAAAAAGGGGTGAGTGAAGAGAGCGTGTCCAGGTTTCTGCTGAGGAGCAGCGGCCAGACAGGCGTAACCAAGGGTGACACAGGCTGTTTGCTGTAGCCCTGCAGGCTTGAAAGTCGGTTTCTCTTTGTGATTAACTTCTAACAACGGTTTTACTTACATGACGTGGAATGAAATAGTTACTGATTTTATCGTGTTTAGAGCCATGCGAGTTTCAGTCGAATGGATAAATGAACTAAATGACCGAGAAACAAAATATGTCCCCAACGGAAAGCATTCAAAATTCCTCTTTATATAAAACATCTCAGATGATTTCCACCCCTGTCTTTCAGATATTACTGCCCTACTTTTTCTCTTGCCACATCTCCTGCGGAGATGGCTATAGCTTGCATGCGTTTGCATGTTTGACATCAGGTCAGAGAAGCTCATTATACAGCCAGTTAACTGTACACGTGGTCAGAGAGCAGCAAAGCATCCAGCTGTATAAACAGATGAAGTGTTTGCAGTGAGCGTGGGCGGGTGCTATTATATTGTGTCTTGTCTTTTAGGTCTCGGGATTGTGGGTGTAAAATCCAACCGACAGCCCTGCTTCAGCGGAATATAAGACATCGATCTCTGAGCACTTTAGCTCTATCGTGTTACCGTGTGCGAGAAATCTGTGATGGACCGTCGCGAAGTTCAGGCCGCGCTCAGACACACATCCTATGCCTCCTAAAATAGTTGCTGAATCACCGTGACCCTGACTGGCCTAAGGTACTTCCTGAAAATGGATGGATCTATGGATGGATGGATGAGTCAACAGGCTGAAATGCTTTTAAAAATTACAATCTACTCACGTAAGGTGCTACAGTGTCACCTTAGTGGCTAAAATAAATAGAAAAGGAAGAGACTGGTAAGATACAGAAGAGGAAAAGAGTATATGAAGACCTTGCGGAGAATTCCCAGTGCTGTTCTTCTGTGAAACTAATATTTGTGTAAAGCCAAGTCATTTTATTTATATAGCACTGTTAAAAACAACCAAATGGTCGATCTTGGGGCTTTACAGCTTAAAAACACAAAACGCTTAAAAGGGGGGGGGGGGGGGGGGGGAGAGAGAAATATAAATATACATAAAAAAATACAAAGTGAAAAAAGTGAAAAATATATTAAAGCTGATATTACAATTACAAATTTGTAATAAAACACACAGCATATTTGTCTAAAATGCAAATTATTGAGTTGTGTGATTATCGTACTACTAAACCATCAGTTTTTCTCGGACGAGGCATTTGCTTTGTCTGGGAAACGTTTGCTTTCTTTTCTGAAGGTTGTTTTTCTCTTTTATTGCTCTCAGCAGATAGTCACCCTGTCTGTCTCTCCCTGACCTTGGCTGGCAGCGGACACTGCAGAAGCACGGTGGGAGGAGACAAAAAACAACCGCACTGCTTGTCTTCCACCCACAGGGGGCATTTATCCATGGGGAGCTGGCGGTAAGCATCCAAGCAAACGTGACAATTATGGCTGGCCTCCGCCGCCCTTAGGTTCACCTTCTCTGCACTGGACTGATCCGATCTGTCAGACTATCCCAAAAATGCAGCCGCTCGCCCTTAGATCAATGGGGAAGTTCACTCGGCTGACTGGTGTGATGAACTGAGCAGTTATGACCTGACCTCTGGCAGTGTCATTGACTGCTATTGCCAGGTCACTGGGCATGCAGTGTGAATACCTGGAGTAGATGGAAGGCGATGGTTATCTTCAGAGGTAGCTCATCCCAGACAGTTTGTGTGTCACGGTGCCAAAATATATGACAGAGGGGTCTGTTATTTACAAGCGTTTTAAGGACACAGTACCTTGTTTTTGTTGGTGGTTTCTTGTCGCACTGGTTTTGGTGCAGTGTTAAAAACATTATTATGCAGTGACCTTATGTTGGAGGGAAAAGTGATTAACCAGCTGGGTCTCTTCCCACAGAAGTGGATGAGAAGGGGCACAAGTGAGCTGTACGTTTGCAAAGCTAATCTGAGAAGCTGCTTATTTCATAAGTCAAGTGCGTCGGGTAGTTAAATGCATCTGCCAGAGTTTGTGTAGCTTTATTTTATAAAATGAGAATATCCACCCCTGTCTAATGTCACCCAGAAATACCAGTCACTAAAATGGGTCCGGAAGAAGGTGGTGTTGTGATTTTCGGTTGCATTTGTTTATATATCATTGTAAGAATTATAACCTTTTAATTTTCATTATCGTCTCCGTGTTAGTTCCTCCTCTGGTGTCCAGGGCGACGTAGGAAATGCGAAGGAGTTCGATGGAACAACACTGCCCACTTCCGGTCAAAAGCCGGCAGCTGCCACCGACAATTACACAACTTCTAGAAAAGTCGGAAACCACAGCGCATTCTGTGGGAGTGAATCAGAGTGTCAACATCGCAGGGAGGTATAAATACGTAGAAGGGGACGGTGCTTCTGCCTTCGCCTGGCTGCAGTGAGGACTGGCGGGGAGGTGAGTAGCACCGCGGAGGGTCGCTTATGATCTGCGCCTTAGCTGGGGTGCGCACTGCAGACGGGCTGCATGTTCGGTGCCGTAGCGGCGGCTGCAGGGTCTCATGCATGACATCAGGCTTTCTTGCATGCATGCTTCTTTGCTCCGGTTTTTTTTAATGTAATGGAAGATGTTTTTAATATATACAGACAGGCAGGCAGAGAGAGAGACACACACACATGCATAGATACACATGCTTACACACAGATACTGTAAATAAGAGTTGCGTCAGAATGTGAATAATGGGTGGGGATGACATTCTGTTGAATTCTCCTGATTAATATCAATATTAATTAGTATCACATAGTATTACGCCTGATCGTGCGCCACAGCTTTAGTTAGATGTTTTAAAATAAAGTGCATTAGTGGTTTTATTATTATTATCATCAGTAGTAAAGTTTCTGTTATGTAAGGGGTCTGTCGTCGTTTGTCGGACTGCTTGCTGGTCGATGCGTCAGAATAAATGAAAGCAAAATTAAAGCGTTAGAATTGAATTTGGATCCTGTTCTGACCTCTTGCTCCATTGTTGCTGGCAATTTATAACCCTGTTAAAATTTCCTGCTTTGCCGAAGCTTGTGTTAAATACTTTTGTCGAGGAAACACATTCGTGGAATTGTGGCTGGGCTGGTTCATTTGTGTTTCAGTGTAATGCACCCCAAAGTCCTCGCCAGGAATGATGCACTATAAAATAACACTGTATTACACATACACACACACAGGTTTGTAATTATGTCTTTGTGGGGACTCTTCCATTCATTTCTATAGGGAAAACTTTAATCCAAACATAACGACCATATCCCCTTCCCAGCCCTAACCTTAACCATAAGTAACCAAACAAAACACGAGACTTTCGGCATTATTATTTTTTCTGATTGCATTCACGGATCTTTGTGGGGACCTGAAAAATGGTATTTTATTACATTGCGCAGAACACACACACACACACAGATTTTTTTAACTGATATTAATCTGCCGTGTCTGCTGTACTGTACAGGACATCCTCAGTCTGACATTTATTGACAAAAAATGCTTTTCTTTCATTTGTCCGAGGGAAAAAAAAACAGGCTAATAAAAATTCTTATTTGATGGAGAGAGAAAACACCCAGTCACTGCAGCTGTCGGGGCAGCACTTCCAGCACTAAGGGCTCAGACAAGAGGGCATCTGCAAGTCTCCCCAGCCACCTGCTGTAAAGGCTGCATTTGTATAAGGCATTCTGGGGATAGCATGCTTGTTATGTAACTAGGCTTCCTGCCTCAGTTTGGCTACGGGCCCCATCTCCCAAGTGCTTCACTTCACTGTGAGAGCCAGCGGCCTGCTCCCTATATGCAGGCCGGCGCCGTACAATGAGAGCGGCTGTGTTGTTTTCTGCTTGGCTGCTTGTAAATGCCTCCACTGGCCGCGTGTTTTGCAGCATCTCTCCCAAGATTGTGCTTCTAGCCATTTGTCTGTGAAGGTACCAAATGATGCATTGAAAGTAAGCTTTGCTTTTTTATTTAAGAAGAAAAAAAATCTGTGTAAAATTTCAACTTCTTGACGGAGTGATTTAAAGAGGAATAAGTGGTGGGAAGTAAGGTGTGGCCTTATTCGATCGTAAAATTCAATCTGTCTTCTATTCCTTTTCAGGTTATTTTGGTTTATGGATTACGAGTTTAAAGGTGTTTTCTCTCGCCGCATATAAACTGTTTTCATTTATCATCGTTAAAGAAATAATCCCTTCGGTGTTAATGCAGCTTCAGTTTTTATGCTAAGATTAATAACGATATCCCTCCAGCTTTTAAAATGTAAAGATTAGATAAATAAATCCTATAGTATACTAATAAGAATCGGTAACAGTTAAAAATGAAAGCCTGGGGTAAAGCAATGAAAAGACGTAAAACGAATCACTGTGCTATCTGGAAGCAACTGCAAAGTATAGTTTTAATAAACCTTAGAAAATGCACAATGTGAACAATATCGCCACCTTCTGGTAAAATACTGTTTTTACAAAAACACTACGGCCAGGAAATAAAAAAAAAAAACATCTGTCTTTCAAGTACCCAGTAAAATACAATTCAATTACGCCTACTGCAAAGGGTGGGACACAGCGTTTCTCTCTTCATTTGTTGCTGGAAGATGGTAATAACTTTTTTTTTTTTTTACATTTTGTTATGCTAGTATATAAATAGTATGCAATTATATATAAAAATACTTTTTCTAAGGAATCCAAGGATTTGACAGTCATGCACATAATCCACAGGAAATACTCGCTTCTCTCTGTGCAGCTCTCTGTATGATACATTTTCATTGTACAATGTCTGACGGCTTCTGGCATTTGAAGTTGACGAACAGCAGGAAACGATATTAGCTCCTAACCAAACGAAACAAACATCACACCACATGCCAACACCATAATCCAGGGCTGACAAGGAAAGATGGATGAAAATAGTCATTTTAAATAACAGCCAAAATGGCGTGCGTTGGACTTCTGATAGCTGCTTGAAATTGTATTTTGTTTTTCTATTCAAAAAGGATGTTTGCATTTTTTTTTGTGAGAAACACGAAGTAGATATGTTTACTTCACTGAATGTTCCATAGTTTGAATCGGGGTTTTGGTTTATATTTGTCGCATGTGATGTTTTTAAAGCCGAATGTTCATTTTAGAGTCTTCCGAAAAATCATTAATGAAGGACAATCTGGCATTTGATAAAATTATTATCCATCTTAAGGTTGCCCTTTTTTGAGGAATCTAATGGATCCTGTGTTAAAAAAGGATCCACTGTCAAAAAGTGATTAAATGCTTCAGAGATTTAAGCCTGTAAGCATTTAGTTGCAAATTCTGCCACCATCTGCTGCTTCCTGTTATTCTATAACTAATGCTTAAAGCACGTATTGAGCCACTTTAGTATATTCTTATGCATCTCAGTCGCTTAGAGGGCACGTTTATTCAAAATGACTCAGCTTACAGCTTCACACTTCACCCCTCCAGGTAATTTGCTGTTGTCCTGGAGTGAGTCAGCATATGGGAGGTGAGGAGAGGCAGAGTCTGAAAGCGCAGGCTGTCCCTGGCTTATACGCTCTCCGCTCTCCCTCAGGTAGTCTCGTCTCTTGACTTCTGGCACGATGAAGCATTTGTGGTCCCTTCTGGGCGTGTTCCTGCTCTATTACTCCTCAGAGTGTCTACTTCCCCCATCCCAAGAGGACTTGAAACGTGAGTGAGCAAGCTGGCCAATCACCAGCATAGACACACGAGACTGCTAGTGTGGGGATTGTAGTTCATTATGCGCTGAGCATTTTAATTCAGATGCTACTTTGTCTTTAGGAATATATATGTTGAGTAGACTTGTTTGTTGCTTTGTTATGATTAGACCTAGAATAGTAAAGTTGACATGACTCAGATAGCCGGGGAAAGATTATTTTTTTTAAATTATTTTTAACTTATTTTCTTTCCTGTGCCATATATTCCAGAAATTTCCCTTTTAGGGGAGAAATACCTTGACAAGGAGATTGCAGATGCCATCAATGGGGTGAAAGAGATGAAGACAGTGATGGAGAGGTCTGACGAGGACCACAAGAACTTTGTAGATGCTCTGGAGGAGACCAAGAAGCAGAAGGAGGTAAGGGCAGAAACGGGCCGAAATGGGTCCAGGGGCTCGAATAAACTGAGCCGTGATGGTAGCTGAACCTGCAGAGTCAGGGGGCAGCGTGATTTTTGCTGACTCATGATCTGATGCTGCACTGAAGCACTCAGAACAAACTTCATATTTATTATGGATGTATCTGTGTCTATAGGCTTGGAAATATTTTTGGCCAGTTTTTTTCTATAGATAGTGCAGGATAGAATGATATTAGTTACATAAGTGTGAGTGTCCGACTGATGAGTGATTCGGCTTGAAGTTAATTTTATAAGGATGTGGTCTTCTGTCACGTCACAAGCATGTAGAAGCCACAATTACCTAGCGAGTGTTTGCCTCTCCCAGGATGCTCTGAAGGCAGCTAAGGAGATGGAGACCAAGCTGAATGCAGAGCAGGAGGTGTGCAATGAAACCATGCAAGCACTATGGGAAGAGTGCAAGCCCTGTCTGAAGAGGACCTGCATCAAGTACTACTCCAGGACCTGCAGCTCTGGCTCTGGGCTGGTTGGTCGCCAGGTGGGCTTGCCACTTTGTGTAGACTGTTTTGATGTAGTTTCGAGAATGTTGCATGAGCCACGGGAATTGTACTTTCTGTAGCATTTTCAGAGGGATTAGGCTGTTCATTTGGCAGGGGAGTTGACCTTTAAGATTTCAAAACCTATGATTCAGAGCTATTCAAATCACGGTCCTCAAGGGTTGAGCCCTGCTGATTCTCCAGCCTTCCTTGACCTGGGAACCAGGTGTGAAGCCTCACAGAATGAAGTGAAGCCAATCAGAATAAATGATTATTAAACTAACTACCTGACAGAACTGAAACTAACCCTAACCCTAGATTTGGAATCAAGGTCCATATTCGCAGAGCCCTGCTACAGCCCAACATGGGTTTGGCATATAGGTCACCACAGAAACCTGACGCGAGTGATCTGTGCATGACCTGCAGAACACTGACCCTCCCTGGCCTCTCTTCGCAGCTGGAGGAGGTACTGAACAGGAGCTCCCCTTTTTCAATCTGGATCAATGGGGAGAATGTCGACTTCCTGGAGAAGGAGAACGAGGAGCAAAACCAGAGGTTCCTGGATCTGGAGGGCCAATACTCAGAGGTGGGCGACACCGTTGACAGCATTTTCCTGGACAGCATGAAGGTGTTCGACCACATGCACTCTTTTCACCGGCCTCTGTTCTCCAACCCCTTCATGATGCCTGATATTTTTGGACGCCGTTCCCGAGTGTATCGCTCGCCGGAGCTCAGTTCTCAGTTCCACGGATTCCAGAGTATGTTCCAGCACATGATGGACATGACCCACAACCTCTTTGGCTCACTGGGCCCCTACATGGGCACAGGCACCGACGTCGACACGGACCCATCTAAAGGTGCGTTCATCGCCTGAAGTTCAAGTACCATAGGCCGGGATGCACATGACTGGTACGCAAGTACGCATTTGCCTAGCGACAATCGACTGTTGTAACCTCGCGAATGCATACTTCTTTTATGCGCATCTGCAGAGCTACGACAAGAAACCACCGTGCATTTTAACCTCTATACCGCGAATGAAATACAAATTAACATGTGAAGGTCGAAATGCATGATAATTTCATAGCAGCGCAAATGCACATAAAATGCGCATCGCTGTATCGCATTGTTGTGAGATGTCTCTTTCTCTGTCTGGGGCGTAGCTAGAAATGTGGACAAAATGTCACCTTGGCCCCCTGCTAGGTTGGCCGCTGTCTTTCCGGGACCCACCCTGGTCAATTTTGCTAAATTGGGGGACATTACATTTTGGGACCCCTGAAAATGCTGAATCCCTTGAGTCTGCCAGGGTTTCCAGGCCCCTGCTCACTGAAACACAGTTTGCTGTGTAATAAAACGCTATAAATTCAAATTCATCGATTCGTAATATTTATACAATACAGACAAATGAAGGGGAAAAAAAAACTATTCTTGATTTTATGTTTTCTATTTTCCCTTTTCCAACAGATGGAAGCGTGAATGAGGACGTTGTGATTACGAAGCCGTTCGGGAAAGATCATATGACCTGCAGGGAAATCCGTCGCAATTCTGCCGGCTGCATCAAACTGCGAGAGGAGTGTGAAAAATGCAAAGCCATCCAGTCCATCGGTAACAGGCCCTTGTGGACGCCATGCACTGTTCCGGATCACCCTAAGGCAGAATTATTGATTGTGCATGGAAAGCATTACAGTCTGCTATGAACAAGAGAACTAATTCAATGTCTGATGGTAATGGTTTGTTTTAAACGTCTCATGTTCCACTTGTCTTGGGTTTCCATTTACCCTCAGGCATTGAAAGTTTGTTGAGTTCTTGTGGCAGTGTGTGCAACAACACAGGTGTTAAATCAGTTGGTAATATTTAATTAATTTTCTTTATTACCTAAGCAAAATTCTATGTGCATTATGTGATACATTTGTGTTCAAAGTTTCTGTTATTAATCATTATTTTTGAACAGGCCAAAAAGCACCTGATTATAAATTAGAAGAGCCAGTAACTTCAGCCGTTGGCCTGGCTTCCTGATGTCACATGATATCACACCTCTTGCCCCAGACTGCTCAGGAACAAAGCCTTTGGACGGCCCGCTGAAGCAAGAACTCGAGGAGGCGCTGGCCATGGCCGAAAGGTTCACTCAGGAATACGACAAGCTCATCAGAAAGTTCGAGGAGAAGATGTTCAACACGTCCAGCTTGCTGGACATGCTGAACAAACAGTTTGGCTGGGTATCTGCCCTAGCTGACAAGACCAAGGACAAAGATGGAATCTTCCAGATTGAGACTGTGAGTTTTTAACTCAGACAACCTACCTGGACAGACTCTCCTCCCCATCGGCAATTTTAATTAGAAAAATATCAAGATCAAATCTATTAACATAACTAAACACTGTGTGAAGGGCAACTAACTGCAGTTTTGTTCTTGTATGGTAGTTCCCCTAGACTGTGTATATAATTACAAGCCTGGCAGCAATTCATTCATTCATCCAAAGCAATAGACAGATGCCTATGATACGAAACCATGACTTTCACATCAGTAGCACAACACTCTTGTTGAGCTACATGAGCACAGTAATTGTGATTATTACTTTGCATCAACAGTATTTAGAAAAAGCATTTAGAAGTACAATTCTGAAGCTTCGTTTTTTCTTTTCAAGGTAATGTCGAGGACCACAGAAGACGCTAAAAGTCCTGGAGACACATCCGTGTCGGTCAAGCTGTTTGATGGCTCACCCATGACCTTCACGGTGCCCGGAGACATTCCCTGGAGTGACCCCAAATTCTCGGAAGTCGTGGCACAGGAAGCCCTGGACCGCTACAAACAGAACACTGTGTGAGTGTGAACGTACAGCAAACTCATCCCCGTACGATTCGCATTGCGAGCCTGTGGTAATCCACGTTACTTTTGCCAAGCCAAGTAAGGGCCTATGGGTATTGAAAGAGATTAAAGAACCAGAAAGCTAAATATTTAAATATGTTATAAACGTTCAAAACTATTTATGCTCACGTTATTTTTAGTATGCGTTAAAGGCATGATATCACTTCACGCAAAAATGAAAAAACAGCATTTTACTTGGGTTAATGGTTAGTTAACTTAATGCTTAAATTAAATACTCAGGCAACATGTCAGGTAGGGCTAGACTGGATTTTTTTAAGGCGCCCCATGATAGCTTTTGGCCAGTGATGGATTTTGCCAACCGGAAGGGGGGGGGGTTGCAGTATGTGCGTTGGCTTGTCCAGCCCGGGTGTGAAGTAAACCAAATGATTCTCGCTTTTTCACACCAACAAAATGTGAAAAAAGTGTACATAGATTAGTCTTCCCAATCAAGGCAGTTGCACCAAATGCAAACTGAGTATGTCATGAATAAATACATTAAATTAGCATTCTTGCTTGCCTCACCGTTTTTCTTTCCTCAATTTCAGAACTGTGAAGTAAACCTCTGGACGTGATCTACATGCTTCACCTTCAGCAGATTGTCACAAGTCAGCTCATCACCGTAACTTCTGCCCTGCCACGAAACAGCACTCCCAAATGAACCTGGGGGGTTAGAAGGCTCTGTTCAGCTAGCTGCTAGCACCTTAGACACATTTCCAGAAGATTTAGCTTAGACCCTGAAATCCTTGTGGAGATTATTTAGAAATTAATACTAGAACAAAGAATTTATTTCAATGGTCTCAACTACTGCTCCAGCTCTGCTATCACACTGTCGTCATACTGCTTTTCTTTGCAAATATGCCCTATTGTATTGCAAGAAAACCACCATCTTGGGCTGGATAGGTCATCTTTGAGGTATTAATAATTTTGTATGTTTCCTACATCCGTATCGTACAAGCATTAATAAAGCAAGCAGTATTCTGGAAAACACATTCATAACGTTTTTTTTTTGAGAGAGTGATGTCACCATTGGGCCTTTGATCAAGCCCCTTAACTTCCAATTCCTCCAGGAACTTGATATTGCTTTGGTTTTATGTTGCTTTCGATATCATCTGCTAAATAAAGAAGTGGAGATATGCACCAGTACAACGCACTAAAGTAACTCCCAAAACACACTTGTCAAATTTCAAGATGCAGTCTTTTCAGTTCGATCTGGACTTCAGAAATGGTCTAAATTTAAAAGTGAATTAAAATGAAGCTCAGTGGTCAAGTCTTGTGGATTGACTTTAGTTTTATTATTCCCATCAAGTATCAAAATGCTGGAAAATAATCTTAAGAGCATCTCTTTGAAGTTCTTCATTATGACTGCTTGATAAACAGGCTTCTGGGAAATACGAGAGGCCATTAAAATATTGTGCTGTTTTTATTTCTTGCGTAAAAATCACACAGCGGCTAGTTCATTCTGCAGAGACACATCCATGCAGTTAAACATCTATGATCTCACAGCCATAATATAAGCAATTAAATAGAATATTTGCTGTTAGTCAGCAATTAATGCAAATTTACATATGAGATCAAAGGTGTGTATCATACAATATACAAGATACCCCTTATACAGTACATCAACCTGAACAGCAGGAGAAAGGCTCGCCTTGGTTCAACAGGAGAAATATATATATATATATATATATATATATATATATATATATATATAGTGAAAACCTGAATGCCAGAAATAAGGCTTAGATGAGCAGAAGATGGGGAGAGACGAGAAAAGGACATGGAAAAACCAACAGGTGCCAACATGATCAGATCATACTAGACTTTTAGGCGCCAACATAAGCCGGTATTTAGGGTTAGACAGAGAACAGGTGGTTATTTTTCTTTTTTTTTAAAAAAAGGAGATGTGTTCAAAATGAGTCAAAATGGGATCCAGGTGGAAGGTGGAAGAAAGTGCAGCCATTAAACTTCAGATTCTTATGAGGAAACTCTGCCTGGAACAGGTCTTTCTCAGATGATGAACTGTGTTAAGGAGAGGGCAGTGTCCGTGTAGGAAGGCTGGGGGGTTTAAAAAGGAGAAACTGGCTGTCGTGAATCATACGCGGGGGGGGGGGGGGGTGGCAGGCGACTCATCCTGTTAGTTTTAACTGCTGAAGGCTATGTGAAATTAAGAGAACAGAAAAAACACACACACACCCACACCCACACACACACACACACACACACACACACACAAACGAGAAGCAGAAGCCTTGTTGCGTGAGAGTACAGATTGGTACGATATGTCCAGAATGGACCAAAGACACTCGGAAATAAAGCCTTCATGGTTGCTGCAGCACTCCGGATAATCCCATGGCGTTCCTGACCTCGCTGCGGAGGGAAGCGTCTCCCAGACAAGCTCCTCCGCGGCCTGCCCTCTCGCCAAGACGACTGGCCGCCTCCCATGCGCGAGTCTGCCACCCACAGGTCTACCCAGTCTCTTACAATTGCACATACATTATGGGGAACAGCTGCACGGGTGCCGGGCGCTTCTTGTCCCGAAACGGTCCAGGTTAACGTGCTCTATGGCCCTCCGGCGTCTGCAGGGGCGAGTCAGCTGAAGTATAGACAAGGTGTAGATGGGGGGAGGGAGGTGGGAGGGAGGTGGGAGGGAGGTGGGAGGGAGGTGGACTGGAGCATCCTGGCAGAGGTCAGGTCTGAACCAGAAGCAGCTATGCGGACGTGCGCATTACAGGTGTGAAAACGGTCTGAGCTGCTCAAGCTGCACCTCCAATGATATCCTCTCCTCGAGCAGATCCTGCAACAGAGGCACACGCCTTCAGGCTCTTTCTGACGAGTTTTCAATATTCATTTATACACTCTCCAAAAGGTTTATCTACCAGAGGGTTCTCAAAACATCCGGTAACGCTTTACATTAACTGCACCTTCACAGTGCATTCGTCATGCATTCATAGAACATTCATGCACCTTCATAATGCATTCATAGAACATTCATGCACCTTCGTAATGCATTCATAGAACATTCATGCACCTTCATAATGCATTCATAGAACATTCATAAGCAGCATGTAAGTACACCTTAACATCCTAATATACATTAACAGCTTTAATATACATTAATAAGAAGCATTACATGGTTATACAATTATAATGTTTGTTATTATATAATGTATATTACAGCTGTTAAGGGATGTTAGGATGTTAAGGTACACATACATGATGTTTATGAATGTTTTATGAATACTTAATGAATACATTATGAAGGTGTCCTGAACGTTTTATGATTGCGATATAAAAGCATTTTGAAGGTGCCCTTCATGTAACGCGGTACCCAGCATCCTTTACCTTCAGCTGCTGCTGCAATTCGCTGTTGAGTCTGGCCAACACGGTGTTCGTCTCCTTGTTTCTTCTGATAGAGGCCTGTATGGCCTTTTTATCCTTACCGACTGACCTGGTGAACGACACAGGAACCTTTACGTCACGTAATCGACAGCGAATATGTCGGTGATTAGGGAATGACGTCACTGCACTATTGAGTTAGTAATCCAAATACAGTGGATAAATACCTGGCTGGCACCATATAAATGTAAGCAAACGTACTGTTAGATTAGTTGCTGAGCACCTGCATAATAACGAAAAAAAATGTTACCTGGTAAATAAGGTACCAGCATGTAACTAGGTGCTAACTTCCCTGGACAATGGCGAAATAAGCTGCTCCTTTCCCAGTTCGAGCCCGGCCTCATACCTGGGGATGGACAGCTGAGTGCTCAGCACGGCCGGCACGACGTTCGGCTTCTGCAGGTGCTCCTCCACCTCCGGTCTCAGCTCATCCTCCGACTTTAACCTCCGCCGCACAGGCTTTGGGGGCGGGGCCAGGGGTGTGGCCCCTTTGGTCTGGGGAGATGTGACGAGCAAATCTGAGCACATCTTAAAAGCATGGAACAAGACCTCTCCATATCACCATGTACTAAGTCAGCAGAAATTATTCATCAAAAAGATTTCTTTCTTCTTATTTCTTTCTGCAATGGGCTGGCCCCCCATCCTGGGTTGTTCCCTGCCTCGTGCCCATTGCTTCCGGGATAGACCCCCCGCGACCCAATAGGATAAGCGGTTTGGAAAATGGATGGATGGATGGAAGATTTCTTTTGGTCTATAAACTGGATTCTATGCACAGTACTGTGCAAAATTTTTTTTAACCGTAATCTTCATTTTGCTGTAAAACTACAATAATATGCCTGTGTGTGTCAGCTTAGCTATTTCCAAACCTCTCCTAAAATCTCCACAATCTAATATGCCCGTGTATTTTTTCGATTCGGCCGAAAGCTAACTACGTTTAGCCAATCGAGCGAGCTGGCAGTGAAATTTACCGAATGCATGGGTTGACTAGGATGGCCCTGAGGAGAGGTTTGGGAACCAAAGTGATGTTCACCTCAGCTTCCCAACTTTTTGCACAGTGCTGTATTGCGCGACTGTGAGCTTTAGAAAGAACCAGTTTGTTTACAGATCGACAGAAACATGCAAATGGCTCTCGCCGGTTGTTAATGCGCGTCTCCAGAGCACACTCTCCTACGCACCGAGTTCACAGTAGCTGCGGCCCTGTCCTCGGCCTGAGGATCGGCCTTTGGGGTGCGTGACGAAGCCGCCGGCTCGCCTGACTTCTCCGGTTGCGTGGGCAGACGACAGGCGCTCTGTGCAAATACCCATAATGCAAAGGTCTTAGCGTGATCGGTGTCATCACCTTCATACACAGTGACAGCAATACCTGGCTTACTCATATATGAAGATTCTTCTGAAATAATCCTGGCTGACTACCTCATCCAAGGGTACAACAAGCAGGGCTCCGACTGGTGAGTCAAATCGCTGTTAAATATCGGTGCTGCCTCTAGTTTCTTCATGAGAATCACGCCAGCCAGCAGGGGGAGTAGTTGGGTACCATTGAAGCACCGACGTATCTCATCTGGATGCCTGGTTACGCTGGGATGTAGGAGCCTGTGGCGGAGGGGCGGCGGCTCCCCACTAACCTGAGCTCCCTCCGCGTGCTTCTCCGTCTCGTCCGAAGGCTGCTCCACAGCGAAGGCCTGAAATTGGCTGAAGTCGGCAAAGTTGGGCTGCTCGGGAATCTGCTGGGGCGAGGTGCTGGCGTGGGGCCCCAGGCTGTCGCCGTCCGCCGGGCGGTGTGCATGAGAGCCCGCGGCCTGGGGTCAGAGGTCACACAGGTTAAGCAGGCAACCAGTGGCAAGGTGGCAAGTTCCCCCTCAAAGGACCGGCTATTGTC
This sequence comes from Brienomyrus brachyistius, assembly GCF_023856365.1. NCBI lineage: Eukaryota > Metazoa > Chordata > Actinopteri > Osteoglossiformes > Mormyridae > Brienomyrus > Brienomyrus brachyistius. The sequence goes on from NC_064551.1 coordinate 6,242,849, forward strand.
AATGAAAATTAAATTAAAATATAAGCAAATATATATATATATATATATATATATATATATATATATATATATATATATATATATTCATGTCACAGAAGCTATAAATTATTACAGATTATTACAAAAAAATTACGACTTGTAGAGACTGCAAGAAGCACCATATTCTAGTGCTTTTTTCCACCAGAGGTGGGGAAAAGTGCTGTTCTTATGGGTTTATATGAAGCCATTCATCAATCAGCACATTTGACGACACTAGAAGTTGCAGGTAAAGGGCAAAAAGTCAAATAACTCGGTGCTTCATTACAGAAGTGTTTCCCAATCCGGTCCTCAGGGACCCTCAGATAGTTCATGTTTTTGACCTCCCCATGCCCCTGGTAGGCTTAGCAAAAATATGGACTGTCTGGCAGGGAGCAGGGAGGGAGCAAAAATGTGGACTGTCTGGCAGGGAGCAGGGAGGGAGCAAAAATGTGGACTGTCTGGCAGGGAGCAGGGAGGGAGCAAAAATGTGGACCACTTGTGGGTCCCCGAGGACCGTGTTGGGAAATGCTGCATTACGGCAGTGACTGCAACTCTAAGCGTGTGAAAGGTGTGAAAATGGACGAACCTGGGTGGGCTGCGGCCTGGGGGGCACGGCCGGGGCATAGGGGACAACTCCGGCTTGCTGCTGTCCTGGGGGGCCCAGCACGGGGGGGAGAGGGGAGTGGGGCGGGGGTTAAACAGATTTGCCGCATGCAAAAAAAAAAAAAATAATAATAATAATAAAAACCAAGGAAGTCTTTGGAGAGAGCAGCTGCATCAGTACCTGCAGGGACAGCAGCGAAACTCCTGTTCATGTCTAAAGACGAGGACCTGGAGTGCGAGGCGTGGGGCCGGGGGGGCGGTGGGGGTGGGGCCACTGCCTTTAGCCCTTCAGGAGACGTACCCGAATGAGACCTGCGAGGAAGTCGGAGGAGGAGCGCTCACAAACACTCTGACTTTTATCTAAATATATATATATATATATAGTGAAACAGACACTCGGGGTGAAAACAGACTGTTCACAGGAAACAGAAGGGAGCCGACCTCTGCCTCGTCACCACACTCGCAATCGGTTCTTGATCCGAAGTGAAGGAATCGGAGCTGCTGTAACAGTCACCTGATTGGACGGAAAAAGGCCATAAAGGCATTAACTTCTGGACAGCTTTCCCCAAGACGCAACACAATGGGCCTCAAAGCCTTTTCCTACACCGAACCTGCAGCCCTAGGGAGAACAGACAGGAAAACCTCCATCAAGACGGGCAGGTAGGTACTTGGATCCCTAATGTCGCATCAGCATCTGTGACCTCGCGGCAAGGAACTAGGTGTGGTGAAAACCTAGTGAAAAAAACTGCTAAATTACAAGATATCTAGTGAAACAAACTATCTAGAGGAAAAAAAATGCTTGCAAATGAAATAAAATGAAAGATTTCCCTGAAGATTAACCCCCTTCTCCAAATGCGAGAAAAGTCAGGATATGCAGCTAAAGCAAGGAGACCAAACACCGACCACCTAACACTCTGCAGTGCAAACTGCTGACGGCGTCTGGAAGCTGAACTACTACATGTAACCCGACGGCAGCTTTGCGGTTTAGAGCTTCTGGATGCGGCCAAGCTGCAGCCGGATCCCTTCGGGGAGGCAAACGCGTACCTACGGTGTTGCTGGCTCCGAACTTTATAGAAGCTGCCAGCTTATTTTCTTCTGACAGCTCAGGTGGTTTGGCCATCAGAGGGCTTGTGGGATGAGCATGGTCTGCGAAGAGAAGACGACAAAAGCAGAATGTTTGTATATTGTGCGCATTTCGCAAACATCTCCCAAAACGGTCCGGTAAGGCAGAAAGACTCCTGCAATTGTTAGTCATAGTTCAGGTCAGGGGACCTTGTACACATGAAGAGTTATAACCGCGTACGTTCTGCTCTCACAGACGCAGACCACAATCCTGGTGCCAGCCTGAGATCTGCACTGCATCCCCCCACTGGAATCTTGCCCTCTTTACTTCCTGGTATTGTGCTGTGCTTGTCCAGTCCCAGTAATTCCTGAACGGAAAACCCTGCCACAGTAAACTCATTGCCCAGGACTCTGTTACACATTTCCTATCCTGCAAGACGCTTTCATGGTCTCTAAATACGGTGTTCCTATACATGTGTTTTATGCGTTAAATAAGAGCAGCAATAGAATATGCAATCTGAGTAAGGGTCAATGTACGACAAGCTGAGAATTGCATGTTTTTAAACACATGGCTGCATAGGCAAAATAAAAACCCACCCACTTACACTGCATTAACTCACATATACCACGGTTACCACACGTTTGGCTTACGCTCTGTACCTAAAGACATTTTCAATTTATATGACAAAAAAAGGGTTCCCACTGCTTCCCACCAACAAATAAACATTTTCGTTAATTTTAAATTCTGCATCCGGAACATTAAGTCATGCTAATTAGAATTAAAGATTATAACTGTGCAGTAATTTACTACAGTGACTCGCATGACTAGCACTGTTCGCAAGTGTTCCAAAAAAAATAATTGATCAACAACCTTTTGACCATGCAGATTCAAGAATTCAACAGTGCTGGGGTATAGCAATGCTTAATAGATTAACACTGTACATAAGGATCCGCAGTAACTCAAAGGGGGGCAGTAAGGCTATTGGGTGTTAATGCAGTTTTTCTCAAACCAGTCCTCAAGGACCTCCAGGCAGTCCATGTTTTTGAGTTTTGGGGGGAAACAAAAATAAAAACCGTCTGGCAGGGACCTGGGAGGGGGCAAAAAGGTGGACCGTCTAGAGGTCCCCGAGGACCGGGCTGGGAAACGCTGCCCTAGGGGACACTAAAGGAAGACGCCCCCACCGAGATGGGGATGGAGGAGGCCATTACCGCTTCCAGTTCTCTTCAGCTCCATCTCCTGCATGTGGATCTTGCTGGGGGTCATGCGGATTGGGACGGGATGCACTATCGCCGTGTCCTGTGCAAGGGAAAGACACGTCCCGGTTGGCAGCCTTCGCGCCACGTCACCCGCGAGCTGTTCACCCGGGTAAACCTCCGCAAATCCAACATGGCAGCCAAACTACATGACTAAATATACCAGTTACAACTGCAAAAGGATCAAATACTAACATGCATCAAAACACGTCAGACTCCTTATAACAGAATGTCATCTAGTCATCCACAAAGAGAGGTTAAAACCAATCGTTTACTTAGATATTAAGCAGTTTCTGAACTGACTGAAAACTTTTACAACTTAATGTATAAATGGAAGGAAAAACCATTTAAGAAATGGATCAATATCAGCATAGGATCCTTTTACTTAATTAGTGTTTTGAAGTAAATTCTTAATTAGCATGAATAAAAAAAATCATTCTGCCTGGCATTTAACAGACATTCAAAGCAAAGACTGGCAGCATAAATTGTGAGGTGTGTTTGATAAAGGCATGCTTGTAACTGACAGGTGATGCCATACTGCATCTGCTGTGCATAGCGTTAGCATGTGACCTGGGGGGGGGGGGGGGGGCGGAGTTAATAAAACAATTAATGAAACAGGCACACTCAGTGATTCACTTACAGGATCAGCTGGTGCAATGTTAGAATCAAATTGGGTCAGAGTTTGTGAGCTTGACGAGCGTTCGCTAAAAGTCTCCCACTGCTGAAGGAAAGCAGAGACAAAATCAGCATTGTGTGGATACTGGAAGGAGGGGGGCGAGACGCCCTGATGGATGGAATGAATGCATCTTCGATAACGATCAATTAGCAAAAGTGAGCAAGAGAGAGCGATGAACTCAGTTAGTAAGAACCTGATCATAAGAAGATGATATTTGCACAAAAAACCAACACGGAAATTACTTCTAACAAGTTTCTAACAAGTTACAGACTGACAGCCTATATTACGATATAGCAAGAACAAAAGAACTGCATAGAAGTACAACAGAGTGTAAGATTCCAACTATCTGCAGATAAAATCTCTCAGCAAAATAGGTCTATTAAACCACTCAGAGGGCAAGATCTGAATAACCACCAAGTACCTCATTTAATATTAATGCAGGATTCTGCGATGAAGTGGTAAATAGACAATGGAACAGGTTCAAGTACCTGGTGTAAATCACTAGGTAACTTAAGAATGAATGGCGGTCACCCCTGAGTGAACCAATTTCTTTGCGACGATGACCAACAGAGCTTGACGAACCTCGTTGCTCTGATTCAACTCCGGCCAGTTCTGGTTGAGCGAAGGCATGGAGGGAGATTTATTCGGAGTCACTTCCACGGGAGAGTTTGGGTACCCGACCTCCTGGACTTGGTCTGGGACTTCTGAGAGAGCAACATAGGGTGGAGAGTTCAGAGGAGCTCACAACAGCACATGAAAAATTCAATCGCACGACACCCGGGATGAGTGGTGAATGATTAAAACAATCATTAGGTAGGAAGTGGCAGCAAGTAATCCGGCAAACAAGCAAGACACAAGTGGCTCTCACCCGCGGAGTCATCCAAGTCGATGAGTTTGGGCATCAGGCTCTCCGGAAGCTTCTCTGGGAGGTCGTAGCCGTTTTTTCTCGCCACAACCAGGTGAAACGCCGCACAGAATTCGTCCAGTGTTAACTCGCCATCCTTGTCGAAATCTGACAGCTCCCTGAAATGCAAAGTGTGTAAATACGGTCGCAGAGAATAACCAAAACAGGAATCATTGCAGTGTAAAAAAGGAATTCCCCCTTTCACTGTACTGCCGCCACAGGGGACACTGTACACAGACTTTCAATAGGACACTGCACAGAAAAACAAACAAACCTTTTTCCCTATTTTCAAAGATCAGTTTTGCAATGAAGTAAAAGTGGTCAGTTACTTCGACAGCAACCTAGGCCGATATTCACGGAAAGTACGTGGATATTAAAACAGACTGAACATTTTGAAAAGTAAAATCTTTATAAATAACTACAAAAAATTACAAACAGTTAAAACATTCTAAATAGGACGTTTAAGATAAAACATCTATAAAAAAAAAACCTCTGGTTTGACATTAGTAAGAACCTCTTTCAAAGAGTCAGTAAAATAGTATCTTCACCTAAGGGAGTTAAAACAGAAAAAGGAGTTTTGCATGTAAAGACACACAGGTGGATCTTCAACTGTAAGTAAAAACATAAATCAGCCCGGTTATGACCCAACTGACAACACAGATAGGTGACCTGACCCCAAAACTTAGCTTTTATTGAGTAGAAGCTGTTCTCATATAGACAAAAAAAATTATAGCCTCACATCTCAGCCCATGAAAGCAAGTTTGACACAGACTTACCAAATGTGAGACAGCTCGAGAATGGGCAGCTTCGATTTAGTGAAGAACTCTTTGGCAGCGGAGCCTGAAATGGAGAATTTCAGCACGTTGAGGGCGGGAATTAAATGAGCGTAAGAGACACGGGAGTCCACGCCGAAAGCAGGCCACTCACCGGGGATGAAGCCATTCAGGTCAGGTTGGATGGTCTTGAACTGATTGATATAATACTGCCTTTGCTCGTCGGTGATTTTCCACGGGTCGTCGTAACTGCTGGATTGCCTTTGGATTTCATTGGAGGTTGTAGCAGAGGCCGCGATCCTTATCGTCGTGCCCTCCTGGCCGCGTCAAGGGACAGAACGAAAACAGCGAAACACTGAGAAAAGCACAGAAAACACAGCACGTCCCGTACACTCAGCAAGAAGAAGACTTTTCCGTTATTGACAAATAGCACTGACTTTAACATTTTTACCGAGTTTGCAGGCTAGAATGTCAATATGTCCGTACTGTGACTTAAGACTTAAATAAAGCAAACCAAAGGCAGAAAAAAAAAACCATCGGACTAAAAAGATATTTAGAGTTCAAAGTGCAAAAACATTTTTGGTTCCTCTAAATCACTTTGATAAAACCGAAGCACAGTAACTCTGAAAACGTAAAAAGTGATTAGTCATTGCTGTAGAACACGAGTTGGGAAGACTTTAAATAACACAAGTGCTTATCTTCTGTTTATATGTGAAACATGCCTTCGCCAGCGGGCTTTCGGGTTGCCCTTCAGCCATGCGACTCTCTCAATGTGGGACTATCCCCAGATGCATGTTCCCTCAGGCTCCACCACTGCCCACCAACCCACCGGAACATTCCATCAGATGCATAGAGAGATGCCACAGACGTACCTGGACTGACGAGGGGTGCACAGTGGGAAGTGTGCTAGAGGGAGGCGTGTCTGTGAAACTGACCCAACTCTCCTGAACAGGGGGCGACCACATCCCGTCACCCGTCACTGGCCCTTGGGGGGGGGGGGGGGGGGGGGGAGGGGGGGCGGGGACACGGACACAAAACAATCAACCAAGACACCAGGTACATTCCTTATGAGCCTTAACCACAGAAAGCACATCACCAATTCATCAAGCTGGATTTGTCCAGATGCTGTTTTATAATAAGAAATTTTACCAATTCATTACCTCTCACGGCCTGACTGGCACAATTTACACAATTTTTAGGGCTTTACGCAGAGTCGGAGACAGCTGGGGGAGCAGCCACATGCAGCCTGCTGATGGTCTACGCTCCGCGTTCTGACATGACCTCACAGCGACCTCCATGCCACCTGCTGCCTAGAGACGGCTCAGCATGTTCTCAGCGGGGTTCGTGTTGGGCGAATCGCCCAGCGGGTAGCATTACTAAGACTACTGACCACCGCTGCCTAGGTTAACCTAAAAAAGATAACTAAAATAAAATAATGCAAAGTTTAAACCAGTTCACAAAAAAAAAAAATCTAGCCCGAGTTACAAATGTTCACCTTTCCCACCTCAATAGGAAACAGGTTGAATAGGTTTTTCAGATGTCAGATGTCCACTTCATTCACTAATTAAAATATTCTTTAAATTACTATAAGTGTTTTAGTCATTTGTTTACAACCTGATCAATCAATCCAAAGAAAGATCATTAAAAGTTTAAGAGAAGACTCCATACTGTTCTGTCACCACAAGCTGATATGACAAAAGTGAAAACTAGCTAAGTGCAATTAGCAGATGCTAACAACTCTTGGTCTGCATGTGACCCATCGCCTTGTACCCAGCGTTCCCGGGAGGTCACCGCCAAGCAGAACTCTGCAGTACCTGACTGTGCCTCTCCGAAGGGGGCCCAAACAGCGCCGGTTACCACAGGCTGACGTTCCGAGTTACCTCCGCTAGCCTGCCGTTTGTGCTTCCTCCAGGTATGGGGTGAGGTGGGAGGGGACTGCGTCGGGGAGCCCACAGGCGAGGTCGTGTCGGGCTACGGGGGTGAAGCAGAATGGTCATCTGTCTGCTCAGCATTACCAACAGATCTAGGCTGCTCCTCTCCCTGCCAAGAGTTCAGGCTAGCATATTAGCTTGTGATGCTTTTCTGTGCGATTATACCTAAAGGACTTTTAATGTACAAGACAGGATATTTCATCGTTGTAAAAACTTGATGTATGCGCCTCTCCCCTCTCCAACAAGGATCCAATGTCCTTTAAGGTCAGTAGCGCGGAAAGAAAAATGCAATTCAGACCCATTCTTTGATAACACTTAAGAGAGAGACTGATGAACAAGCCACTCCTTAACATCATGCACGTAGAGTTTTTAGACAGTGCCTTTCAGTACCGTGAAAATGACCGAACTCGGCTCAAAATAGTTCATTCCAACAATCCAAATGCAAATTTACGTGCCGCTCTTCCAGATGCGATAAGCATGTGACCAAATATAAAACTGCCATTAAAAAAAAGCAAAAAATGTCACAATCCCTAGTGATAGCTGTCAGCTCCATCAAAAAGCGTCGGCCATTCGCAGACTGGCGTCTCACTTTCCTCCACCCCCCACCCCCCCCCCCCCCCCTCGTCGCCACTGGAAAGTGTGGAGGCGGAGCTCACCAGCGAGTCTATCGTGGACACGCAGGGCTGTAGAGACTCGTGGGGCTGAGTCTTCTTGGGCTGCGCTCGGCCCGGGGGCCGCGGGATCACGCCGGAGTAAGGCGCCTGGTTCTCGGAGTCTGAGTACAGGGCGGCGTGTCTCACCTCCTGCTCGTTCTTTCCCACGCCGAACCACGGCAGAGGCAAGTCCTTGACTGTGGATGGGCAGATGTGGGAGGGAGTGTAACATAATGCCCTAACATAATGTGGACTACAGCTCACAGACCAACCAGGGAGCAGTACTATAAGTAGACCGTGAACTAATGACGCGTAATACGGCAGCAAGTGTGTAACAAAGAACCCACTTAATCACTGGCAACATGTCAAACTAACCACTCTGTATACAGTTTCATAAAGACGTACGCATGTTCATCTGATGTTAAACAAGCATCCTAGTAGGTAGCTATTTAAAAGTTTAATGTCTTGTCAGTGTCTCATTGCAATAACTAGGTTCAGTCAACTACTTATTCTCAGATAAGAACCAGATAAAATTAGACACACACATGCACAAATATTTTATGTGTGTGTCTGTGTGTATATATAAATAATTGAATTGATATATAAAAATGGATAGACGGGTATAAAAAATGGGTAAATACCAGGAAATCCTGTACAAATGCAATGCTTAGTAACATTATTAAGATGCTTAGTAATGCTTAAAAGTTTAAGAAAAACAAAAACAAACTTAAGACTACAAAGTGTGCGTCAAATATTTCTGCGATAGAAATTCTAAAACGCTTCTTTGGAAAAAAACAAGAATCCCGTCAGAAGCTGCGAGGCAGTTCATCTAGTCTACAGACGTAAGCGAGCTCCTTGGCTTGAGAAAGATAATGTCGATTTAGAAAATATTCACACTAGTGAATAACTGTCATAAACAACTTGACACATGAAAAGAACTTTTGACTGTATTAAGCCTCCCCCCGCAGCGGAAGAACATGACTGGCCTGCACTCTAGGATCCCGGAGATCCAGCCCTCTGCTTGAGGCTCGCAATTTCCTGTTTTACTTGCTTTCCCATTCCTGCTCGCATCTCAAACCCTGCAGGGATGTCTTTATTGCCTGCTTATCCTCAGTCGCTGCTTTTCCCCAGTTTCCCCTTCATCCTTTATCTCCGAAAATCCATCAGTGTTGGCCGCTCTTTGTTTTTTGTCATTTTTGACGAGCTAACACTCCATACGCTCTGTGTGAACATCATAATGGACACAACGTTCGCTAAAGCTGTACCGAACAGATTCTAGCATACAAGGGAGCTCGCGGAGATGTGAGAGCAGCATTAACTTCCCAGCACGTCCGGCTTACTGGGTTGTTGTCCCATGTACATTTATAATGAAGCACAGACCATGGCAATATGATGCAACATTCGTTATGGCTGGCATGTGTTGCGATCTCTTACAACAGTTAATGATTTTCAAAGCTGTGATTCTTACATGTAGAGCTCTATAAACTAGGCCTACTTCACGAACTAAATTACAGGACAGTGTCTTACAAAAGAACTAACAAGCCTAGAAAATTCAGGTTAAAGAAGAAACAATGGTAACTTATTAAGTCTGTAACTGATCTAGAAATAAGAATGAAGACTGAAAACAGGCCAGCTTACCAGTGTTTAGGCTTTCCACCCGCAGTGGTAAGCCTGACTGGGCCACAGCTATCAGTTTTAATGCAATGTAGAACTGGCTTCGTCCAAAGTGCCCAAGGCGCGTAGCTCCGCAAAGCTCTTTGATCTGCAAAAATAAAAATAAAAATAGTAGCCCTTTAACACCACTGAGCGTAAATTGATCGGCAACACACTGCCGTCTATTTGCATAATGCACAGCTGCCCTTATATACAGCTTCATTGCAGAATTCGCCAAAGACCTGGTTTCAAGTTTACCAATAACCTCAGGGCCATTTTCAGAAATAAGCTGAAGCATTCATAAAAACAAACGAGTTTACATCAAACTGACATGCACATACATAATATTTTAATTAAGCCGATCAAAGGTAAACGGACAAAGCTTCCATACGCACAGTTTTGTTTTAATTCAGTTTATGTTTAGTGATGACAGGGATTAAAAGATGGCAGTGTTATCTTTTATCTCAGTTCATTTCACGTTAGTCTGTTTACAGAAAGTATAGAAAATTTATAATTATGTTATACTCAAAATTGATAATGTATTACTTTACCTCGTGAGAGAATGATATATAAAACCAAAAGTGATTTAAAACAAAATTTTGGGGGTGGACCGACAATCTGTTTGAGGGTAACAGAATTTACCAGAATGAGGGATTTTGCTGACCAAACATTTCATCAGGAAAGAGGAAGTTGCACTTTGACAAGAGGATGTCCTAGAACAATGATGCACAGGCAGGGACATTAAAGGAAACAACTTTAGCAATGCTACTACAGTTTCATACTAATTTCAAACACAGCTGTAGTTTGATCTACCATCACCATTTGAACAGATAAGTTTAACTTTGTCTTCTGTTGAAAAAAATTAACACTTACACTACTGTCTTAAACATGCCAGATTTCGGAATAGCGCTGTACAAAAAATAAAAAAAATTTGATGACAGAGCCAAACATGGCGAGGTTTCATGTACCGGATACAATCTATGCAAGTTGCAGTACACAAGTCAGATAAAGGGCACGTTTAACATTTCCCTTGTGACAGTTGGTGCCGAACAGGAAAATAGAGTCCAAAGAAAACGCAGGCAGCGATTGTGACCTTATGAAAAAATGGACCAGGAAAACTTGGAATAAATGTCGATTCAAAGCATGCATCAGCCAGACACACCCATGCCTATAATATGAGGCGAAGAAATGCACGTAACATTCTCAGATGACACGTACATTTTAATGAATTTTTTTATTGCTGGCGTGTCATTCCCATCGCTTTAGTAAAACCCAGCATTTATGCGAGATTAACACTCTTTGAACGAAGCACTGATCAATTAAATACAGCCTCACCCACCGAAGCCGGTAAACAGGTGTGTCTCCGGCTTGACCCACACAGTTCTCCCTTAATCGCCAGTGAATGGACAGCTGAAGTACAGGGATCCGGAATAAACAACCTAATTAATTTCCAACAATCTCGTCTGTCATCTAGACTAAATCGCAGTAGTAGGCCGGGAAAAAAAATATATCATTTATAATTATGATTAGTGAATTTTCACGACCAGGGCGCAGAATCGCATGCATGTTTAAAAGAGCGGCCACATCCCTTATTGAGGTTACGATAAAGTGCAGAAATACAGGATGCTGGCTGCCGGAGCGGAACGGCGGATAAGGTGGACACGCCAACCACGTAGAGTTTACCATCTAAAACATTTTGCTAGATCATGGAAACTAGTGACATTATTCATGCGGGTTAAAAAAGGGGGGATCAGCCCAGTTAAGGCGTCCAGTCTTTAACCCCACGCACTGCGGTTTAGTCATACGCCAGGAAATGACCATAAACCCCGCAAAGAGCCGATCTGCGCTTCCCCGGACAGGAGCATCAGTCTCCCCCGGCCGAACACAGCTGTCCCGGCCGCAAGACGGACACCCAAGAAGGCGTAGCCCCCCCTCGGCTTCCTCCAGCAAGCCTCAAAGACACGGCGAAGGGGCTGACAGGACGGTACATTCGGCAGAAACACGGCAAGGGCAGCGGGGCAGCGGAGCAGCGGAGCCCCGGCGTCTCCCCCCCACCCCACCCCCTTAGCCCTTCACCAACACACCCACCCCCGGCTTGACAGATGCGTGAAGCGGAGGGATACCTGCAGCACCACCTCGTTCGGCAGCTGGGCCGCTCGGAAGAGGTCGCGAACCCTAACGCTGGAGGCCACTTTCTTCGTGTTGTCCGTGTCGCAGTAGACGAACAGATCCGAGTAATATTTCTGCTCCACGTCGCTCAGGGTTAAAGTTTCCATTGTGGCATAAAAGCGCCGCGGGCGGGCAGGCTGGCTAGCTGGCTAACCCGGCTGCGTTAGCGACCACAAAGAGCGAGAAGCGCGACGCGCCTCGGCTTAACGCTCGCTGCGCTGCCGCCGCGAACCCTGCTACAAGTGGCCGCTGTATTTTAAAACTTCCCGAATAAAATAAATAGCCCAGTTATACGGCTATGCAACTTTTACCCAGCTAACCGTAGCCTGCAAGTCTATATATGATTATATTAGCTAGCCAGGTAGCTAGCAGAGCAACACAAAGTCGGCACCCAACTCCTGGACCCCGACGCTGGCGCCGCACGCCCGGCGGGAGCGATTCGAGTGCCGTGCAGCTCGCCTCGGTATCTTTCCGGCTTTGGCTTTTCTTTTTCTCGGCTGTTTCTCTGTAATTCCGCAAACGGCGTTAGCAGTAAAGTTTGGGGCTCTTTAGGTCGCTTCCCCGAACAGCCTGCGCCGCCATTCCTGTAGGCCGTGACGTCACCGCCGCACGCGGAGCGAGTCAGCAGCGCGAGCCTCCGGTGGGGCGGGGGTGTGTTTGTCGGAGGGGGATTGTCCTTACCGGTCGTGCGCCGAGCGCTGCTACGGCTCTGCTGCTAATGTGGAGCAGCGTGTTTCATATCAGGATTGTGTGGCAGAGGACAGTGCTGTACAGCAGCTGCAGAAATGCATGTTCCCGTTACAGTTACATCCCACTGTATTGCATGGAGGTCACACCCATGCATGGACGATTCTATACCATTTTTAAGAGTGCTTCAGCCATCCTATTTTTTGTCTCAGGTCCCTTGAGTAATTATTTTCCCCGTAATTTCTCCAGATTGAAAGTGGCAACCCTACGAGGGCTGAGCCACCTAAGGGTCAATTTCTAGAATCGCCCCTGGTCACACTTCACCCATCTCGAAAACATAATAATAAGGTTTTCAGTACAAATGAACTTTGTAAATCTTGAAAATATTTCTCCAGCTTAAATTCCTTGTAGCTGTTTTTTAGTTGTCGCCTATTACACTTTATGTTAAAGACACTACATATAATTGACTTCCGGATAGTGGAGTTGGCAGGTTGAGCCTTTCTGAATCTTCACATATACTAAATCACATGGTGGTTTTATTTACTGGGACCTGGTTTTGCCTGGTGTTTCAAACCTATTGTTCCTAACTAAAATACTATGCCCTGGGGCTGATAAAAGTATTGCAACTATATTTATGTATTTTTTTTTATATTTCTACCCTTGAATGTGAGCTGTCCATATGCTCCTACAATATGAAGTTCTAATTACAGAACTTAATATGAATTTCTATATTCTGTGTGTCGTACATTTGATGCAATCTAAACTTTTTCTACCTACTACCTCATAGGTATTGTTTTATTGTTAACAAATATATACATTCCACTTGTAACTCCACTTATGAGTTTCATTACAATGTGATTACTATTGTGCTATCGCACTATTAACCTGTGTCTGATTACATTTTGTTTATCATATCACTTATTGTTAATAGGAAAGAGCATTTCTTTCTGCTGTGTTTTATCCCTTTGCTGCCTTCAGCCTAATCTAGAGGAGACATACTATTAAAGTATAGTAATTTAGTTACAATAGTCACCAGCTCTGACATGGTCTGGTGTCATTTTAGGCTCTAAAATTGGGTTTGATGGTGGTGCAGTGGTTAGCACTGTTGCCTCACACCGCTGGGACCCGGGTTCAAGTGTCCGGTCCAATCCGTTACATACTCTTTCTATTTTATTTGAATTTTATTTTCATTTATAGTTGTTAAGTCAACTTTCCAATGCTTAACAATTTATTTAGAGCTGGTTGTGTCAAATTGAGCACTTTCAATGATACACTGCTATTCAATTTGTACCTTTGCTTGTCACTGGGGCTGTACCCTCAAGGGTAAATGTACCTTTTTAGGTACAGAAGTGGACTATGAGGAACACTACCATCGCACCATTAATGCTGTCTGTACCTTAAGGATGTTCTTATTGTCAATTTATGCATCTTAAATTAGACTGAATTACCTACAGCTAGGGGTACAATTGGCAAACACTTGTGAGTACAGCACCAGTGACAAGCAAAGGTACAAACTGGTACTCTTTTTCTGACAGTACGGTTGCATATGATTTTGTAATTGCAAGAAAAAAAAACACTTCTTTACCACCATGTAATGCTGTGTGCGTTTTCCTTATAGAAATGCCACACGACTCCAGTTTCTCAACACACTATTACATATGCATTGCTTTATATTATATATGGTGCCATTATGAATATAATCAATAAGGCATTGATTATATATTGTCCTAAGCAGCATAGTACTAAGCAAAATTTTTGAACGTCGCTTTAAACTAAAATCTCAATGACAGCATTCTTGCAACGTCTTGCTTTGTGAAAACAGATATTAGTGCCAGGATATAGTAGCGTATCACCTTCACGTTTTTGCGGGTACATCCCTTTCTGGCAAGGCGTTGTGACGTCACAGTCACCGACTGCCTTTGTATGGTTCTATTAACTGCTCTCTCCTGACAGTGAGTTTACCCACTTCCTGTAGTTCCTTTTTTTTATGAGTGCAGAGACTTCAGTAGAAAGATTACTACATCCAGTTGCCGAGGTGAGTTTGGCACATTTTCAATGTACAAGAAATAAATGGAACAGCAAATTTGGGGTGTGCTGGATATGTTTTATATGGAACTGCGGCGACTCTGACAAAATGCGGATTCTTCACTTTGCAGCGGTTTTGACCGTATGCTGTTAGCTGCAGGGTGTATCAGTGTCAATGTATATTTCTTTAATTACTATCTTTCATACGGATTGCAATGGTTAATAGTAATGATCGGGTTATGAGCGATTAGAATTTTCGCGTACTCTATCATGTGTTTTGGAGTTTGGTAAAAGCCGGGCACTTCCGCGTTCTATTTCTTGGATCCGTATTATTTTACATTTATTGATTCTCGATCGGAATAATAAGGTTGGCCGGCGTTGTTACATGAGGCAGTGTGTCTTTTGGAAACCGCAGCACGAAACATTTTCCGTATGTATGAGAAATTTGAAAGAATCGGGGCAATCAGACGAAAGCAGTAAAAGACTCGGGTCGCTCCACCCTCCGTTTCTCCCGGCAGGTTAGAACAGAATTGAAACGAGAGAAAAGCGCTTGGCAGGGACTCAAATCTGGGATGTGAACCAATTGTTGATCCGTCTTTATTTGGCTTTTCGTCATTATATGTATATATATTATTATTATTAGGCTATTATTATTTCGCCATTGCGCATAAGAGCCCTGCTAGCCCTACATACATTCCAATGAATGGCCAAAGGAAACATACAGCCAAGAATAAAGCAGACTCCTTATCCTTTATAGGAGGAAAAATGCGCATAATTTCGTTAAGATTAGAGTACAACACCTTAAGAACAGAGAGAAAGTGGTTTCCGTAGTTGCTTTATTCCTGCGATGATTCCGTGCACCTTGATGCCAAAACACCCACGTGTGATCTCCACAATCGTATTTGTATTTCTCGCTGTGGCCATGTGTAATTAAAAGGGAAAGTATAATCTACAAGGTCATATCATTTTATGCCGTAGCATATAGTCAGTAATGTGTGCCGTGTAACTTGCAGAAACAATGGACGTGGCTCATGAGGTAGCGCTGTTAACTGAGGAGATCCAACGTCTTGGCAGCAAAAGTGAGTATTACGAGTAGGTCAGTCACTTTTTAAGTAATCTAAATGTACAAGAAATAACTATCATCACACTGAACTGCTTCATGTACTAGAAATAAGTCTATCAAATTAATACGAGGTCAGTGCAATAATTTCAAGGTTCTTTGTCCAGTAGCACAAAGTGGAAATACAACAAGGATAAGAAATATATACAACAAAACTACATATTTAAAGAATATATAAAAAGATTATATAAAAAAATCTGGTTAATACAGGGCAAAATGGTCTATGTAGATTAGTCTTTAAAGCACAGTAGTGAGATGAATGCCTGGATCTCCTGATTCCATTGCAGATGCAGATGGAACGACCAGTGTGAAGTTTGGGGTACTCTTCAATGATGAGAAATGTGCCAACCTCTTTGAAGCTTTGGTGGGAACCTTGAAGGCTGCCAAACGGAGGAAGATCATCACCTTTGATGGAGAGCTCCTCCTACAGGGCGTCCATGATAATGTCGATGTCATACTGCTGTAGAACTGATGCAGGACCAGCAATTATACATGTATACAATACAATTTTCTGTTAGTGCAATACCATGCAGCATTAGGAAAAAAAAAGTCATCAATCAGCATTTTCAGGGTGACTGCAAATGGGTGCAACCGAAATGACAATTTGTATGTTGCATGAATGTTTTTTTTTTTACTATTATTAAATTAAGGATTACTATTTTCTAAAGGTTGCACGTATGTCATAGCTACTGTTTGTTACTCAGACAATTCATCATTCCATGATCACTTTCTCATTTTTAAATGCCATAGACAATTACTTACATGGGTACACGACTACCTCCTTTATTACGTCTTTGACTAATGCATAAATAAAATTAGCTGGTATTTTATTCAGGGTCCTTTGAAAACATTGGCTGTTTAAATTGAAATTTCAGTCAAATATAACCTTTGTATTTTATAAAGTGCACAACTTTGACAATGCACAAGATTAATAGTGTATGGGGGATTGTATGCATTTCACGTGCAATGATATGGTATTTTATTAGTGCAACTCTCAATAGGGTGTTTGTGTGCTAAAATGGATGTTTGATTTCGTAGTGCTTTTCAGGAGAGAATCAAAATGACTTAACCTGAGTTTGGGACAGATTATCACACCTCATAGAGGAATATTTCCCCCCACTTATTCTCAGAATCTCTTTCTAAAGGATTTTAATAACTATTTTAATAAAAGTTACCGCTAATTCTATCACCAAAATTGCATATTTTAACTCCACCTTGAGCCATATGTACTCAGTTTACAAGTTACATGAGTGCCCTTTAAAGTGGTGGGACTTTCAGATGATTTAAAGGTCTTGGCAGAGATCTTGTGTGTTTAACCAAGAAGAATATATGTTTAATAAATATAAGATTAGTGCAGAAAAAAATATATAAGGAAGATTTATCTAACATAGAGTTCTTGTACAAAAACACACTCAGGAGACTATATGTGTCGTTTATATGACTGGAGTTATGATCTTCGTAAACCTAAGATAATGTAACAGAAAACTATGGAATTTAATTGCTCTGGAGTAAAAATATATCCTTTGGCATTTGCTGAGTTGCTGTCTTGGTGTTGAACCCTTGTTTTTTTTTTTTTATACATGTAATCATAATAAATGTGCATTTTTGACATGCATCAGGAAGTTTGTACTTGTAACTATGGTTAAACAGTGAACAAGAATCAAAGTGCTGTACAACATACAAAGAATAAAGTCTAAACTGAATATTGAACTCCAACTGTGTGTTCTGATGAATTCTCTCGGAGAAATGTCTCCATTGAACACATTTATTTAAACACTCTAAGCGCTGATTCAATTGCGTTGAATTATTATTAAATAATAATGATGATAGTAACATCATATTATTGTTGTAGTTGTTATATTTTAATATGCTGTAACACGGCCATGCAACTTGTTTAGGAGTTGAATACATTCCAGGACTTTGAAGTATCACTGCGCGGTGGTGCAAAATATCTATGTATTATATATGCATCACACGTTTCACAATGAAAAGCGCGTCTGAAAAATCAGGCGCTGTGGTGCATTTACCGCAATGACTGGCGCAGAACTGCAACTACTGTGAAAAATTGCATCACAAACAGGAAACCCCAGAAACCTGTTTTGAGAGAACACTGGCTAACTCAGCTCAAGGAGCTTTTAAGAGACACCTTAGTGCAACTCCCTTAAAGGCTTGAATTTGTCGCGTCAGGAGTCCCTTGCCAGATCTATTTATATCCCGGGAGGCGGAGCCAGCCGACGTCACCGAGGCTGGGCGAAAGCAGCGCCTGACCGTTCGAGCTCGGAACAGGAATCAAAACAAGGCACAGACACGCCTTCTTCGTGGTATACCTTCACTGTCAGGACTGCAGAAATCTGGAGGGCGATAAAGCCGTGAAAGGCACTGTCACCTGTAAAGAAGGAGCGGGGGGCGCGAACGCCATTGCTCTTACATGCCATTTCAATTTAAAACAGCCGCCGTGGAAATGAAAGGCAAGATCTGACAGCCGAGTGCTTATTAATAAACAGGAACACCGCGATGCCTAACCAGAAAAACAAGGGGAAGAGAAATAAGCGCACTAATAGTAGTGGAGATGAACAGGAAAATGGAGCCAATGCTGCCGCAACGGGAGCGCAAGCGGTACCGACTGCGTTGTTGGGGGCTACGGCTGCACCACCAAATGAAAATACTAGCGGTAAGGGCCACATTGATATGGATAAAACATACACGGCTGCACACGTCCACCGATCGTTTCGTTTGCGGGCAGATAATCCCGAGACGCCGACGATACACGCGTATTAGCTACATTTCCGTTGTTTTGATAACGATGGAGAACCGATCTAACAATGCAAACACGAGAACGGCATCGTTTTTGTCCCGGTCTTTGTACACTTGTAATAACTTGTTCAAGATAAAAGGGCCTCGTGACTTGAATGCATTTTAATAACATCTGTTTGCTGTATATTGCACAGCGATTGACAGATCGCACAGCTGGGCTTCCGCAGAGGTAATTCAATAAAGTACATTAGGCCGAAGCCACAAGTTCGGCTTGATATAGTCATTTAATCTCACGTGACTCGGTATAAGCCAATCAACGCGCTTAATATCAACGTTAAGCCCAAAGGTAAATATAACATGGTGCTCGGCAGGAGGGTGGGGGCGGCTTGGTAGACGGTGGAGAGGGGGGTTTCTGCTGGGGATCTAGGTGGCAGTTGTTAATTAAGCCATCATTTAAAAGTATATGTTAACTGTGCAGAGATATACTTTAATGAATAATGGGGGGATTCTGGCACGACAATTTACATGTATATCAAATCATGTTCCGTAGCATGAAATTGCTTAGTAAGAGAGAAACAATAAGTATTTTTTTTTGCAAACACTCCATCAGGCTTTATCTAGATACTGAATAATGCATTTGTTCTATTATATTTTCTTTTAAAGACCATAAAAATGATATAGAGAAAAATGAAATGATTGGTTTACAGGTGAGGCTTGGGGTTGGAATGCAGGGTCAGGCTATTTAATAGGCACCCCCGAAGCGTTTTAGGGGGGTAGGGGTGGTAAAGGCCTTGATCAAAGGCCCAATGGAGATGCGACTATCCTGCTTAGAATGGGATCTGAACTGGTGACCTTCTGATTATAAGCACAGAGGCTGAGCTCCCCTGAGCCACAACCCCAGCTAAATAAAATGTTAAAATTAAATAGGATAGTAGTAAAATATTTGTGATGTTGTAGCATTTATCATCAATTTATCATTTAAAATTGTTTATAGCTACTTATGCTGTTAAGGTTGCAGTGAGGTTCACAAGGTTTTTGTCATAGCTAAATAATATGAATAAAATAATAATCTGGCACACGACTATTTTTTGAATGCATGCTTTATATCGATTATCCGCATCCAGTTCTGGCACATTTCTAACTGTATAATATGTGTTGCTGGCAGACCTTTGGCAGAATTTGCGGAACAAATTAAAGTATGCAAAATCCCATGTAATTTTACTGAAGGTAATTTCAAGGATTTTAAGGGATAGCAGTAATTGAAAACTTAAGAGGAAGGAAATGTGTCGTTAGATGGAGTCGCTGCCAACAAGACCCTATCACACTAAAACAATGTTAAGGCAGCATTGAAAAGATTATGGACTTCAGGCAGTAGATAACTCCAGTAAACAAGTGCTATTGTCATTCATAAAAAGTTATTTGGTGACTTTAGCGTAAATGTTTTTCAGTTCACCACATTTAAGTGATTGTTTCAAATGTGTAGTGTATTGTGTACGAACATGTTCAACTGAGACTTTAAACTTAATAGTGTCATACTTAATAATTGTATGCATGGATGTGATCAGGGGTGTTTCCGGCTAAATCATGTTTTTTGACTTTGAAGGAAGGCCTGTATTGGGGGTAAAATACCTGGGACCTGGCTTAAAATAGCCCAGAGAGATCGGACCTAACGACACCCATGGATTTATTATTGTATTTGTCATCTTGGTATGATTGTGATTATTTTTTGTTTTTTCCGAACACATTACATTCAAATTTTACCTACAATCCAAGTTCATTTGCCTTTGCCTACCGATTACACTTCCTTCATCATTGTATATCGTAATTCTGAAACTTCATTAAAGGTATTATGGCAGGTTTGACCAGCTTTCAAGATGCTTATCTTTCAATAAAAATGTGCTTCCTCTAGCAGGATTATGCAGCTGGAGCCAGCAGCTGCACTGGGCCTCAGACTTTTCTGTAATGACATTGACGTGTCTGTCCATTAAAATGTCTCTGCTTATTTCTGAAGGCGACACACAAAAAGGTGGTATTTTACGTTGGAAAAAGTTCAGTTATATGTGGGTCATTTATAAATGTTTCAATGGATGTATCATTTACTTGATTGCGATCATATGAAGCATTTGTGCTACTAAGCATGAATCTGTCTCTGGGCTTTTAAATGAAATTCTATAATTTCTGTGTTTTTGTCCCCCCCCCCCACAGAAGTCCCATGTGCGACGCCTCTGGTGTGCAGTCTGGGGAGGCCCATTGACCTAGAAAAGGACGACTACCAGCGAGTGGTGTGCAACAGCGAGGCCTGTCCGTATGGCAACTGGATGCACCTGCAGTGCTTCTACGAGTGGGAGAGCAGCATCCTGGCACAGTTCAACTGCATCGGCCGCGCGCGCAGCTGGAACGAGAAGCAGTGCCGGCAGAACATGTGGACAAAGAAGGGCTATGACCTGGCTTTCCGCTTCTGCTCCTGCCGGTGTGGCCAGGGCCACCTGAAGAAGGACACGGACTGGTACCAGGTGAAGCGCATGCAGGACGAACGCAAGAAGAAGGTGGGGCCCGAGAAGGGCCTGGGGAAGCCCTGCAGTGCGACCGGCAGCGGCGGAGCGACCGGCAGCGGCGGAGCCTGCGGGGGTGCCCCGGAATCCGGAGAGGACCTCAAGAAGGGCAAGCTTACAGGGAATAAGGTGGCCCAGCGGACATCCGGGCCGGAGCTGCCTCGTCGGCAGAACTCTCAGGAGCGGAGCGCTGTCGGACTGTTCTGTGGCACCAGCCTGGGCCCCCGTTCACCATGCGATTCGCCCGGTCAGTCCCCGCCCTCCGGCTTCTCCTTCTTCTCACCGTTGCCCTCTGGTGGCCCCCGCAGCTCACGTCACCTGGGGGAGTTCCTGAAGAAGGCCGTGCACATAGATGGCCAGCGGCGACACCTGCTAGCTGGGCCGGGGTCGGCGGTGGGACGCCACATCCACCCGGAGCACGGCATGCGGCTGGCTCCCGCGGACCACCCCGTGCAGTTCCTGCGGAGGCTGGACCTCTCTGAGCTGCTGGCGCACATCCCCAGGCACAAGCTCAATACGTACCACGTGCGAATGGAGGACGACGCCCACGCGGGCCAGGGCGAGGACCTACGCAAGTTCATCCTGTCGGCGCTCAGCGCCAGCCACCGCAACGTGGTAAACTGTGCTCTGTGCCTCCGTGTCCTGCCCGTCTTCGAGCAGTTCCCCCTGGTCGACGGGACCCTGTTTCTCAGCCCGTCCCGCCATGAGGAGATCGAGTATGACGTTCCCTGCCACTTACAGGGTAATGTTTCAGCCTTTACTGCCCCCAGGTTCATTCAGCATGGTTTACAACACCAGCAGGTTGCTAGTTCACAGTATTGTAACCAATACCAGTCTTCTGCAGGAACATCTTACCTTTAAGGTGTGCAAGTTGATATGCTTCAATAATTTCTTCCAGTTAGGATTTGGAGAATATTGCCTAGATAGCCTGCAGCACACTGGCTGTATGGGTAGCACTCCTGCCTCGTACCTTCAGTCCTGCACTCTGCCCCATGTGTGTGGAGGCTGCATATTTTCCCTGTGCTTCTCCTGGGGTTTATGTTGTTAAATCAGGGCCAATGACTTATGTTAATTTGAAAAAAAATTGAAACTGAAACTTGAAGTTTTGATATTTAATTTAAAAAAACATGTCTGAGGTCTTATTTTTTCAGTTTCAGATTTTTTGTATTCATATTCAGATCATATTTTTTTACAGTTTAAAAACGTACTTTTTCCATTGTCAGACTTGTGGCTGTGATTTGGCATAGGGGCGTGGCATGAGCTGAGAGGGGCGTGGCATGAGCTGAGAGGGGCGTGGCATGAGCTGAGAGGGGCGTGGCATGAGGTGAGGGGGCGTGGAATAATGATTGCAGCATAACAAAGCAGGCTGAGGATCTCCATCGCTGCCTTCGTCATCAGCTTGCGCTAGACACCAGATACCAAAGACAGCCATTTATTATTATCTATTGTACGTTAACATGTACAATATGCAGTAGTGACGCCCATAAATCCAAATGCTGTTCACAAGGGCTTTCGGGATTGGTACATTTATTTACTGGATCTTTTAGCTTTCAACTGTCTAATAGACTTTTGGCACAATGAGAGTCGAGTGTGCCAGAGCTTTTTACAGAGAGCTACTTTTACAATAGAAAATACTCTGGCAAGCTACAGAATTGTAATGGTGTAATATGTATTTTTAAATTAGTGTTGCGTAAGATCCATCCTTCCTGTACTGCTTATCTGAGGTCGGGTCGTGGGTGCAGCAGTCTCAGCAGGGAGACCCAGACTTCCCTCTTCCCGGCTACTTCGTCCAGCTCCTGCGGGGGAATCCTGGGGCGTTCCCAGGTCAGCCGGGAGACATAGTCCCTCTAGAGTGTCCTGGACCTTCCCGGGGGCCTCCCCCCAGTAGGACATGCCCGGATCACCTCACCAGGGAGGCGTCCAGGAGGCATCTTAAGCAGATGCCCGAGCCACCTCATCTGGCTCCTCTCGATGCGGAGGAGCAGCGGCTCTACTCTGAGTCCCTCCTGAATGACCGAGCTCCTCACCCGATCTCTAAGGGAGAGCCCAGCCACCCTGCGGAGGAAACTCATTTCGGCCGCTTGTACTCGCGATCTCGTTCTTTAGGTCACTACCCACAGCTCATGACCATAGGTGAGGGTAGGAACGTAGATTGACTGGTAAATCGAGAGCTTTGCCTTTTGGCTCAGCTCTTTCTTCGCCACGACAGACTGATGCAGCGCCCGCATCACTGCTGACGCCGCACTGATCCTCCTGTCAACCTCCCGCTCTTGTGTAAAATCATATCCACAAAAATATCTGTATTTTTGCACTTTATGCAGATTGCTACATTCGTGATTTCCCTCCTTTTTTTTGCGAACTTTTGTCGTATTGCTGCAGAGCCCCGAAGAGGTCAGGTTGGCAAAATATTTTTATAATGAGTTTTGCGTTCTCATGCAATACTTTCATGTTCCCTCACAATAGTTTTGCAATTCCACTACACTTGTCCACATTTTGCTGCAACTTGACCGCAGGGTTAATATTATGTGTTTTTATACGCATGTATTAATAATTGCACTGTGTCTATTCAATGCCACTGACTTTAAGCAAGGCAGGTGCGCTATTCAATGTGAAGTGCACTTAGACAAACATTGAAATATATTACAGACATTGAAAGCTATTAGTCGGGAAACTGCATATAAAGCAAACTTTTCCGTGGTGTTGGACTTAAGGTTTAAACTCGAAGCCACAACTATTTTACTATCCACAAAAATGTATTTTTATGTGTCTTGTGTCGATTCATATCCACAAAAATATGGAGTGATTGTCACACGTGAAAAGGGTTTTGCATATTCGCGAATCACTTCCTGTCCATTTGCAGATCACGTTACATTTGTGACTTCCCCGCTATTTATTTGCGGATTTTTTGTCGCATTCATAGCAAGGCTGATCTGTAGAAAAAAAACACAAATATATCACTACCCACAAATAAGTATTTTCATTGGTATTGTATAAAATCGCATCTGCAAACATACAGAGCAGTTTGTACACCTGAAACGGGTTTTGCGTATTTGTGGATCACTTGTCTAATTATGAATCACGCAACGTTTGTGATGTCTCCCCTGTTTATTTGCGGATATTTTTCTAATTCTTTGGCCTACAGTAGCGGATCTGTAAAAACACTAATATGAGGTACAGTTCTGAAATGTATATATTGTATTGGGATATGAAATGACTAACGTTGGGAAGTTAGATTTTGGTCAACATTGCACAGCTCTAGTCTCTGGTATTTGGAATTTGGAATCTAGCACAAGCTGATACCGAAGGCAGCAATGGAGGTCTGCAGTCTGCTTTGTTATGCTGCACTCATTATTCCACGCCCCTCTCTGCTCATACCACGACCAGCTCAACTCATACCACGCCCCTCTCAGTTGATTCCACGCCCCTCTCAGTTGATTCCACGCCCCTCTCAGTTGATTCCACGCCCCTCTTAGTTGATTCCACGCCCCTCTCAGTTGATACCACGCCCCTCTAAGCTCATACCACGCCCCTCTCAGTTGATTCCACGCCCCTCTTAGTTGATTCCACGCCCCTCTCAGTTGATACCATGCCCCTCTCAGCTCATACCACGCCCCTCTCAGTTGACACCACGCCCCTCTCAGGTCATACCACGCCCCTCTCAGGTCATACCATGCCCCTCTCAGTTGATACCATGCCCCTCTCAGCTCATAACACGCCCCTCTCAGTTGACACCACGCCCCTCTCAGGTCATACCACGCCCCTCTCAGTTGATACCAAGCCCCTCTCAGCTCATGCCACGCCCCTCTCAGTTGATACCACGCCCCCTCAGCTCATACCACGCCCCTCTCCGTTGATACTACGCCCCTACGCCAAACCAGTGCCACAAGTCTGAAACTGAAAAATACGACCTGAAAGTAAAAAAGAAAGATCTGAATGTGAACAAAAAAATCTGAAATTTTGAAACTGTAGAAACCTGTAGTGTTCCTGTTTCCTTGCACAGTCCAAGCACAAACATTTAGGCTAATTGGTATTTCCTAATTGGTATTACCAAATTTCCTGTTATGTGTGATTCACCCTGTGTGGGGTACACCCTTGCCTTGTGTGCTCTGTGCTCTTTGAGATAGGCATCAACACCAACCAATCTTGTCCAGGATAAGTTGTTAAAAGTGAATATACAATTTGTTTATTATAATAGTGATGATAGTACATTTTGCCACTGTCAGTTTGTGGGAGGTGGGGGAAAAAACCCCATGCCCCACACTCTGGGGCGCCTCCTGCTGGTCTCGACTTTAACAATTCATATAGATCTAATGTCCACTCCAAACCATTCATTTGACAATTTTGGCTAAATATTACATATCAGCCATGTTTACAGTGCCCTGGAGCAATTTTTTTGGGGGTGGATAGGTGTCTTTTTCAGGGCCTTAAGTTACCTTATTACTCTGCTGGACATGGGACTGGAACCCCCAGAAACTCACAGAGCCGCACCCCCCCCTCAATAATAACCACAGATGTTATAGACAATACCTCATCTCTACCTCCGTGAAGGGCTTTGTCCTCTTGGAGAGTGCAATAAATTGTAGAAATAAAGGAGCCTGCATATTTGGTATTCCTAATGCATGCAGCACGCAACATTCAATGCAAAGAATGCAGGAGAATATGCAACAAAGGCAGCGGATATAGGCAGGGATGCGCTTCGGCTTACAGGGGTCAGTCAGGTGACCATCACTGATTTGTGAACATCCTGAACATCCCTGAATATTACTTTACTTTTCTTTTGTTCTGGCAGCAACCTGCGTCAGATTCAAACACCCAACTAATGACAAAACATCTAACTTCTATATTATATAACTTTAAAAAAATCTTGGGACAGGCTGTAAAATAGCCTGGAATGTATAGTAGATTAGTCGTACCAGGTTGGTGCTCATTATGCACATTTTGTTTTCGTTCGTTTGGTGTAGAGGCTTTGATCTAGAGGCTGTGATTTAAGAACTTTTAATCATGGCTGGGAAGAGCTGCAGGGTCTGTTCAAGGTCAGCACTTTGTCTGGTTGCAGTGCATTGTTTTTGGTGTCAGCAATGAGCCGTTAACTGGAAAGGGGGTTGGTCAGTGAAGCCTTCATGTCTGTGCCAGCCAGGTGCCGTTATTCATTTAATCTGAGTCATGACTTCATTTAATCCGAATCACGCCTTTATTTAATCTGAATCAAGGCGCTGCCTGACACCGGCTCGCTCCTGTGTGTTTGCTCCTGCCCATGCGCCGTCTAAGTTCGGGGGTGTGGATTGACGTGCTGGTCTGCTTTTTGAAGGGAGGCTCATGCACCTGTACGCCGTCTGTGTCGACTGCCTGGAGGGGGTCCACAAGATCGTCTGCATCAAGTGCAAGTCGCAGTGGGATGGTAGCTGGCACCAGCTGGGAACCATGTACACTTACGACATCCTAGCCGCCTCGCCGTGCTGCCAGGTAAGTTAGCCACAGCGTACCTTGGATAACAATGGAAAAGTGCTAGCATCTTACTACAAAGTAGCCTTACATGTTACACCCCCCCCCCCCCACCCCACATTGAGCATCCGAGTTCCATTCCAAAGGTCAGGTCATTAAGCGAAATGGTCACTAAGTATATCTCGCGGTAGCCTAGCTTAGACCATGACTGTGCTTCATGCGGCAAAGCTCACTGGAAGCTACTGCTCAGTTTCCGTACAGTTACGCATTACTCTTATTCAGGCTTACAAAATTTGTTCAATGTTTCGCTCATTATTCAGACATCTATTTTTTTATGTCGTATTTGCAAATAGTTGCAAACCGAGGTAGTTGCTGAATGGGAAGAGGGTGTACTATAAAACTGAATGCTAAAATATGTGGGGATGTGCTTTCCCGCCTTTTTTTCGCTTGCCATGGCTTATTCTACAAGTCTGTCAGTTTGTTCTTGTTCAGATTCAGCAACTGGCAGCACAGGAATGGGAATATTACACTAGGTCTGATCTAACAGGTTGGCAATTTTGTAACCATTCTTGATAGCCTTTTCACTGTGAAGATGTCTAACCGTTGGAAAGCTGTAACAAAATTCAAGCATGTTAGGTCACTCTAGATGTAATTACTTGTGAAGGAGTTTTAGAATAAAAGCCATGTATCATAATGAAGTGTTCCATTATAGTCATAATTAGGATCAGTTATTTAAACAACACCCTCAGGTATAATTGGCCTTACTGTGGTTTTCATACATTTTACCCTTAGTCATTAAAATTGGGGTTAACATATCTATTAAATCTTTTAGGTTTAGTGATCCACGGCTGTCTGCTATGCTCAGGTGTCATTGAACGTCATTGGGATACTCTTCACTGTTGAGATTCTGATGGTCTTTCCCTGCCAGGCTCGACTGAACTGCAAGCACTGCGGCAAGCCAGTTATAGACGTGCGAGTGGGGATGCAGTACTTCTCGGAGTATAGCAACGTTCAACAGTGCCCCCACTGCGGGAACCTGGATTACCACTTCGTCAAACCCTTCTCCTCATACAAGGTCCTAGAGGCTTATTGACGAACGTTTGTTTGTTATATTTCTCTAGGTAACCTTGCTTCTGTTCATAAAAATGATTCTTTTGTTTAAAAAAAAACAAACACCTTTTTTCATACAAGAAAATTACGATATACCAAGAAAGTATCTTTTCTAATGAAAGAAAAAAAAGTAAAAAAAAAAAAATGCACTCCGCTGTTTATCTACGAGGGAGTTTTTGAAACAGGTGTGGGGAAAAAAAGGAATTCAAGGAAAACTGTGACGAGTGAATGTATCGGTACACCAAATTATTATTATTTTTTTTGGATAAAATAAAGAAAAGGAAAGACAAAACTGTCCTTTGGATTTCATTGCAGATATTGCACATTTGCACATTAAATTTAAACCTTTTTACTGACCTGTGATATAATATTAGACTTCCAGACTCTTATTACTCTCATTTACTGCTTTTATTTTATGGGATTGTTGGTTAAAACATGCAGTTTATTGGAGCCAAATAATATTCATTGCATTTCATAGTATTCCACCAAGGTAGTTGTGCAGGTTGATGGTAATAAACAGGGGATTTTATAGGACTCATCAGTTATGCATTATGAATTTTTTATAACGCCATATTTACAGAGTTTGACCTTTGATGCTGGAGAATCTCAGTGACCTAAAACCAGCATTTAAAATTCTGCTACAGTGCCATCAGCATTCTGCCTCTGTCACATGCTTTAGAAACAGAAACTTCTCGATATTTTGGCCGGTTCTATATTGTCGTTTAGCATTCCTACATTTTGTAGGACACCAACATGTCTGAATTGCTCTGTAGTGGTTTTGGATGAAAGCTGACGCACACTTGGCACCCTGTGGAGCATGTCTGCGATTCCACATTGACATTCCTGACATCGCCGGTATATTATTTCCTGGTTTGATGTTGTGCTTTGATGTCATTTTACGGAAGGATGGCATTTGTAAATATTTGGAATCCTGTGATTCATTTTTATACGTGTTTATATGTGGGGTCAGTAGCCCGGCCCTCTGTGACTGCCAGTTCAAACCCAGTCTCAGCACATCTGTGGGTCCACGAAAATAAGTCCCTGACTCCCAGCTTCCTGGGCTCTGCTATTGGGTCCTGCCCTTTGTGGCCAGCTTGCTCTCACCTAAAGAGCAGGTTGCGGGAGGCATCAAAAGAATTTCCTCACAGGGATCAATAAAGCATCACTCCGAGTCTCTTCCCTGCCGCTACGTGTGTAGGGTTTGCATGTTTTCCCCAGGTTGTTATGGAGTTTCCTCCACAAGAACCCACCCCCCCCCCCCCCCCCCCCCCCCGCCCTTCCCACAGATCAAAAACATGCTAAGATTAACTGGAGTTGTTCATAAGTGTAATCTGCTTTCAGGGCCCAAGATTGAAAAGTGGCATTCTCTGGGATCCCAGAATTTTAGTTATGCCCTGTATGATAATAACTATATTTGAAGACAACATGTCTAAATGAATGCAATGACTGCCTAAGTACGTAAGAATAGAACAAAATGACTATGTGTTTGGCATTATGTAGCAGAAGCATGTCGTCTGTCTGCTCTATCAGCGATGAATCACCAAATAATCCAGATGATGTCATCCAGTGACTCTGTGGGTGGCACTCCTGCCTCACATCCAGGGCTGGCAGTTGTAATCCTGCCTTTGCTCTGTGTGTGTGTGTGTGTGTGTGTGTGCGTGCGCAGTTTGCGCGTTCCCCTCGTCCATTTATGCTAATGGGAATATCTCAGTTGTCCTTAATGTCTGATTGTGTGGTTGGCTGTGCCCTGTGTTGGTAAGTGCCTGCAGTCATATATATATATTTATTTCTTCAGCAGACATTTTCATCCAGAGTGACCACTTAAGAGTTTCTAAAGACCTGGCTAAGCCTACTTTTTAAAAAATTTGAATAGGATTGGATTAAATTGTGTTTGTACTTTCCTGAATTCCCAATAACCGTCGTGTGTTTTTGAGTTTGTTTTTCTTAAGATTATCTTATAGTAGTTCAATTAATGGTTATATTCGTCTCATATTTTGAGAGTAAGATCAGGTTGATAAGGGTGTGAATAACTCTGGCAGGAATCGCTTGTCACGTGCCAACTGTGGCAGTGAGTCGCATGGCAAAGGAACAATGCTGCCGTCGCATTCCTAGGGCACTATGGTGCGTTCTCCTGGTGTTTCTTGGCCGACTGCTACGTCGACGCTCCCGGAAAGAGGTGGTCAGACACGAGTGACTTGCCCGCAGCCAGAAGTGCCCCAATTCTCCAGCCGGTGGAGCCTCTTGTGCACTGACCCGTGCTGCTCCCAATGCGAAGGGTGAGGAATATCTTGCGGACGTTGGGCATAAAATAAAAAGTGGAAATATTACGTGCAACTCTCTTCTCCATTATGGCCGCTGATAAATGCATTTCTGCATCATTTTGATGTTTGTTTATAACACAGGGAGGAATTTCTGTTTAGCATATAAATTTTATAGATGGGGCAGTATTTATGAGCTCTGGCACAAAAATCATTGCATAAATAAGAGTGTTATGGTATTTCTCTGTTCTGTAGAAACCAAGGGATAAGAAGTACAGGCTTTCAGCTGTTGTCCCCTATGCCCCTGAGTACCACCAAAGCTAGCTGTAAATTTTACAGCCATAATGGATGTAACTGGAGCCTTGACACCAGATATTTTAATCTCATCTCAGGCAGACACCTCAAAGAATATTAATGGAAGTTGCGTCATGTGACACGTGATGCAATGTTTCCGCAATCTGGAGTGATGGTCGCAATAGGAAGTGCGAGCGGGAAGGATTTCAGAGCTTCCAAAGATCTGCGCTCATGATGAGCCTCTGTGATAGCTGGGCGCGTCACACCTCCGCGTCGCCCGGCCCGCGTTTGTCCTGGCGTCCTGTAAGGTGCTTTGCCAATAGCCCATCTGGCCGCTGGCTTGGTTCCGCATGCGACTCCTAGACGAGGATTCATACCAGGGATGTCATGGACTTATCAGAATCGCAGCCGTTTATCAACTGGCAAATACTTTTACATACGGATCAGTGACATTAATGAAATCGCAAAAAAATCTAAATGGAACAGCAAGTCTGTTTCGACATCTTTTGTGTGAATTCAGATCCGTATTTTCAGGTTCATTTGTGCCCACTGAATATAGATAATAAAATTAGGCATTTTTTATGCATTTAATAGTACAAACCCCTTGGAAATGTCATCTGGCAATACGAGGACTTTATTTTGGGGTGTTTTGCAAAACAAGCAAGGACAATTAAGACAAAACAATAAATTATATGCATGAACGATATAAAAGAAAAAGCTTCGATAATGTATATAGTGCGATGCGGTGTAGCAGCAGTTAGCAGTTAGCTTGGTATAATGTTGCAGTTGGTGGTTATTACACAGGAATAGTGGTGGTGTATTGGTGGGGGGCTTTGTCACACGCACCATTGAGGGGTCAAATCCCACCCATGCTCTGTGTGTGTGGGTTATGGATATATTACATTGTGGGGACCAAATGTCCCCACTATGTTATAAAACCTGTCATTTTGACAGTTTATAAAAATCTGTGACTGCAATCAAGAAACTAAAAATGCCAAAAGCCTTGTAATTTGTTTGGTTACTTACGGATAAGCTCAGGGCTGGTTAGCTGTTAAAGGTGTGATTGTTGGGATTAGGGTTTATCCTAGAGACAGAGATGAACGCACAGTGCTCACAAAGAAATAAATACAAACGTTTGTGTGTATGGAGTTTGCATGCTACCCGAATTAGTGTTTCTGTAATGTGTGATTGCGTGCCCAGCAATTGACTGGCAGCCCATTCAGGGTGTACCCATATTCCCCGAGCTTCCTGGGAGTGACTGCAGGCCTCTCCCTTTGCTTCAGACCAGGATTAGTGGTTGAAAGATGGATGGATGGATAAATTGCTGCATGTTTGCTACACCTAAGATGCAGTAACTTCTTTGGTCCTGAAGGCCTGAAGGTGCTTTTGTGTAAGTGCTGCTCCGTGAAGCATTTGGATAGAAAATATTAAAAATTTTCTTTATCGCACCACCTACGAGCTTAACTTTCGGTCTGTGACGGTCCACACATCACCACATGAGACCCCCGATTTCCCCACAAAGCACAGGAATCCCCAGCGTACAGTTGAGGTCCGGCAGGCTGTCGCTGCTGGTCTGCTTAAGCGTTTTGCTCTTTCGTAACAATCATGACGAATGTAGCTGTTTTATAAAATGCGGTGCTTTATTTCCAAATCAATTTTGTCAAAATATGGTTATACAACAATGCAATTTCCATCTTTGTTCAGTTTGGTGGACGAGTGGCTGGAACAGAAAATACATATTCATCCTGTTCAAAGCTGTAGTCTTTCTCCAGCATTCCGCTCCGGAAAAGTGGCCCTGCCTGCAGTCACTCTTCTTATGTAACCCTGTATAGCCTCACATAAGGCATTAATAGTGCTTTGTGCTGGGCTACATTTTTCTGAATTTGCTTTCATATAAATACATACCAGTGGTGGCTAGTGGCTAAAAAGAAATCGAGGAGTTAAGAAGAAAATCTGATTTACAATATTGCAATAGTGAAAGTTTACAAAGAAAAGAGAAAATGAGTTTTTTTTTAATGACAGTAAAACTTAACACTTTACATTAACTGCACTTTCATAATGCCTTTGCAATGCATTTGTAGAACATTCAGTGCACCTTTATACTGAATTCATAAAACATTCTCAAGCATCATGTGAGTATACCGTAACAGTCTAACACAGCTTAACAACTTTAATATACACTAATAACAGACCTTACATGATTATCCGATGAATGTTAAGGATGTTAAGGTGTACTTACATGCTGCTTATGAATGTTCTATGAATGCTTATGAATACATTATGAAGGTGCCATTAATGCAAAGCATTAGCCAATAAAATTATAGTATATTTCAATCTTTTTTTTTTACATAATTTAATCTGTAAAATAGAGGAAACACTACCTCCTCTACCTCATTGGATCACCCGCCTCTGAAACATACATACAGAGAGACCACATACATTGGATATTGCTGAAAAATGTATAATATGAATAACTTTCTTAGCCAGTCACAGACACACAAGACAGTGAGATTTGTGCTGTGTCCTTATTGAAATACTGAGACAAGTGTTGAGATGTTACATATTAGCGATGTAACTTTATCTTTTGTCTTCAGCAAGATCATATTTAAGTTGAGATTCCCACATATTACTGAGATATATTTCCAGTTCCAGTGGATATTATACCTGCTGTCTAGTGTCAATTTCCCCTCCCAGTGTCTCTGCAGTGTGAGACAAAAGCGAATAACTGTAAAAAGATTTTTCTACCATTGGACAGCGACGCTGATGCAGAGATGAGAAGATGTGGTATGTGAACACTAAAGAATTTCAATGTTCTCCTGTAAATGACAAATAAAGCAGCATCTCATGTATATATTTTTTTCATGTCCTGCACAGTGACCTGCTAATTACCTCAAATATCAAATTATAAAGCATGGGAGGATGTACCAGCTGTTAATATTATTTTCCATGTATTTTCCATGTAAAGATAGTAGAAAATAAAGGAAAGATGGTCACCGTTTACCTGAGGAACATTCCAGTCCTTCTTGGAATGCTGTCATACTGGTCCTGAATTATACGTAGTAGAATATCGGACCATATTTGGAGAAGAAAAGCTTCCAGTTGTTTGAGACTGAAGATCCATTACTGCTTATATCTGGCGAGTGAGGAGACCCTGGATGGTGTTCATGTATCATGCTTGAATTTTAGCAGTGTTTGGTATTTATTGTCATGGAATAAGGGAACATTGTGAGGGAGAAATATTTGCGTCATAGAAAGCATCTGGTCGTGTAAAATGTCTTCATATTCCCCTTTCCATTATATGACCATGAAAAGCCATCATCAGACCTAATGGTTCCTGTAAAATGGCTCCCCATGCCAACAATCATTGTGGGTTGATGGCAGCTTTTGGTCGCCTCTAAGCATAAACCTGTCCAGATGTAGGACGAAGGGTAAAAGATCACTGATCAGACCTTATAACCACTGTTCAGAATTTGTTCAGGATTTGCGCTCCTTACACCAAATAATGTGCCTTTGTTCAATGTCCTTCCAAACAGCCGCCATGCCATAAATTCCAGCCTCGTGAAGCAGTTCTTCTTGAGACTGGGTCACACAGGTGTTAATTCAGTTCTGTGGATGTTTTTCAGGTCATGCTTTTATGGTGCTAAGGAAACATCTTGTTGAATGTCGGTGTGTCCCTGTTGGTGAGCTTCAGATTGCAATTATTCTTCCTCTTGCTGAAGTTTGTTTGCTGCATGCTGTAATGCTTTCTGACCTATTGCATAATTTTGCAATTTTGCAACTGATGCACCTGCATTTCAAACACAGATTGCTTGGCTTCTTTGAGTTTTTCTTCAGGTGTCTTTGAAAAGTCACGTATTAGTATGATGAGTGACAGGCCTCTTTCATAACTGACACATACTGCTTATTGGAATTCCACTTAATATGTCGTAATTCCGATTTAGTTACTTCAAAACTGCCTTTTTGTGTGATGGTTCCATTATTTTTCCACCCTCCCCGTTGTCATATCCTGCACTACACTAACAGGAACACTATTGCATACTCTACATGCTATGTAGTCCTTTTTCCAATCCAGTTTATAATGTTCTCCTGCTAACTTCTACCATTGGCCACGAGTCCATTTATTTGGCTGAACAGCATCCAGACCTGTTAGAATCTTATATACCTGGATCATGTCCCCCCTTAGTCTCCTTTGCTCGAGGCTGAACAGATTCAGCTCAGCTAACCTCTCCTCATAAGACATACCTCTAAGACCAGGAATCATTATTGTAGCCCTACGGACAGATAGCTAAGGGTTAATAAATTTGTGGCTTTGTGCTTCTAACTCAGGAGGCAGGTAACTAGGTGGTTGTCTAGTACAAATGTGTCAGTCCTCTTCCTGCTCAGTCCAGCAGTGCTACAGCATGTGGACACTAAGAATAGTCTTCCTCTTTTTATTTAAAATATGAACTGGTATCTCCACCCTTCAGAGCCAACAGGAATGATACACCGGTGAAAGTGTACAGAGTACTTTTATCTCCACTTCCTTATTGTGGAAAGTCTGTCCAATATTAGATAGATGGTTTGAAGTGGAGGCTTTATGCCATAGGCCCAGCATAGCTGCTTATGCGTTTGTGTGATCACTGGATTTTATCCTGAAAGGCGTTATGTGAAGAAATGAAAATAAGATTCGCTTCAACTGTCTGAAGCTGTTTGACTTGAGAAATTATTGGCCATGTGTCCCAATACTCTCATCCATATAGTGTGTATTTACCAAATTATTTTGTTTTCTCATTGCAGAATTACTAGTGTGAAATATGACTGATCTGTCCTATGGCCCAATTCTTGCTGAAATTAGCAAAAGTAATGGAAACCTTTTGACAAAACGCCGTTAAGCAAAATTGGACAATGTGTCTGTCTGGCTGTGTACATTCAGTTCTCATGTCCGATGCTTCGCAAGAGGCTGCTGCTGTCTGCCATTAACTGTGTTAACATCGCAGTGTATCAATATGCTAAATCATTTCTGACGCTGGATCCATTCACTTTCCATGAATACTCATCCAGCACATCCAGTTACGGGGAATGTTCAGTTAACGGCAGGATTTTAGACTGTGGCAAGAAATCCGCACGAGCACCGGGAGAACGTGCACATTTCATACGTGCAAAAATGGGAGTAGGACTCACACCCTCGTCCTGAAAGGCGAGATGCTGCAGTGCTGCCCATCGAACCACACGCCTCTCGCGTCATAAGCACTTAGTAGAAAATATTAGATTTGCCACGTATTTAAATTATACTTCTGAATAAGCATTTAATATATTTTTTTTTTTTCTACCCTGAATTTCTGTCTGCTATCATTCTTTTTGAAACTGGGCATAGTTAATATTTAAGAAATAGCTTTGTCAGTACTGAAAAGAAAGTTTTTTATGTACTAATAATGAACTGCCACACAATCTTGTTAAGCGCCTTGAGGCAGCTGCGTTGTGAGTGGTGCTATATAAAAATAATGTAAATTGAAATGAGCTGGATAGAAAGCAGAGAGGGTGAATTTTTTGGGGGGGGGGGGGGGGCTGCCGTGAGCCCACTACCCACGCCTAGAGTGTAGCCCCAAATGGCAGTCGGCTCACTTTGGTTGAGCCCCCAGGCAGCCATAAGGCTGACGGTGGGGCTTTGCAGCTGGCTAGCATACCCTCAGGGTGCCCACAGGAGAAAGAGCCCAAGCACAGACACTCTGGGGATGCAGACGCTGGCGATAGACAGTGCTGCTGTAAACGGGGTAAAAGCAGGGTGAGACACCATAGAGAATTCGCAACACTTAGGTGATATTACAAGTCAGTCAACTGCCTTTTTCTGACCAATATATTTTTCTTTGCAATTTACTTTGTATGTGTGTGTCTCTCTCGCTCTCTCTCTCTATATATATATAGGATTTATTTAACATGCTTTTATCCAAAATGAGATACAATTGAGAATGCAGGGTCAGCCAGTGCCTGAAGCAGTTGGGGGTAAAGTGTCTGAAGTCGAAATTGCTCTGCTGAGCTTGGGATTCGAACTTACAACCTTCCGTTCACTGTCACGGCATCCCGACCCACTGAGCCGCACACTACCCTTTTACATGCTGCATATTCTTGCTGTTTCCTTCCACTTAATTTAAGCATCTCCCCAGCAAGGTAGCACAGTGGTTCAGTAGGTGACCTCATAGCTTCAGGGTTAGAGTTTAAATCCTGCCCCCTCTCTGTATGTGTTTCCATGACCTCATGTATTCTCTGATTTGCTTCTGCAGTCCACAGTTAGGCTAGCTGACCTCTCTGTGTCCTGGAATGGAGTCCCACTGCGGGTCTTCCCCTGCCTTGTGACCAGTGCTTCCTGTGGAAGATAGATGGATATTTACAGTTAATTACTCACATTTACTTACAGTTTACTGAGATTTATGTTCGGACATCAAATTTAGAATCCAGGTTTGGTTGTGCTTGGTCTTACAGAAATCTATACAACTCGTTTTGAAAACTAGATCAGGTCAAAAAAGGAAAATGCCTCTCTCAGGCCCCACCTGGTGGTTACAATCTCAAAATGACTTAATCTGTCCTTGAGAATATTTTTAATGTGGGTCTGCAGTGTATATTATAATGAAATATCAAAAGCAAATTTTTAACAATACAATGATTCTTCCTTTAATTTTCAGCATATTTTTATCTTCTTAGGAATAATTTTAATAATTCCACCACTATAAAAATGTTGTTTGGCCAAAATTAAAGCACATAGAGCACAATTGTATTGTTTAGTAATTTTAGGAAATTAAATTATATTTACATAACACACTTTAATATGAAAATTTAATATACCACTGACTGTGACAAAAATATTGCACAAAATAATATATGAATTTTTCTTACATAAAATTTTGAAAGTGAAGCCATGGGGTAAAAAAAAAAAATGCATCAGTAAATTAACATTAATCACAAAAAAAAATCCATCTGGATGTTTAACTTTGGTGGGTATGACAAAAGGGTAACAGTATTTTTGTGTCTTAATGCATTATGCATTTGTAGGAGTAAAACTTTCAAAGGAGATTGTGCTAATTATTTCCTATGAAACACTTAGTATAATTACATTTTTCGAAACAGATGGTTCCATTATGAGAAATTTTTTTCAGTTACAGTTTGGAATTGCTGATATTAACTGTGATTTCCACTCCAGCCTTATCAAAGATATTCCATATCACCCTGGAAAAGAGTATTGTTTTACATAAGAAAATACAATACAAAATGTATTGCAGTTTTCTATTTGGGGATCTCTTTTGGATAAAAGGCTGTTTTTGTCTTCAATTTTTTAAAATTTGACAGTTTAAAGAATTAAAGTATTTTGTGTATTTTTTGAGGTAGCTTTTGAATTCTTAAAAGCTATTTTTCCTAGGCATAAAATGTGCTTTTTAGAATCATTTGGTATAGATAGAACAGAACTTTGTGCCTGATTTGAATACGCGTGCAGTATTTGTTATTACCTGTGGCTTTAATTACATGCAGACGCTTCATTTTTAGTTA
This sequence comes from Brienomyrus brachyistius, assembly GCF_023856365.1. Taxonomy (NCBI): domain Eukaryota; kingdom Metazoa; phylum Chordata; class Actinopteri; order Osteoglossiformes; family Mormyridae; genus Brienomyrus; species Brienomyrus brachyistius. Next base: position 6,280,302 of record NC_064551.1, read on the forward strand.
TAGTGGACAGGAAGGAACACTGTGTTTGCTCATATGTGACTAACTGCTCCTTCAGGACTTTCAGTTTTCATAGTAAATGATAACTACATTTACTGGTCATTCTCCACTTTGAAGTGTGTTTTTAGTGTCATGAGTAGTGTTGTCATAATTTATGATCTGCTGGTGGTGGCAATATTCTAAATTTTAATTTCGTTTCCCTTTCATCCGCAAGCAATCTTCCTTCAGTTATTAATATATACTTAAATATTTAAAGCTCTTACTATGCAGAAATGAGGCGGAGATGTGTATCTTGGAAAATATACCAAAACATACTATATATTACATTTTTCCCAATGGAAAGGTTCTGGATCTTAAAGAGATTGTGTTCATATGCAAAAGAGTATTATCGTCCAATGATAAAATACCAAACGGATTAGGTTGTCAATCAGCCGACCTATTTCTGAGATTCTTTCGGCAGACTGGGCTTGTAGTAATTCTCTTCGTTTGCATCTGGTAAGGCTTAAAGTTTTAATACATATGTGTGAAGGCTCGAAACATAAATAACTAAACGCATCGTTATGAGAAACCAGGAGACACGATTCACACCTGAAATGGTAACAGGACGTAAAATGTCTTACTGAGTTTGGCTGACCTTGTGTTTATTTTTTTTTTTTCTTGTGATGTCAGGCAGCACAAGGAACCAGATACATGTAAATCACTGATGTCCGGGATGGAGCCTCGGTGGGAGTTGCCATGGCGACCAGGGGTCCCCCGATGTCCTGTGTCTTTCTGGTGCCCTTGGTGTGGAATAGGATTTGTCTTAATGTAATACTGTTATTTTCTGCAAAAACGTGCCTACTGAGCAGCCCTGTACAACTCCTATGCTCCTGGGACACTGACTGTCAGATACAGATTGCTCTCCAAAAGAATATGTGCTTTTCTTTTTCGGATGTACGTTGCCATGGAAACCCTAGTGCGGCAACATTTCCAGAGCAGTGTAAGACAGGAAAATCAAAGTGCCTTCTTCAAAGTTGCATCCTGTCGCTAATGGGTAAACCTGGAGCAACTGCAACGGTTGATCTTTCTGTAACTGATAGAATAAATAACGCGAGCTCGATGCTAACGGTATTTTTGTAATTTATTTCACCTTGGCAGTTTATCGGGATGCCAGAATAAAGAACAATTTAGACACCAGGGAGATGTGTGTTTGGTACTGCATGTCTGAATTTTATTGGATAAATACACCACCGGTGTCTTCACAAGAAAGAATGTTCTGGCATGAAAAAATCCATCTGACACACAGCCTGGGTACAGAAATGCAAAGTTCTACTTCGGCATATTATTTGGTATCAGAGAGGTCTTTAGCCATTAAAACTGACCTGCAGCCCTTGCATATCTCAGTACAATAAAAACAAGGCACATGTAATATAAGTCACAGCAATATTCTACTGTACATCATGCACAGAAACCCAACAGTATCTGCTAGCAATAAATGAAATGCATAGTGAAATATTTCCCTCCTCAACAACCAGGATGATTAAGAAATATGTCATGGACTAGAATTTCAGCACCTGTTGACTTTAGTCCTCAGCTCCCTTCTTGGTTTCCATGTTTTCTGGGATTTTCTCCTCCATGGCGTTTGTATGGGCGATCTCTGGAGGAGGTGGACTGGCCAGTGTGACAGGGCTGCTGGTGGCAGGATCTGCCTGTGGCCCCGGCTTTGACCCTTCCTGAGTGTCTACAGGGGCACGGATCTCCTTTTCACCCTCTGTGTCATGGGCTGAGTCATCAGCCTTGCTGGGTTTCAGAAGACAGGCGGCAAACTCCTCCAGGCGCCTCTGCTCTGCATTCAGACGGGACATGTCCACGGGGAGAAGGAGCTCCTTTGGGACTGATGTGGAGGTCTGGGCTTCCACTGGGGCTGAGTCTGAGGACGGCTCTGGGGCCTGTACTGGAGTCGGGGCTGTAGCCAGGATCTCCGTAGGGTTGGGTTTCTCCTCAAGGACCCCCTCGTCTGCTGTCATCTCTGCCACCCCCCCTTTCATATCTTGGGAGACCTCTTTGATCTTCTGGTATAGACCCTTCCTCTCTTCCTGCAGGGTCCTGCAGAGTTTCTCCAGCTTGTCAATCTTCAAGGTGAACATTTCAAACTCCTTATTCTTCACTGATCTCTGCGGGGCAGAAAATAAACACAACTCTCGCTAACATGATCCAATTTGAACGGCACCTTCTAAAACAAAAGACATTCGCAGGAGTGGCTGACACAATAATGGAATGTTTGGGTTGCGGTTCCGTTTACCTGTCGAAGTTCCATAAAATATCAGACTAAAAAAATGCATGCATGTCACATAAGTAATATATGGTATGTTTTGGTGTATTTTCCAAGATACATATCACCACATGATTTGTGCATCATAACATATTTCTTGAAAGCAAGAGCTTTACTTATTTAGGGAAATATTAAACTGTACAAAAACTACTTTGGAAAAAACGTATCTTCTAGATGACTTAAAAATAATGGGTACTGACAGAAGCAAAGCTTTGACTAAGATAGTTTCTTCTCTTGCATACACTGGTGTGCCTCAGGTCATTAGTATTTTGAAAGGAGGGAAGAGAGAAAGCGAACAGAATAATCATACATCTTCAATCATGTCCTTCAGCGCTTTGTTGCAGTTCTCAAAGCGCATCTTCCAGGAGTCGCAGTCATTCTCCAGCTTTTTCATCTTCGTCGACATCTACGAAACACAAAGATACGAAAATACAGCCAGTGGTGGATGTGTCTATGTTTGCTGTCCAGCCATGTTGTATTCCATAAGAGCCTTAATGCGTGGCTGAAGTCAGGTGTGGCCACTGGCCGACCCCAGGGCTTATTCCAGCTCGTTCTGTAAAGCGAGACAGAGGTACCTGACAGCAAGATGCAGCGAAGAACATTGGCGATAGGACACCACTGACCTTATCCATCTCCTGCTTGAAGTTGGCAAACACGTCATTGCTCTTGGCCAGTGTGTTCTGGAAGTCCTCAAACTTTTCAGAGTACAGAATAAGCTGTTGAGAGAAGAGAGGACGTAATGGCCTTCAAGGGCGTAGAGTTAAAAATAACAAAAAATAAATAAAAAATTGACTTGTTCCTAGGCGTATGAATTATATAAATCTGTCTTGTACCATGCACTGCAAATGTCAACCTTTTTCATCACTACTGAGACAAATTGGCTGCATATTTATGCAGTTACAGTAAAGCAATAACACTTTTCAGTACATAAAGATTTAGGATTTTCTCAAGTAATGGCAAACACATTCACACTAGTCACATTCAAGTAATATAACCTTGAGTATCCTTCTTTGTGAGTGATCATCACTGCCTGTCTTGATTAACCTTCTTCATTTTAGAGATTACATAATAGATTTAGAAGTTATAGTAGTTTTGGAATTTAGAATTTAATGATACTGTTGCATTCAGAGGGGAGTTTGGTGACCTCTCACCTTCAGGGTTTGGGGGCTGAAATGTGAGGGTTTGCATGTTCTCCCCATGTCATACAGCTTTCTTCCCAAAATCATGCAGTTAGGCTAATTGGTGTGTCAAAATTGCCACTGAGTATGATTGTGTCTGTGGGTGTGTACAAGCCCAATGAGCCCTTCTAGAATGCTCTGTAATGATACGTGGTTTGAAGATGGACAGATGAACAGACAGAGGTATCAGATTCAGGTGTATCGGGTAGATTGACATGCTTGGGGTAAATTTGCTATGAATTTAGTGGAGACTGAATTCAGTATTAACATCCTTTACTTTTCTTATTGCCATGACATTTCAATCAGCTGATGATTCCTGGTAAAAAAGAGTTCATCACTCTTTAATTGTTTAAATACTATGCATTCTAAATCACCATCAGTAACCTGTGTGTACAGCACAGATTAATCTCTCCTTATATGATTAGAAATCCACAGTGGTTAAATTTTATAACCATTTATGAGTTTTAACATTGAGTCAATGGAAAAAATGAGGTTTAGAGATTTCACTTCAGAAAGTTTTCCAAACTAAACCAATCTACATATTTCTTTAGTGTCTTTTATACGATACAGCTACTTTGGAAGTACTGCTTAGTGTGCATCAAGTATTCCTGTTACCTTTGTTAGTTCACAGAACACATAGTCAAGACCAAACCGCAGTGTCGGTGTCAGAAGGCGGTTAAACGAGGTATGGTTTTCAGGGACCATGCAAAAAACATGTTTTTATTAGTTTGAGAGTGAGATACAACAAGTAAAGCAACATAAATGGTTTAGCTCTGTGCAACAAAGGTGTATTTTCTTTAACTGTGACCGTGAGGAATCCAGAAAGAGTGCGAATCACCCCCCCTCCCTATGGTGCGCTCCGGTAGGGCGAGTGTTCGACGGCGTGAGTCTCTCATCGCTCATCTCCCCCCCTCCCACCCATCGGATAGTCACCTGGGCCCGCATCACCGTCTCCTGCTCTTTCAAGAGCCGAGCCTGCAGCTTCCACTCAGCGGCTTGTGTCAGTAACTGCGGTTAGACAACAGAACACGGGGGGGGTAACGGGGCTCGAATTTACCTGCTTCTTCAACTGCAACTCCTGCTCCTTCATTGCGTAGCATTGCTTTGTTTTGTCAATTGCCTCTTTAAGCAACTACCAACGGAAACAATGGACGGTTAAAATGATTCCCCCCCCCACCAGGTGGCGTCACCAGCATGTTAATCGCTCATGTGAGTTTTACTTACATAAAAATGTTCTGAGGGCAGAACGAAAAATGATTGGTTATCTCCCCGAACCAATCACATTGCAGAGGAGATGGGTCTAAGCAACTAGAGACGGCGGGACCAAGACGTCTGATTGGTTGGTACTGGTTCCTCTAGTTGCTTGGACCCACCTCTTCTATAATTTGATTGGTTCAGAGAGATAAATCATTTTTCGTTCTATCATAATATTTTTGTTTAAATAAAAATCCCATAAGTATAGTAATCTGGTTCAGTCTGGGTCATATCTATAAAATACTGCTCTTATTCAACAGATTTGTTAAATTTACCAAGCCCACTTACAATCAAAAACAAAAAATGATAGCAAAAAGGAACATTACTAGAAATGTACATTTAAGTAGCATGATATGTGGTACTTATCAATCTAATACACAGTATACCTCTTATCATATTGTCATATCGCATCATATCATATTAATATCTGGATACTGCATTGAGCCACAGAAAACTAATAATTGTTGGAAACTACTAGGTGTAGATGTACTGAGGTTTACATGCTACATCGGGCCATTTCCAACAAAACCCGGAGCAGAACAGAGGAACATAGCGACTCACATATTCCTTCTCTCTCTTGTGCTTCTCCTCGGCCTCCTTCAGCAGAACGTCCGCCTGCTCCAGCTTGGCATCGGCCAGCTTCTGCTGTAAGTCACGGTGCTTGAAGATCTTCTCCAAGCTCTGCAGATGGGGTGGAGGGGGGGGGGGGCATGTGAGAGGCCCCATGAAAATTTAGACCTGAAAATGCAACTGTCTGTCATCTCTAAACAGTCCCGACTGAATTACTGATCCCCTCTTATTCCATCTGAGCATAAAAATGCATGAAATGCCATACTAAGATAACATAAGAGTGCTCTCATCATCTTATATGATTTATCAATAACAAATAACAGGTTTTGTAAACACCAATTTGGGCAAATACACGGTGCCATCTGCTTTGCTGTGACCCGTCCTTAAAAGATAACAAAGAACAGAAATTGGGTGAAAAATGTGCATCATTGGTATGAATACCAATGAAAACCGTCTGCAGACAACGGGCTTCAGTTCCTCACGGCTTCGGCGCGGCTTTAGTGAATCTATGAAAACTGAAATCACGGGTCATTTGCTGCAATAAAAGCCAGACTTTTGCAATCTGTCCAGGAGAAGCTGCGTATTTTTGCACCTCCACCTGGTGGCAGATTGAGTTCTGGTCTCGCATCAAACCTGCTTCCTGACAGAGCTCTCCTTGAAAACGGAGGGCTGTCATGCCAAAGACAAGGTGACACATTACAACCGAGTCATTCAACCTGGTGTTGAATGTCAGTCATACTACGATACTGCGGAATGCTTAAATCACGGGTACAAATTGTTTTAAGGTAAATGGGGCACTGTGGATTCAACCTCTCAACTTTCGACAAACACCTGAAGATCCACCTGTCTTGCGAGCACCTCTGCTAGCCTACTGCTCTCTGCAGCCTGCTGGCTGATCTCCTGTTTGCGCTGTCCTGTTACATATCTTGTTTCAGTCCTACTTCTCCTTCTCATTGGTCATTCATTGTAAGCTGAGTCTAGCTGCACTTATGCCTCGTTGATTCCTTGACGGGAGTATGGTTATAATATACAGCCTGTCTTGCTTGTGTGTTGCTTTAGACAAACGCGTATCCTAAATTAACAAATGTGAATAAATGTTCTGTAACGCAACTGATTTCAAACATGGCCTTAAATATTTCATTCAGGTACATTAAAGAGATATACAACTAATTAATATACTATAGTACAGTTAATGTCATTAGTTAATGCCATTAGTTAATGCCATTAGTTAATGCCATTACTGACATCCCATCCAAGGTGTTCCCCTACTTTTTGCTAGACTCCAAACTCAGTGTCACAGTGAAAGAGATCAGTATTTACCGAAGATGGATGCTATTGCCCTCTAGGCTTTGAGATCCTCTTGTTGAGCCCATACTGTCATGTTGCATTGATTTAGTAGTCGCTTTTGCCCAAATAAACATAGATGTGAGGAAAGCTTTGGGGGGTGGAGGGCAGTCATCCACCACCCTTGGAGCTTTTTGGGGTTAAAGGCCGTGCCCAAGGGTGCAATAGTGACATGATTACTCTGCTAACCGCAGGATTCAAGACACGGGCATGGAACCTAAACCCACTGAGTTGTACACCACCCAATTCATGGCCGTCTGGACCGAATGCCTCATTACACACATCAGTAATATTCACTAGATTGGTGGCCGGCTTGTGCTTGGTCATTAACATGGATTTTTCTAGGGTGGAGGCTTCTGTTCAGGGTATGACTGACGTCTGAGGATGTGAGAGTGTGTCCCATGTGGCTCGGTCTCTCCATCACATCGTCTGAAGCAGGGAGACGTCTTTAACTGTGCACCTGGAGGACAAGGTGCACGACCCTGAGACGAGTCAGGATGACCTCTGTGGAGACACGTCGTTCATCTAGCAGTCTCACACAGGAGAAGCAGTCGTCTCTAGGACTCGAACGTTCTGAATTTTGATTTCGGTTTAGATTTGAAATGATTTTTGACTTTTAAGAATTTCTTCTGCTATTCTGTGGTGTGCTATATAACAAGATGTGTCGGTAATAGATCACAGATACACAGAAAACGTTTCTCTCTGCTCTGTGTGGCATGTTCTCCTCATTGTAGCTATACCCAAAACACCCATAAAATATGCTACTAGTGAACTCCACCCTGGGTCTCCCTGCATTAATTTTGTTCCCGGTGCCATTTAGAAAGCTTCTTGTATTTCGTGCAGAGCAGAAGTGATCATGCGTTCCCAGTTAATACACAAATCCTCAGCGATGTCTCACTGGCCGTTCGGCTCCGAGACCCTGAAAAATCAGTAATTTCACCGTTTGTCCACCAGATGGCAGTGGAGACAGCTGCTTCCCTATCAGGCAGCGACAACAAAGGGGTAAAGAGGATGTGCTCCTCAGCCAGGCGACCTGGGTACTTGGCCTTGGTTGCCACCAATGGCGCAGTCGGCCCTGGCTCGTGTGCGTCATACCGGCACTCTCACTTCCCCTAGTGCGCCCTGGCAAGATTAAAATACGACACGTCCTAGTGACGCACGCCAAGGATCCATTTTGAGAACGGGACGCACGTTTCATAAACCCTGCGGGGGGGAAAAAAATGGCTTGTTAGGGAGTACTTCACATGACTTCTGGGTGAATCAAATTTGAACAAGGCTCTATTTAATCAAAAAATCTGCCTTCTGAATGTACCGTTTTATTTACTATGATCATGAGACGTGCAAGTCACTATATATGAAATGCACTATAATATACAGACGGCAGGCCATTAAAATTTAGAAACATGAGGACAAGGCCATGGATATCTATTATGGTGCATATCTTGTCTGCTTTTTGTTGTGAGAGCAGCAGAGACCTAAAACCCCCCCATTACATGGAATATCCGTACATTCAGATCTGTGATGTCATGGACACGAATTTTCTAAAGATTAATTAATACGTCTTTCCTGATGATTACGTTAAAGAAATTGACCAAGTTTATTCTGATAAATGTCATAATTAGATACTAATGAATGAGTCCATATGCTTTAGCTGGTCTCCATTTTGGAACCGCTGATTAAAATGCAAGGAGATGGAATTCCATCGGGAACAGCTGGGAATCGCTGACCCGCCCCACTAAGGACGCAGTGGGTCGGCAGCAGGCCGGAAAGGTGCGGTACCTCCTCTCTGATCTCATACTGGGTGATGATCTCCTTCAGCTTCTCCGCCAGTTTGCTGTTCTCCTGGCAGAGCTTGGCGTTGTGGTCACTGTGATGTGCGATCTGCCCCTGGATGTCCGTCAGGGTGCTCTGGAATTGCGCCGTGATCTCCTGCCGCTTCTGCTCATCCTCAAGGGACCTCTGGAGCATGTCGTCCTACGATGGAGAAAAGACACGAGTCACGTGACTCTACCTCGCTCGCCCATCCCCCAACTCACCCATTAATTCACAGACACACACGTTTGTATTCATATCTTTCTTGGGACCGTCCATTAATTTGTATGGGCAAAACCATAATCCTAACAATGAAAGCCTTAACCTCCACCCAGCCATAACCTTAACCATAAGCAACCAATCAAAATACGAGCCTTTTGGCATTTGTGGTTGTTTGATTGGATTCACAGATCTTTGTGGGATCTGAAAAAAATCATCCCTACAACATCAAAATAACAGGTTTTTATTACACTGGGGAGAACACGCACACACACACACACACACACACACACACACACACACACTTACTCCCCTCCAGTTGCTCAGCTCCAGTTTCCAATACGACGGTTTTCAAACTCAGCTAATTGAGAGTAAATCAAGCATGGTCAGAGTGTCTCTCCTGGGCCTTATCTGTTTGTTTGCCTGTATTTGCTAATGGCACGGATGGAAGCCCCCACCTGGAACAGGTGAATCAATTAAACCCACAGTCATGTAGAAAGAGGGAGAGAACCCTGCACTCCGGGAACGGGAGACGTTAACCCTGCCCCGGCGATAAGATTGAACCCAGGAATCCCCAAGCCTTCTCCCGTGGTTTGCGCTGATAGGTTAAATAGCTGGTTACGCTACGATAGTGAGGAATACGGAGGTAAATAAATACGGTCTCCGGGGTAAATAGCTAGAGCAGACAGCTACCTCAGCCGGATTTGAGTCCTCGCCTATCTGAGGCCTCCTACTTCATTCATTTGCTGGTTTGTTTGTCTCCTTTTTTGCAGATAATGCGTGCGGCTGGTTTTTGGAGCTGAAGCGGAATTCCAGTGATTGGTTCAGAGCGGGAGTCAGCAGTCCTGGACCTGGCACGTTAGTGGTTTATGTGGGTTTTAATTCCATCTAAGCACTTAAACACTCGATTTAACTAATTATTTCCCCTAATTGAAGTAATTTAGCCTTCCCTCTGAATACTGAGTTTGGTCGTGATTTACAGAGCAGGGAAATCTGCATGCGCACTGGCTCTCCAGAAGTAGCACTGGTTTCAAGTAAACACTTAGATTGTCCTTTCAGCCCGAATAAAGAACAGAAAGACCCATCCCCAGTGTTAATATATCCCAAGATGGGTGGCTTGTTTGAAGTCAGAGTGCAATTTTGCTGTTAAAAGACCTGGACTTCACTGGAGAAGGCTGGCTTAGAGCCCATAAAGCACAACACCGTTCTAACTATGCACATAAAACATTAGATCCAACTTGAGTACATTTCCCTTTCACCTGAATTCTGTTGCAGACTCAAGCCATGATGCAAGCATAAAGAACTGGCAGTTCCAAGTCAACACAAGATGTTGATTAACAAAATAAAGCATAGATACGGACATAAAGCACTCACCAGCATAACCACATGCAACAGCACACTGGGGAAAACAACTAAGGCAGGAATTTAAATACGCCAACAAAACTCAGCTAATGAGGACGCAGGAGTGAAGCATCAACAAGACAACCAATTAAACAGAACACAGAGTAACAAGCAACAGGCGCAACCAAAGAACAGGGATAGTCACAGAACTAGGAAGGTTAACATAGAAACTAGAAAACATTAATCTAACAATAAGAATACACGGCTAGTACAGAATTCAAAGGTACAAAACAAGAGCAGAACCTAACACAAGCAGGGTGAACCATGGGTGGGAGAGATAGGACAGGAAATAACAAACACTAGGAAAATCATAATCCGAAACTACAAAGACTAAGGACAACAGAAGTCAAAAGCAGGTGAGGCTGGACATGAACCAGAGTCAAATCCACACCCAATGGGTTCTTAACTACTGAGCCACACACTCATCCCACCCCCAGTAGTATAGGGAGCAAGGAAAACACAAGGGTCCATCACAAAGACAGAGAAGGGAACATGATGGCCAGCAACACCTGCTGGCCAAATGGGGAATAGACGTAAAGGGCAGGATGGGACAGGCGCTAAGCAGCAATGGCAGAATTCATTGTTCCTATGTGTTCCATGTACCCCCTAGTGTTTGTCATATCCAGTACTGTATCTCCAGGTATCACTGTGACTATGAAAGCAGAACATGATAGACATATCTATCTATCTATCTATCTATCTATCTATCTATCTATCTATCTATCTATCTATCTATCTATCTAGATAGATCTATCTATCCTGTTTTCCATCCATCCATTCATCCATCCATCCATCTCCCAACTGCTTATTCAATATGCCATGTGTTCCTAGTTGTCTTCTCAATAAAATTCCTATATATGGATGCTTACCTTCAGTCCCCATTGCCAATCTCCATAACCATATCCTCTTTCGGAGCCTAATCATCCAATAAGCTTTTGGTGCTAATGAATAAGAAACACTCAATATGATGGTGAAATCATCACTGAATATGCATGTGACTATCGACTATCATCACAAAAAATAACAAACAAACATTATATCACATTATATATATTAAATAATCATAAAAATAAATACCTTAATAAAAATAACTAATATCTAATACTGGCGCACACTCCTATCACTGAAAACATAAACAGCTTCATATGAACAGATTTAAGATGATTTTTCCTATTAAAAATTCAAAGTACAGACCACTGCTCAACAAATAATGCAGATGCACTTGTAATAAGGAAACGTTACTCATTTGGAAATTATTGTGGCAGTAGCTAAAAATATAACATGAAGATTCCTAAGATCCCACCGACGTACAATACTTCATTGTGAAATTGTATTTCGTTTTCTTCCATGTGCTCATTTTCGAGGGCAAAACACCAGGAAAGAGGTTTCCTTTTACGGTCATTCAGCCAACACTGACCAACCACTGACCATTAGCTTGGCGGCTGCAAGAGGCAGAAAATGCCATTGAACTAATTGTAATTTGATACGGTGAGTCACTGGTAAGAAAACCCGGAAGAAACAAGCGATTGTTTATCTTTAACCTTTTGCTGATGTTTTCAGAACAGTTGGTGCATTAGCTTTTCATTATGCGAGTTCAGAAACAAACAAAACAGCTCTCTCACTGAACACACCGCCATATGCTCATACTTTATTGTGCGAATATGAGGATGAGCTGACACTGCGCATCAAGAAAACGCACCACCAGTAATGCTGATCCCAGTGCTGGCATTGTTTGTTACACAACTACTTAGAAGTGCCTTCTACCCAAATTGAATTACATATCTTACGACTTGCCAATTTTTGCAGCTGTGTATATTTTCCAGTTCTCTTCAGGTTGTCTCAAGTGCCCCAATTCAAGCACCCCTGCTTAGCAGGCACTTACATAGCTTAGAAATCTTCACTGAGACCCATCTGGACAGAGAGGTTTTATTAGATGGGAAAGCATGACCCAAGTCTGTTCATTATCTGCTAAGCTGTCTGCCGCTTCCCAAAACTGTGGCAAGGAAAAGAACAGAAAACAAACATTATTGGGACGGTTTAGCGACGCTATCAGCTGAACCTCGCCTGTCACACGCCTGTTATTCCTCTCGTTAATTTGCAGTCAAAGGGCAGAGTGCATTGGAGCCCCGTGAAACTCTCCCCGCTGCCAGAGAGGCATATTACAAGGACAATGAATACGGGATTTTCCTCAAAGTGACGTGACAGTGAATCGCACGCGTTTGCACTAGGGAGCAGCTGAAGGTGACTAAGGTCGTGCGGAGGGAAAATGGAAAGGAAACAAAATCTAGAGGAAGTAAATTCACGTCACTCTAAAAACGCCAGACAGAATTGGCATTGCAGCCGCGTAGTCGCTGGTCAGGTCATCTTCGAGATTATTAAGATCACCGATTCTGCTGTTAAATTAATGGACTTAATCTGCAATATCTGAATATAATGGCCCAATATCCCGTATTAGACAAGCGGTTGGAAGATGGATGAATTTAGTTTCTTCTGAAGCAGTTCCTTTAGTGACTGTATGAGTTTTTAACCATAAATCACGTGTGATTTTTGTGTGTGTGTCAGATATTATATTAAGAATAATCTATAAAATAATGACTTAGACATATTTAACAGGTCCAAAAAAATCGTCTCTTTTGGGTCTAGTTTGAAACTACTGTTTGGGTTCGTATTGCAACAGACAGTTTTCTTTTCACATTTTGTGCTGAAAATAGTGGAATGCTTTGCGTTTATTCATCAAGTAAAATCTGGCCCTTTGGGGGAATAAGCTAACAGCTTTGCAGACACTTTGCTTCTTCAAGTGAGGGTACTCAAGATCTTTTATAGGGACTCGTCTAAACAGTTACGTAAGCCTTTTAATGAACGAATCAGAAGCACTTTAAAGCCACACAAACTGAAGTGACTCTCTCAAAGTATAATCCCAGGCCTCTGTATTTCATATGCATGTTTTAAATGTATAAAAGGATTTGACAAAGAATAGCGGCAATAACAATATTACCAGCTGTGGCAGGTGTATTGTCGGTGCAGTGTGACTACCGTAACTATTACTATTATTATTATTTAGTGATTCTACATACGTTTTCATCTTGCTGTAGCAGTAAATCACAGTGAATTGAATTTCTTTGAATAGAAGAGTAAGAGAGACAGGAGGAGAGAGACACGAGAGAGATTGGTATAATCATAGATAAAGAAAAGGAGAAAGACAGGGAGACAGATAGAATGAAGATGACAGAGAGAAAGAAAATAGAGTGGGGGAGAGATCAGTGTGAAAGAGACAAAGAATAAGTAAGAGTAGGCGAGAGTCTGAGAGGGGTGGGACGGATAAAGGGTCCGGAGTAAGACAGAGCCGAACGAGTGAGAAACAGGGAAGACCAGAGTTGGAAAGTTCAGGCTCAGAAAGTACAAATCCAGGCCAGGGTTTTGTTTCAACCAACCAGTTGAATATGACTGTGACTCTTTATGCTCAACTGCCTGGCGGAAACGAAATCTTGGTCTGGATTTGTACTTTCTGGACGTGAAGTGTCCACCCCTGTTGAAGACCCACCTTGATGGTTTTGTTGTGCCTTTGCAGCCCCCGACACAGCTCCTCCAGCTTGCTGCAGGCCAGGACGGCCCTCTTGTGCTCAGCCTGCAGCTGCCCCGTCTCCTTCTGGCTGATGGCCTGCTTCCCTTCCAGTGATTTCAGCAGTCTCTGCTGTGCCCGATGCTCCCCCAGCTGCAGGCGTGGTCACAAACTTACACCTGCAGCCATTGACCCCCCCCCCCCCCCCACACACGCCACCCCCTGCCGATAAACGAGCAATTGCGGCGAGGAGGTTCCAGTCACGAGTCTCCTACCTCGTGATTCACGGCGCGAGGAATCGAAACTCAGCTTTATTTTGTAATTACATCTAATTACAAGGTGGCAAAAGCATCAGAACTGTGAGCGCCCTGTCCTTAAAAAATATTAGGAATTTTCTAGAGGATTCATTGTTTTTCCTCTGCCTTCCAATCTTTTTCCGAGCACGAGCAGACAAACCCCCAACTCGTCTGCCACAGCATACGGCTAATGCTCCTTATTTCCCACTATCCCGAGTTGCCTGGAGCTCTGAATATTTAGGTCACTCCGGTACAGGCTGAACCATTTCAAGAAGTTCACCCAAGCTCTTCTGTGCCTCCTTCGTACACTTGTACACTTCCTTTGTCGATGTTTGCATCCCTCCCGCTCGCCTTACTCCGCCGGTTACTCATCTGTTGAACGAACGGCTGGCCAAGCCCACGGAGGTGCACTCACCAGCTCCGTGTACTTCTCGAACAGCGCTTGCAATCTTTCCTCCGGAGTGCCGAGCTTGTTCAAACTTTGCATTAGCTGTGTGGCCTCTTTTCCTGCATGGGAGAAGAGGAGTCACGCAGAGTTACCACTCAACTGGGGGGGGGGGGGGGAGATACAGCAAGAACAGCGAAGAGTGCTCTGTGAGCGAGCTTTGAAATAAATCACCTTCAGAATCAGGATTCTCAGCGGGAGAAGGTTTAAGACCCGGGAACTCTGATGTGGAAAAGTAAACTAACTGGAAAAACACAAAAACATAATCCACAGATTTTTCTGCAGCGAGTGTTGAGATGTTTTAAGAATTATTCAGCTCAGAGAGGATTCTGTGTTCAATATGTAGACATTCTTCAACCCGCCATGCTTGTAGTGATCATACGTGTGGAATGAGCTGATTCCAAAATATGGCTACAGCTTTGATGTCCTGACCTGCTGTTAATTTTTTAATTCTAAAGAGACTGCGCCCTTTTCGCCATTTTAGTGATCCATACCAGCTGAATCGATACAGTTCTAAAATAGGAATCCTTTCATGGAGCTTTGATAATGGTGACTTCTGAAGAGATCACTAGAGTGCACAAGAAAGACTAATAAAGATTAAAATCTTACACTTCAAGGACAAACTTCACAAACAGAAAACAGATGTATATACAGTATATAGGTTTGTTGATAATCACACATTTTTATGTTGACTTTTGAAATAAGGAAACGTTCTAATTTGCACCAAATTACCGCTACTCCCTCATACAGGTGTCGGTTTAAAAAGGTCAAGATGACTAACTAATTTTTCCCCATTTGAAGATTAGCGCTGAGTGATATTTGTTTGCATTGATGATTAATAGACTAGATATTCTGCTGAATTTTTAAAAATGCTGTATAATTAATGTCGTTGCTCATACGTTAACGTGCCATAATAAATCACAGCTGTTGACTTCACTGAAATTGTATTATGCAAAATCAAAAGACATAGAAAGGTAACATTATGCACAAACACTGGGGCAATTACTCACGTATCTACTTACAATGGACAAAAGCAAAATGCCTGCTTCCTCACATCATTATCATGAAATGTAATATGAGTACAGCTTGTACCCAGAGCCCGTGGGCAATTTTGACAAATGTCCTGTCGATTGATTAGCTTTGAATTGTAACTTGAGCCTCAAGATCCCCTGGGCTTTTTTGATATACAGCCCCCACCCCCCCCCCCCCCCCCCCCCACTACTCCGCACCGCAACAACAGATTAGTTACAGCTGATTAGACTGGCGAAATGGATGCATGGTCACTATCTCAATAATAAACACGCTATTAAAAAGCTGGGATGTTGTAAGAGTTAGCTGATGCCTCAGTGACCGAGGACTGAAAAGGTAACATATTCCGACAGGAATGTGTTTACTAACAAGTGGTAAATGGGGATCAGGTAGGGGGGTGATTACAGCCCTGAACTCGAACGGCAAATGACAGAACTGGCTGTAATTACCCGTAGCTGAGTATTTACCCTGCATTAGTTCATAAAAAGACACTGGTCCAGGGCTGTAGGAATATTTCATCTGCCTTCATCCCCCCCAAGAAAATAGACCTTTGCATTTAAAATATTAAGCTGCATTCCCAATATCAAACTCTCTCTTTCACCATTACTGGGCTCCATCCATCCATCCATCCGTCTATTTTATGCAACCTCTTATACTTAGTGAAATCCTCTGCTTTCCATCCATCCTTCCATAAATCCATTTTTTGCAACCTCTTATACCTAGTGAAATCCTCTGTTTTCCATCCATCCTTCCATAAATCCATTTTCCAACCTCTTATATCCTCTGTTTTATTCACCATTATTACTCAAATAGTTATTCTGAATGAAAGTTACAAATCACTCACAGCAATGGATTTGCCAGACAGGTGCTTCCTTCTGGTGTCCTGTCCAGGATGCTGGAGCACCTACCTGACTCTTTGAGCGCGTTCTCCTCAGACGTTGCGTCCTTCTTATCTCCGACGAGCTCCTCTTCGGCCCCCTCGGCCTGCAGCGGCCCCAGCACGACAGAGGGCGGCTCCGGGGTGCCGGTGACCGGCCCGTAGGTGCTGATGATGCCCTCAAGCTGTCGGCTGAATTCTTCCATGGGGTCCGTGGGCGGCCCGTCCGTGCCATTGACGTGGATTTGGGGGCCTGAGTCGGCAGGGGCTTCCGATGACTGCGAGTTGTTCTCCATTATGCTGGATAAGCCTGTTATTCACATCACATTTGAATTAATTTATGCATTCCAATATGCTGTTAATTAATTAAGCAGCTTAGCAGATACTGTTTTATAAACCTACTTAAGGAGCACATTGTTAATCATGTGATCGACTTTATTTTCTGTACTTCATACTTATTTGATACTTTGTTAAATACCAATCTCAAGGGTAGAACAGAAATGCTATCCATGAAAATCATGACCTCTGTGCAGCACCGGAGAAACAAGGTCCACGGCACAGTTTACCTTACAGATAACCGCTATGCTTAAAGATTTCAC
Source organism: Brienomyrus brachyistius (assembly GCF_023856365.1). Classification (NCBI taxonomy): domain Eukaryota; kingdom Metazoa; phylum Chordata; class Actinopteri; order Osteoglossiformes; family Mormyridae; genus Brienomyrus; species Brienomyrus brachyistius. The sequence continues at coordinate 6,297,193 of NC_064551.1, forward strand.
CAGAACGGGCTCTTCTGTCTCAACTCTGAACCAGGTGGGAAAGCGGACTTTCTTCAGTGATCTCTCTCTCTCTCTCTCTCTCTCACACACACACACACACACACATATATATGTATACAGTATATAACAAGATAAGTGTGCAACATACTGTCACCTAACGCGACATGGCAGCCAACCCACTTTAGTGAAATATATGGTCCTGTAAAATGAGTCTATCACCATTACATCTGTGAAACAGACTGACAAGCTACTGGCAATCTGCAGAAATAAATCAAGTTGTAGGAATCACTGCATGTTTGTTTGGGCTTAATGGGAAATGAGAAGGACACCCCCCTGTTCATTTAAAGAGGAAATAAGTAGGAAACATCATAACCCAGGTCTGATAGAGGAAATCAATGAAATGTGAAATTCCTTTTAAAGAAACCAGTAAACTGGAGACTCATATATTTATTTTATGAAACAAGGTGGGAGTCAATATTTATTGTAAAGCAAACGACCCCTGACTCACTCTGGTGATTAAAGACTCCTGGTAATAAATAGAATACATTCATTATATCAAATTCTTTCAAACTAGATTTCCAAAGCAGATTTTTCATCTCAGCTACCCTGTCTCTCTCTCCCGGTCTCTCTCCCGGTCTCTCTCCCACACACACGGACACACAAAAACCTGATTCCTCCCCGGTTTGTTTCTTCTCTACACACAAGGTCTCCCAGCTTCAAAGGGACACGGAAACCGTAAAACCACAGCCCCTCACGACCAGACATGAGAAGGAAATCTTACACAGTACCCAGTGATCTGTCAAAAGGAGAGACCCCCCCACTCTCCACCTCCGCCCAACGTCCCCCGCTCCGCGTGCAGGGATACACCCCCTCATGTGCGCTCGCGTCCACCATTTTGGAGGATGTCGATCTGGAGCAGCTGAAATCCTCCAGGGGCTGTTTATCCCTGTGCCTGATGATTGTGGCTGCTTATCAGGATAAAATTAGCCCACTCTCCAGCCCCTCCGCACAGCTTCCAGCAAGCAGGCGCATCGCACCTGTTCCTGGGCTCTCGTCTATTTTAAGACCTTCTAAATATGGTCAAGCTATTTCTTATTCCAGCCACGTCTCTCTCGGTGTCAATGACAGTCCTTTTGTACACAAGTGCAACAACAAATATGGAAGCCAATGACATCGGCATTAATTCCTACTTACTCGCTATGTACCTGTAGCTATAATTTGTTTGCTAAATATGTGGAATTTCTGCTAACTCTTGGCTATCCTGTAATACCGGTAGCGTACATGAATAAAGCAACATAATAATTAACTAATACTGATAATAATTCAATGCCATGAACCAGACCAGGATAAGTGAACAAAATATGCCTGGAGGATATTACTAATAGCATTTAGTAGAGGGACGTCACAGAGCGACATTCGGCAGATAATGTTCAATATCCACCATGTTCCTCACCAGAAAAAGTGCCTCAAAGATGTACTGGTGGATAGAAAGCAGTAGGAAAGGAACTAAACAAAACCGCACATGGCACAAACTTGGCAAATCAAAGACGAATGTTTGCTGCCGAATGGCAGGTCACTACAAAGAACGGGAGAAAATCTAAAAGCACGGCAAACAAACGAAACGACACACAGAAGCGCAGCGTCCTATGTGAATGTAGTTACCGGGAAGAGGAGAAGGAACGGAGCTGCTACTCACCAGGACCTGTGGGAGAGAAGAGAGGAGTGAAAAGGGGCCGAGAGACTGACGACTGAAACAACAACTGTGACAGACAGCCGCTGCCCCAAAATAACCCGACGGATCTACGGTCACTCCACCACAGGCCCATATCGCAACACGCGCGCCAACCTTTTATCTTAGTGTGTGTCACATCCCCCTTTCCCCGTCACGTCGACAAAGACTGAAGGTTGACACGTGCTACCTACTGTCTAGAAGGTTAGTACCTGGGCCTAGGTTACCGGCGGTGGCCATGTCTTCTCACACACCTCTGTAAAGTGGCCATGTGACAGGGGTCATCCTAAATCGTTTTCTGGAGCTTTCTTCTATAATCATCTTACTTCTCAGAGAGGGTTATTATCGAATTCCATCAGTTTCTGAGCGTGAACTTTGTTTATAAAGATCTGAAGGACACTACAGCTTCTGATATTCATTGAAGGTGCGCCTGATCTTCGTACCGTGTTCTTCGGACAGACAGCCTTGCCTTCTGACGTCGCTCCTGCTTTCGCGGAAACAGCGCTTGTATATTTTAGCCATCAAACCGCCCACATAGTGGTAATAGACGAAATGTTTAGAAGACGTTACATTAAGCAGTGAATTAAACCCTCGTGGGAAGCTACCTCACCGAGTCAATTTTTATTTCTGCTGGCGAGTGTTTTTTTTTTTTTTTTTTCCTCTGGAAACAAGACTTTGAAAACAATTTACCGCCTGGCACTGAATGTCATTATCTGAACACTGCACTTCTGACACTTGAAAGAAAAGGTGGGGGCAACTGGAACAGTGCGAAACAATTTGAACATACAATTCATCTGCAAGCAGCAGTGGGTAACCAGAACTGGCAAGGAATATATATATATATATATATATATATATATATATATATATATATATAAAGTACAGCTCCTCACAGGTACAAATTCAATGTGAGCTGCAGGCTGCCTTTATTTTTAATGGAAAAAATACTGTTGTTTAAATAATGTTCCATGATATGCATTTAACAGTTTTTAAGCGTTTGCTGTCACCGTTACTTTTTAATGAACCATACAGCTGCCTCTTTATCTTACACACTCCCCATGCCATGAATTTGAATTGCCTCATTTCATTCACCGCACCTATGCAGGCCCTGTGGATGTCGTTAGTGAAGCCATTTGCTTCTCATCTCCATGATTAAACAAGATGTTGACACTGTACTGAGGAGCGTTTCTCATTGACCACACTGTGTACATGTTTAATAACAGCACAATGACAGAGCAGATAGCGTCTGACTCCCAACTTGATTTTCTTTAGACCTCATGGCCTCTGATTCAATATTAGCTTCGCACATGTACTAAACACTTTACTGAACTCTTGTTGAAAAACACCGAAAACAGAAAACCCCACATCAGTAACAATGCAGTAGATTTAGCGCTGTTGGCAAAATCGCAAGCAGTTTAATTCTTAGTTCTTTTGTTATAATGAAACTGTTGCAAATGGATGCTTGTAATGCATTTTTTATTTTTTTCAGTTGAGAAATTCTGCAGCTTACGTGACCAGAAAGGAGCATTTGTTCATCGCTAGACCTGCCAGCGTGGAATTTGGCTCTTTAATCAAAGTCTAGGGTTTGGGCTCCGGTTTCTAAATGAGGCCGAGGGGAGGGGGGGGGGGGGGGGGCGACCCCAATGCCATCGCATTGCAGTTCCCTGCCATCGTAATGGGTCGGCACGGCAATCAGAACAGAGTGTCACTGGCCAGCCAGCTCGGCGGTTCCTCCCCTCCGAGATGATTTAAGGACGGAGGCCGATAATAGATGAAGCGACATGGAGTCAGGGGGGAGGGCATTAGTCTGCACAATAGGAGTCCGCGCTGTTAATCTTTCCCACTGACTTTTATAAGTGCCTCCATTTAATTACTTGTGAGAGGTGATTCTGACACTTTCAGGGGTTTAATTATTTCAGTTAATACATGTGGAAAAAGACTGGTAGAAAGATTCCGTAAAAAAAATAAATTAATAAAAATAAAACTACACAAGCTTGTAGACATTCTTTCCTATCTATATTGTGTTATGTATTAAACCATTTTTTTTTGTTAGTAAGGTATTACAGAAACAAACAAACAAAAAAGCAAATGATGTAGGGTTTAGTCACTTTTCATTACGTCTATCCAAAATGATGAGATGGAATATTTACTTTTACAGTAACTAGCAAAAATATGACATTTTTGACTGGAATAGCTATAAGAACCCACCAACTGTTATCAGAAACCTCAGCATCTACTTCCGAGATGCAGTCATTCCAGTAATTTAATAACGTGTGAACTTAAAGTAACAATATGGGCCCTTTCATAATACACTGAAAACATTTACAAATAAAAATGCATTCAAATGTATTTAATTAATTATATGACCCTGGATTTAATTGATGAGCTTCTGGAAGAGGTCTTTGTCATGTCTATTTCCTCCACATAACCTCAAGGTTTTTCCTTTAATAGTTCTCCCTCGTGTGGCCCCGTCCGCTTTGACAGGTGTACAGATTTGAGACGACTGTGAGTGTGGGAATAATTCCGTGGCACGCTAACTTCCAAGCGGACGCACCGCCCTCTCCGTCGATCGCGGCAGGGTGTCAGATGAGAGGGAGCCCGGGTTCGACGGATCATTCGTCAGGCGCGCCGATGAAGAGTCACCCGCCTTCGTTCCTAAATCCCTCTCTCAGGAGACGGAGCATCTGACACTAAAGCTAATTCAAACACGGTAGCTGATGGTAATAAACACGACGGAACCCAAATCTCTCACTGTTGTTATTCATCTTGGCGTTTATAATTCCCAGTGGATCTTAAAACATAAGAATGTAAGTACGATCCCCCCCTCCCTCACAAAAAAAAACAAAAAAAATGATATACATACATACGCACACACAAACACACACTGCTGGATGTGTCGCAGCTCAAACAAAGGTAATGAAATTCATGGTAAGCTATTACCCCTCAGTTTGGCTGTGTGACTTAGCAGTGTGAACCTAACAAATGAGGCCGTAACAACAAGGTGTCTTTTTGTGGTTTTGAAAAACAGTGTTGGGCTGTAAAAAAAATGTACTGACACAATCTAAGCCTGAGAGGTTCTTTAATCTTGTCAGATGACATATCTAACAGTCTCTCCAGCAGTGGTCTGACAGAACGACAATCCAGAATGGCTCCCGAGCTGCAGGGATACTGCCCTAAATTACCGTCAGACAAACAAGACTCTTTGGCACTTACTGTACTCTGCCGGGAAACTTGCTGGAATAAGATAATAAGGACAAGGAGGAGAAGAGTGGGAAAGTGGTGCTGTGGTGGCATTCATTATGCTCACGCACCGGGCTGCCAGTTCACCGCATATACAAATGACACGTAACCTTCACCCCAAGCCATACGCACATCATCATGTCTAGAACCTTGGGTATGAGATGTGAACAACCCACCCCGTTTATTTTCATTAGCCGATGGTGGGAAAGATGCGAGACGTTTCAGTCGATACAGGGAGATCGGGGAAGGATTTGTTGCCGTCCATGGTCTGCGTGGTGTGTGGAGGCTTTGACATCAATATTACTCTTTTTAGAGTGACCTCATCACTACCATGATTAAATCCGACCTTGATACTGGACGAGCTAATAGCCAAGTGCAAGGTACATGGGCCCCAAAGGTTGCTTCTCCTTCCATACCAAGGTCGTCTCCGGCTATCTCATTGGGGACACCCTTGACATTTCATCAAAGGCCTTCCGCTACCTGTTTGCACTACGTCAGATTGGTTATACTCGTAATTAGCAATTTCGAGAGGCTAATCTGAGTTTACATGCACAGTGGTGCACCAGCTGCTTCTACTTGGGTGTATTATGTAAGTCACCTTGCCTCGACAGCCCAGCTTACTGAAACACTGCCATCCATCTATCATTACTGAAGCTTGTCGCTGTGACATTAGGCATCTTTTTGGAACACTAAACACTGTAATATCATGCTCTAGTTGTGTACAGCATCTCCCCACAAACCCTGCTTAAATAAGTAAAAAAATAACATGCTTATTTCTCGGGTTAGTGTCGTTACCCTGCAGTTTGCTAGCATTCCATTCTTCCCTAACACTTCCACTTTATTTGTTTATATATTATTGCATTTTGTTTTTAGCTTTTCCTCCAGATGTTCCCTTTGATTATCTTGTTTGTTTTTTACTAGGCGCCGAGGTTATATCAGATGCGCTGTGGTGACAGTAAGAGTGGAACTGCTGCTGTGGGCTGGTGTCAGAGTGTTTTATCACGTTCTGCATCATGCAAAGCCTGATTTACTCTAGATTCCATCTTTAGTAATACATTATGTTCTTACAACTCCTCTGCATTTGTTTTGCTTTGAACTATATATCAATAGTGGTATATTTCATCACTACCATGTGTATTAATTCAATTACTCCCAAAACCAGCTAAGGGCCAAAAATGTGAGATTTTATTGACTAATGGAGAGGGAGAGTTAGGAATATCTTCATGCTTAAATGTAGCTTTTACTAAGAAAGCCGGAGTCAGACACTGTGTTAACACCTCCGCTGACTGGCAGTGGCCACTCTCTAAGGACAGGCCCTCCTCACCGTCCGGCCCTTTCTCTTACTGCCTATTTCGCTGAGCTTTTTGGTATTAAAGTTTCCAAGCTTCATAGAGAACAAAGGACTCCATAGCCCAAAGCCTTACATAAATCATTTTATTTATTGTACTCAAGTGCATTTTCAGGAATCTCATTCAGTTATTAAAGGATTCTTCCGCTTTTCAAAAGAAACATTTATAATCCGTCATATGTTTTGATGGGATACTCCATCACAATCAACACAATTTTTGCTCTTTATGCTACAGAAGGTCGCACAGAAGGTCTTCCTAAGTTATTCCTGACGTTGCGCAGTAAAAGTTCCTTGATGAAGAGCATTAAAAAGTGATAAAAAAAACTTCTCAGCGACTGGGTGGTATTTGCATATAGTTATATGCTGTTGCCCAATGTCGTACGTCAAATGGGTGATCAAATGTGATGAAAGAAAGACAAGGAGGTCTACATGCATCCTCTCCTCTGATGGCTGACATCTTGCTTGACATCACACGCTACTTCTCAACATTCTTTGTCCATCATATTTTGATCATATTTTGACATAATACTGAACTCCAGCATCATAAAATAAAGAATTTCCAGAATTCCCCCCCTCCCTCCCCCGGGACCAATAAAGTCCATATTAATCTTAAACTCGAGTTACACTCTGATACATGGATGACCCCCTCACTCCCTCGCCCCCTTGTAACCCTTATGTAAGTGTTTAGTTCTTGCTCCCAAGTTTCATGTAGCCGCTAAGTACCCAATGTATTCATATAACTTCAACCCCAAACCTCTTATTTAGAATTCATTCATTTTCAGAATATCTGCGACATCTTTAACACAGAACACAGCCTCCATAAAGCTAAAGATATTCAACATGCAATACAATAAACAATCATTTGTTAAAACTGTCCTTTTGTAGATGGCCCTATCTATCCCTGGACCTTTAGAGTCTTTGCCCCCCCAGAAATTATACTGGACAGACACGCTCCATTCAACTGTAATATCGTCTATGTCAAATATGGTCTAATTCTCTTAGGGCTGAATCAGAGGCTACTTACTGTGACTAGTAATTTTGCCACATAAGAACCACAAGCCCCTAAATGCAAGCACAGTGATACGCTCTGTTTGTAATTTGACTTGTCATGCTGAGGTATATTTTTCCTGGCACAAAGTCTTTCTGTACCCATGCCAGAGCCTTGTGAGGATGGTTAATTAAGCCACACCGAAGGAGAGCTCCCGAACAAATATGTCAAGAGAAATGAGTCACTGATGTTTTTAATCTATACCATGATTATCGTTTAAGTGATTGAGTCTGAAGGATAATAGCTTTGTGAAATTCTGATAGGAATTTCATGATTCCTGAAAAGCATTTTCCTAATTATGCTCTGATGCTGATGTTTGGTCATAATTTTCTTGAGCTCGACATATACATCAAATTAAATGTGTTTTCTCCAATACTGCTGCAGTCTATGCACAATGCCTCCATTGCCACTGTTACTAGGTTCCTTTTCCGTTCACAGTTTTAGTCTAATTCTGTCAGGCCTGCCTGTCCACAACTTCCCTCCTGTCACTGCAAAGACAGGACCTGACACATGCTTTTCTAATTCTGCTCACTTCCCAGCAGACAGAGTGCAGGAGAGCTCTGCACTGATTGAAGGAGCCCTGGATCTTCCAGTATTTTATTGTTAGTGGAGACATACCCTAGCCAATTTAAACCCTCCGCCCTATGGCTGAATGATATCAGTTTTTTTCTCCCCACCACTGCGTATAAATAACACGGCCCAGATTGTAATCAGCCCTAGTCTCCTGCCAGACGCAGTGATTCAGCTGGCAGAATCACTGAGGAGTCTCCTATTTTCTTCTCACTTGTAAACTCCGGTAAACCTTTATTCAGTCCTTGGCATCATAAGCTTTTGACGGTCGTTCAGAAGCGCGTTCGCAGTAAAGCATATCTTCGCGATGTGACAACGTTAAATGCATTTATGTTGGGAAAGGCACTTGGAATAGAATTTCACATGGAAAAGCGAAGTGGCATAGGACAGATTTGTATTTTGCACACAAGAAGATGCAGTGCGCCGCTTCTTTTGGCCGCGTGTCTTCACGGCGTATGCTTTCTGAATGGCACAGGCTAGGCTTCCTGGGTGGTGAGGCAGAAGACACTATTTGGAACGCAGAGAATCTGCTCTCAAAACAGCAACCAGTACACAGACAAGCTGTGAGCTTCGCACATAGTTTTTTATTTTATTTTATTTGTTTATTCCTCAGTGGCAGCACATAATCCTCTGGGTTAGCCTCACCACGGCACGTCCCCAGCCCTGACATATCTACACACAGGGAAGATGGACATCATATAGATAGGAAGATCGGCTTAGCTAAGTTGAGTCCTCAGTGTTTTTTTTTTCATTGTTCTCAACCTGACACTATTAACCGGTTATGAATTTCTTCATTCAATCATTCATTCATTCATTTTTTTCCAGTTACATGGACTGCAATATGTTTACTTACTTCTCTCAGATTATTCAAACAGGCCTTGCCGAAATGTCTTTCGGCCATGTTTTGACTGGCACACTGTAAGATAACATCGCCGTTAAAGATGGCCGTGCAGATAAAATTAAAAGGTGTAACGTGTGGAGACTCAGCTCTTTTCTGGCGTGACATCAGAATTAGTAACAGGAGATGGCTTTTCCTGCAACACTTTCCGGGGACCTGGCTAAACAGAAGAAAAGTTAATTCCCTCCGGTATTGTTGTTTCTCTGTATCTTTAATGACCTGGGAACTGCTTTGCTCAGTCTTCAATCACTCCTGTGAGCTTCTGCTATTTGACGTAAGCTTTAAGCGATAAGAAAGCCAAACAGCGGCACGCGTGCCTTATTCATCTTTTATGACGCGCTCTGAGGCGGGAAGATTAGGTGAGTGGAAACTCTGTAGTGGTCTGCATCTACAATTACTTGCTGTGGGAACACATTAGACGTATTAGACAATAATTTACTAGCCACTTATTCGGAGCAATTGTGCATCTCACCTGTTTCCGTAAATGGTTGTTTTGTATAACCAGTGTAGAAACGCCAAGTGCCACCTGAGCCTTAAACTCTGCATCGTCATCACATTACTTGGTGCCCCTCAGAAAATAATACCACAAGTTCAAATCCTTATACCTACACATAGCACTTGTGTCGAGTTGAGAGCTGCGAGTCAAAAATCACATGCAAAAGAGAAACAGTTCATAAAGATGGTTCTTTGAATGCAATTTAAAAGGGTCTTTTAATTTCATTTGATGATGCTGGAGCCTAACATTCAGTTCAGTATTAATTGCAGCTGCTGCTATCTCTGAGAAATGTAATTTCTCTCACTGCAAATTACAACGTTACACTTCCCCTCGTTCTAATTCATCGGAGACCTAGTCTTGTCTCAGTTATAAAGAGAGAGCGCTTTTAAGGACAGAAAATCCCCAACGACAATATGTTGAGATTAATTCTCCCAGTTTAATATATGGCAAAAAATCACATTTGGAGCCCAACTGACCTTTACAGTAACTTTCATTTATTCATTTAGCCAGTGTTTAAAATTAATAAAAAGCGGTATTTCTGGAGCAAATGCAAAATCATCTTGAAATTAATGAATGAATGCAGCAAAAAGCTGGCTGGGCTGAGATCTCTCGGAACGCCCGTCCCACAATGCACTCTTGTTGTCATCTTACAGACGTCAGCCATGCTGGACGCGTAATCGCCCTGCTTCCACCTCAGCTCCCCGTAATCCCGTAATAATTGCTCTAATGCAGCAGGTAGCATAGTGGCGGTTTCTTCGGAAGCCAGGCATGCTCCTGCTGAAATACGTTTCCATAGGGCACTTAAGCTGATTGCTCCATAAATGTGTAAACCTGTGAAACTTACTTCTGGGAACAAGCTGTTGTTGCGATTACAGTGAGGTATTATTTAACGCTGGTGATATAAGGGTCAGTAACAATTTAGATATCGCTGTAATACAAACAATTATGTGGAAACAGGCAGTAGGTAAGAAACAAAACACTTATAAACAAAAGTAACCTTGCGTGTTGACCTGGTTAATAAGCATCACGCATTCTAGCTGGTAATATTACACAGGCCAGATATCCCGATTTTTGCTTTGCAAGGTAAAAGCTGTAGATAGTGATGTTTGCACAGCAACAGTTGACATTTATACAGCATAATTATGTCAATAGGATTCAAATTTGCTCCAACACTGTGTCTTGCTAACAATGCCAGCCGGGCAGCTAACCCCCACCCCCAAATCAAGAGGTCCTTCATGCCACAGCCGACCCTTAAACCTGTCGTTAGATCACCGTCACACTGGACATCTTGACGAAAGTGTTTCTGCAAACTGTTGATGAGAACCTCTCCATCTCCCAGCACATAACTGACATACCCTGGAGATGCAGCTGCCCGCCACACAAAGTGGTACCTCAGATTATACCTCAGAGCGCCTAGAAGCAGGCCCACAATCCTGGACACACGACTCGATGCTACAACCCTGCACTGCATTCAAGACATTAATGCTGCACGCTTCTCAATCACCGAGACCTCCAGACCGTTATATACCCATTTAATTCTGAAACAATAAGATTGTTCTAGATCTGGAAGCCAGAAAAAGAAATTTCCCAAGCTTGGCAGATGTATCCAAACAAGCTTCCAAAAACTCTAAGCGTTTCTGGATCCCTCAACTATGTGTAAGTTTAAGGTAGTTTCTGCAGTCTTCCACTTCATTCAGTGCCACTTTTTCATTTTTATTCTTAAAGCCCTTGTTGCATAAATAAACATTTTAAGTAATGCTGCTGATTTTACAAAGACGTTAATATACTTAGATTAGTGTACTGTGTTTTGAATAAAGGGAAGGGCACATACAGTATTGTATTCATGTATGAAATAACACTACATACAAATTACTGATTACTTGCTAGTGTTGATTTCCTTTGTTGTCTAATGTATTTATAATACTAAGTACTGACTTGCAAGTTGTTTTGGAGCAAAAGTGCATGACAAATAAATAAATGCAAATGTAAAATATGAGAGTCCTTCAATCAATTCTAGGGTATAATGAAGACAAATGGCCCATTTAACTGCTTACTCATCTCCTACTGGTAGGATGGCACCTAATTGATCTCTGAATTGCCACCATGAATCGCCAGTTTGATTCATGTAATGGGAATTGAATGCCACCAATCTGCATCTATTCGCATGGAAGCCATTAACAGCAGAGGGCCATTGCCGTGAACAATGTCAATGACATCCAGAGAAGAGACTTTCAGTCTCGTTGATGGCTGAGCAGCACTGAATACAGTTGATAAGAACATTTTTTTTCACGCGCAGGAACAAAACTCCCTGTTTCACTGTTCAGTGTTAAAAGCACAGAAAGAAATAATTATGAAAACGTTCTGAAACCAACAGACAAATGCCACAATCAAAACCATTAAGGATGTATCAGTGTTGTGAGAGTAATTTAGCTTAAAACCAAGTGTAACAAACCCCGGAATTACAATTGGACATACCATAATATAGAATGGTGACGCTTTATGATTATCTATAACAGTCAAAGCTATTTTTGTCTGTGTATTTCGAGGCATTCACGAAATGTTTAGCAAGAGACTGACACAATGTTAAAAAATAAGCACGTTGAATGATCATGAGACAAATTGCAAGAACTGAGTGTTAGTAATCCATCCCAACTATGTTTAAAAATTGCACCAGTGACTTAAATGGCCAGTGGTATTTTTGAAAAGGGGAAGAACAGAAATAATGGCGACATTTTACTTGAAGTGCACAAATAGGACAACGTATAGCTACCCAGTTACGACTCAAGAGCAAATCATGAACTGATATAGTTGCTGCATGAAATACCTGAACCGTCATGACTGATTAATGATCGACAAATATGGGATCAGTATACAACTAACACTTATTTACTGCATAATTAATGTATTAAGTAGACATTTAGAGCTAGAATTTATTGTGCCCTCTCAAGTACAATGTTACCAAAATCGCTATAAAATAAAGTAACGTTATACGTAAACGGTTTTGCACCAGGTAAGAAGTGCATGCATTTTCAAAGCCAGATAATAAATGTTACACTTTACTGTGATTCGGCATGCAATGTCCGAAAAGCAAAAAGTAGACTTTTAAAGGTACGCGAAGTCTGTCCAGCTAGTTAGCCAGACAACATTATTTATATCATTTTTATAGACGGCAAGTTTGAGGAAGCTACTTCAAATAGCAGTTGATATTGCAACATCGGGGGTGACTTTCAAAACAGCTCACAACGTCCAACAAGTCATAGGCGAGGGGGGGGGAAGCTGCAATTTATTTTAACCACGTATATTTTTACATTTGTTTACATCAAACGCATAAGGTTCTTTTTAAAATATACAGAATCCACGTTTCTATCTCTCAGAAACGAAAGGCACCATCCTAATTAATGCGATAAAGCATTAAAATTCATATTTGCATAACAGGGCCGTTCAGGAAGAAGTTAAATCCAGAATTAAAGGGAAGAGACCTTTGGTCCCAAAAAAATGGGACCTCATGGGTGCCCCCGAATAAGACTTCTAATCATGACTTATGAGTAATACATGTTTCAATGAGAAGGTAACTAATAGTGTATTTGACTGCCTGATGCACCCTGGGAAATGTATGGCACTGTAGGACACTTGTGATTTATGCTCTAGGATAGAGAAAAAGCAAACGCAAGAGCTTTAAAAGCACATTTTAGACCAATTAAGAAAATTAACATACTCTTTATAATTTGAATCTGCATTAGAGTGTTACATTAGTATTAGAGATCAGTCATTAGCAGATATAACCGTGAACGTGTAACGGCAGTTATCGTTGGCATTCTGAAGAATATTATGATTTCCTCTGTTTCTCCAGTAAAGCAGAATACTGTGCCTCTTCTGCTGTGTACACTGCCGGAGACAGTCGGTCTGCAAAGTGTCCAGGTCTAATCACAAGCTGATGACTTCAGCAGCTTCTGTGCAGATATCTACAGACTCCCTGTCCTTTTAGGCCCCCGGAGTTCTCTCAACATAAGGCCGATAGGCTTGTCAAGGATACAGCTACATGCCAGAGAAACGGCAAAGTCACTGTGCTCTGTCGTCGCGTCCCTCTGCCATTTAGGGTCCATCACGCTTCCTGAGACGCTTCCAGAGGGTCGAGTCAAATGTCAGAATCATTAGAGATCTCCACTATAACCGTAGGATCCATTCTATCATTAAAAAATAAGCTCACCATACACAAACAGGGACATGAAACAGAGCCTGAACAAGTATACAATCATAGACCATTTTTCTTACTAAGTCTTATTAAGTGCTTGTTAAACAATTTGCTCCAACAAACAGTGAAACGTTTTGGCTGCAAGCGAATACATACAGCATCCCTACAGAAGGGTCAGTCACCGTGCGGCCAAGCATAAGACCAGCTAAAGCTCCTGATCGAAGTGATTCTGAACTTGCTATGATGGTCGGTACCAGACAGTGGTTTCGTCACGTCAGAAATAGCCCCCTTCCAGGGCCTTCCATGCACTACAGTGTCTAGGGTCCGTGGGGAAAGGTGCAACAAACGGGCAAAAACAAAAAAAGATCCACTCAAGAGCATTTCTGCAGCTGAAAACACCCCAATGAGAGGTCAGAGAAGAATGACAAGACTCCTTAAAGGTAACAGGAAGAGCGAAAACAACATCTCAGAACAACAGCGGTGTGTAGGAAGGCAGTTCTGAACATACATCTCGCCTTGCCCTTGACATAAGGGGGTCGTACTTGGTACTACATGGCTGAGGAGATGTACAGACAAGAACTCTTTGTTAAGAACATCAGTCACACAGGCAAGTCATCACAAGTCATACTCAGATCAAACTCAAGGTCTCATCATTGGGGGACTGTGATGCCTGACTGCCAACAGCACATATTGCGCTTCCACATGCACAAACACCAAAATGCTGATGTCATGTCACATTTCACACGACAGCATGTATACCAGACCTGGACAGAAATCCTCTTACAGGCGCAAAGAAGCCGAATCGAAGGATGCAGAATCATCTACGGTTTTAAGTCGTAAGTCTTAGCATGGAACCTGGGGTCACACCCATTCCCATCAGGCTTTTCCCATAATACTTTTGAATTTGAAATGAAAGAAATGAAGTCCAGTTTTTAAGGTAACCAAACCGATCATAAAACCAGTCTGTTGAAAACATAGCACTACTAAAGGTTACCCCCCCAAAGGATACGCATATTTTATACTTGATAAATCTGAAACTTGATTTATAAATCAGGAACCTCAAATACCAAGACACATGCTATAAATAAGGTGTGAGATTGCCCATAGCTCACATGACATTTTTACACCTTAACCCCATGCAAAGTGCACGCATTTAAAAACAGGGCAAAATGTGAGAATTGCAGCCGGGAACCACAGCCCCCACAACAGGCTGAAGCGAAAACGGTTTGGGAACAGACAGCATATTCTGAATACGGCTGTGTCACCACTGGAAAATAAAACAGCACATCATATACCCATCTGTGACGCATTTCAGCAGCCTTTATTAATGTTTGCAAATTAAAATATAATAAATTAAATATTTTCTTCTAAAAATGTACAAAAATACTGTCAAACTTTCCTAGAAAGCTTCACCACAGTAGTATTGCCATGTAATCGCATAAACTAAAGAAGCACAGTGGTGTAAAATCTGAAAACCAAAAAGGAAGAAACTTCTGTGGATTTGGCTTTTATGAGTAGTAGATGCCCCATGCCGGTTTATTATCTGTACATAAAAATCGCAGGGGGAGGATCAGGGAGAAGTGGCCCCGCCCACAGGCATTCCCCTCGATAAAGAGACTCAATTTAAGCCAGATCTAAACACATTCTACTCTCCCCTCTCTAAACGTCCGCAAATGTGATTCCCTTAAAAAAAAAAAAAAAAAAAAAAAAAGTTCATCGATACATCTCTGAAATATCTTCAAGACTCGTTTCACTGACATGAGTAACTCTAAACATCATAAACATTTCAGCAGGAGGACAGAAAGAAAAACATGCCCACACATCTTAAAGAGTTCTTCCTTGGTAATCAGACAAATCATTTAACAGCACAGATATCGGGTAAATATATGGCCACTAAATTGTACAGTATATTATTGTCTGGAACAATTACACAGTACTTGCCTACAAGCATGTTTAATAACCACTTACAAAATTTCGAATAATGTTTTAATTTATATTAATTTAACATCTCTAATCCAAAAATGTTTAAACGATGCAGTAAAATAAATATCTGACGGAGCACAGCAGTTGTACCGTTAGCAGGGTTATGTTACACAATTCAATTGTGCTTTTTTTTCCTAAACGAATTTCAAGGAGCGCAAAACCAACTTAATTCTCCAAAGTGTCGCGTAATCAAGCCATGATGCATAGCATGGACTAAAAAACCCATTTACTCTGAACAAAAAAAGGAAAGAAGTCCTTGCCACGGCGTACACTTATATATGTCATATACCAATCTTTCCATGTCGCATACGATTCACAAGAAGCACCTCTAAATCTTAGAGGGATAAAATAATCATGGATGGGTGGTAGATATCTTCTTTCTCCGCGCTGAATATGTTTTATGAAAGTGATTGAATCATAGCTACCGGATAAAAAAAAAAAAGAGGGGGGGGGACGTTTTTAAAGTCATATGAGCAAATTAAAAATACCAGTCCTCTCGGTGGGATCAGCAGCTGACTCGACTGGGCTGCTGTTTGCACACGAAGTCTGTCATGAAATCAAACTCGTTTTGTCCCAACCATAGTTCCGGTAGCTCCTTGATGCGGTCCAGTCCCATTTCTATGACCAAAGACATCAAGACCTCCTCGTCCAGAAAATCCGTGTCGATGACGTTGGGGGGCAGTATTGCTGCGGGCACATGATGCGTCGGCGTGGGCAGGCTGCTTAGTTTCGGGTTGCCGTCTCTGAATTGCTGTCCGTGCCCGTTAATCTGATGGCTTGCGGGATGCAGATCGGGCATATAATGGTGATGAGAGGGTTGCGTGTGGTGGCTATAATACGGCGTGTTCAGCTTCTGCAGCTGCATGCTGGCCGGCAGTTGTCCTTGACCGCTACCCACGTAGTGAGAGCCGTAGCGGGCGGTTGGGGGCATAGTGGCGCTCGCATGTCCTCCGTTTACATTCCCAGAGCCTATAGGATGCCGGATCCCGTGGTTTGAGTTTACATTCCCCCCTCCGTAGTGCAAATGATCGCTCATTAACCCACTGTAGCCATGCTGCTGTTGCTGCTGCTGCTGCTGATGGTGATGCGGGTTTGTAAACTGGCCCATTCCCATCCGACGCGCTTGTTGGTGGTGATGAAGACCATTAACAGCTTCGGGGAATCGTCCATGGTTCATAGCCATCATGCGGTCTGCCATTCCCCCCTGTCTAAACAAAAACAAACAAAATAAAACAATATATATATAAAATTGAGACATTAAAGTAGTTCCCACGCGTGCCGGAGAAAACTCCCGCTTGAAGACCTACAAGATGCACAAATATCATGAAACAAACGTCGTATCAGCGCTTTAAGATAAATTAGACGCCAACTAAGTGAAAAACCACACATCGTGTGTTAGGCAACTGTGTGAAACAGATCAGCCTCTTAATAAAGACAATGCATCAAATGCACAAAATAACTTACCAAAACAGGTAACAATTAACCTCAACTTGAGACAACTTTTATATGAAAGCGGCGACTTCACCAAAAAAAGAGAAAATTAAAACTCCTTCCCGCGACTTTGACCTCACGTGTGTGCGCGTACAAAAATCAGAATTAAACCTAATTACCTCCTCGGCTAGATCTCCTGGCAGTAAAGTATCGCTGTCAGCTCCGTGGAAAAGTCCAGCAAGTAAATGTGATCTGCAGTCCAAAATCGCCACTTGCATAGACCACCGATGCTTAGAGCCTCCGTACCCTGTGCGAACATATAAAAGTGCTCAAGGCGCTTTTGGCCGGTGCTGATATACAATCATCCAGGGGCGGAGCGTAACAAAAGCCCGAGTCCGGATCCAGGATCGTGCAAAACATGGAGCGGATTTAACACGCAGCGATCCGCCGAAGACCATTACCTCACTGCAGCTATTTCTGTTCGTAAATGCAACGGAGGGGAAAGAAAGAAGGAAAGAAAGGAAGAAAGAACATCATGGAATCGCGTTTCATGGCTGCAAAAGAGCAGCGCTGTCAAAAGATAAAGGGAATCTGCAATCTTTGCATTATTATATCAATATGAAAACATATAGCAAAATGAAAACACACTCAGATTTATAAGCAGGAATATAAAGTATATGTATGGATGTATATTTGTGCGTGTTTATATCCACAAATGTATGTATGTGTGTGTGTGCTGCTTAACGTGATATATTCCACATTTCGATTACAGCCGCAGAAAAGCTGCCTAACGTGATTTATTCACCGGCTGACAGAGTGTTACATCTGTGATCCGATGTGACTGCGGCCGCGCTCCTACTTGCTGGATGTAGGTTCGGAAACGGCGCTCCGCGTTTTGCAAAGCGCCCCGCTCCGGTTCCCAGACGTGCGCAGCTTGAGTGCTGTACGCGACTCCGAGCACAGGCTCCCCAAAGACGGGACGTGAGAGGCGTCACTGCCCTGTAAACAAACCTATTCACCTCAGGCCGACCATGCCCACTGCAGCAAGCAAACACCCTCCCGCTGCGCATCCGCGGGGCTCGCTGCGTCTCGCGCCGTCTAAATATGGACCGCGCTCCAAATTAACGCGCCCGGATTGGAAACAAATTAGCAATGCATGAGTGCAAATACCAGGTTATAAAAGGAAACACAACTTAATAATGTTAACGGGGTGGCCATTTGTTTTAGCATGCACTCGGTCGTCTTGGGTTACTACACACAGAGACAAAGAATTCCAGTAGCATTGCTAATCCGTGTATATAAACTAACCGAAACTGTCTCTAATCCCTTTGTTCCATTGTGTATGTATATATCAATCTAATTATTATGTGTATATGTACATATAATTGATTTCTGTGCATATTAGTTATGCTTTATGTGCATGCGAATTTGTATCATGTTATGATATTTTGGAGTTGTTGCATTTCCTGGTAAAAAAAAAAAGAATACAGTTAGATGTTTTAACAGGCTTGTTTCAGAAGGCCAAACCTTTGTGTCAAAACAAATGCAGTAAGTGATGAGGAGACCTTAGTGGTAATTTAACCTAAAAGACAAGAACAGTGTATTTCAAATATGCATTATAATCAAATTCCGCTGTGTGCTGACACAAAGAATGAGTCTGAAGTGGCCCGGCTCCATGTTCCTCTAGTGCCATGCAGTGTTTTGTGTGAGTTTTTGAAAAGCAACAGTGTTTTGACTGAGCGTGAAGGAGAGCTATGGGAGGACCCTCGGCTGACTGAGTAGTAGATAGAAAGGCACTGCAGAAATAAATGCAAAGGAATGCTTAGACATTCTGAGCGAGCCATTCATCTGGAGAGCACACTGCTGGCTGGGGGGTGGGGGGTACTGTATAACTGCCACGTTAAAAATCTGGCGGTGGGGGGGGGATTGTGGTGGGCAGGGGGGATTGTGGTGGGCAGGGGGGATTGTGGTGGGCAGCCCCTTTTCCTTAGAGGCGTGAAACTGAAACAAAGAGAAGAAATTAGGGCATATTTACAATTTGGAAAGAATCTTCACTGCATCATTGCAGTGGCAGTGGGATGGAGAGTAAAAGCAGAATGGGGCTGAGAGTTGGAGCCCAGGGCTTATGCTTCCTGCTGTTTACTCTCCAGGCCTGACGGACGTAGATGGGGACACGCTGGAAAGTGACAGTGCTGGATGGAGAGTGAGCTTTCAGGGCGAGCTGTAGGACATTGTCATCCTCCTTAGTGGATAGGTGTCCAAGCCAGTAAAAAAAGCTTCAAATACTGAAGATGGTGGGTGCAGATGTGCTTCGGCTGGTTAATCAGGTTATTCTTACTGGTTAATGTCTCTAGCATAACGATGCCATTCAGAAGCTTGCTTTACAGATGCAGTTGTGGTCAACCTGAGATGTCTTGGCTGGCTGATGTTCAGGAAGTGCTCACTTTATAATGCTCTTGGGTAAGGCTACTCTATCTAACATAGCCATTACTGTAAGAGAGCAGGTTATCTGAATAGCCCCCTATAATTAGTTAATTTAAATTATGAAGGATGTAAGATGGTTTGCTTTTTATCCTGCCTGTCATGTTCTTAGGCCGCAATTCAAGGTTGACTGACTGTACAAGATTCTGAATGAAAGGAGCTGAAAAGAGGTCTTTCACATTACAATAGGCTATTTTAAAAACTGAGTGCAGTTTTTTTTTTGACTGCTTCATGTCTCTAATTTGTCATGGTTAATACTCACTTTCATCTTTGACTTAATGAAAAAATAAACACATACAGGCACTATATGTCTTCTTGCATAAAAGCCGCAGGTAACGTAATATTAAATACATACTAACATATATCAACTCTTCTTAAGCTTAATACATGATTTCTGTTATGTCATGGCTACATTACTCTTGTTCCCGAATACTGTAATGTTCTGCTACTTGACTGGAAGTTTTGTCAAAGCCAGAGCTACATAAGACAAAGATACACACACAGGTTTGTAATTATATCTTTGTGGGGACTCTCCATTCATTTCTGTGGGGAAAACTCATAATCCCAACACGACGACCTTTAGTCCTACCCGGTCCTGACCATAACCATAAATAACCAAATAGAATATGATACTTTTGGCGTTTTACTTTTTTGAGTCTATTCACAGATGAAAAATGGTCCCCACAATAACTGTTTTTTATTACATTGTGGGGAACATTTGGTCCCCACAATGTAATATAAACATAATCCACACACGCAGTTTTCTATAGATGCTTGCTGACCTGGGAATGAAACAGTATCACAGCTTTTGAATACGGCCAGGGAGGATTTTTTTTTTAACTTGGTGTCATCATGTTAATAGTGGAATAAACGGTCACCATTATTGCACAAAATGCACTAAAGTGAGAGATGTGAAAATGCAGTCTCTATGAATGGATTCATCACTGAGCGCATAGCATTTGTCAAACTGACATTAGCTGTGCACAAGATCTTTCCAGATGTTTCATTTTAATTTAGCTTTACAGTCTAAGAACCCAGGGCATCATAAATACCCTGTAGATTCTACAGTGTCAGAATTTAGGTCATAATGACAAGCATTTGCAGAACATGGATTATAACAATATGGTACCACTTACTGTGGATTTCACACACTACCATACTGACAGATTATTATTATTATTATTTTTAATTCAGCATTGACTCCAAGATAATGCACAATATAGTATTTTTTTCTCCAATTTGTGCACCATCGAAACCTACCTGAAGCCATAATTGGGCTCTCGGCAATTTACTACTTTGTTTTACAAGAAGAGGGATGTTTTCCCATATGCCCTCAGGAACAAAACACCAGGTACAGTAATTTATAACTGAAGATTAAAATATGGTCAGAGTGGCAACCCGAGAGAGAATGTAAAGATCTGCATCTGGCTAATAGCAAATTTGTATGCAGAACATCGCTGGTTTGGAAGGAGCCTTTGAAGGGAACATTGGGCCATTTTTTAACTTAGCCGTAGCACAAACAGGCTTAGTGGCTGAATTTCCTGTTTTTACATCATTCCTTTGACTTGAGTATATTTAAATTATTCATTTCAGCATAAATGGCAATAAATATGTTCTGCCCAGTAATCCTGGGGCATTTTCTAGGAAAAAAAAATGTACACTAGTGGCCAGAATTGTGGAAACATTTCCAATTTTTAGAGATTGCAGAACTTTATTCCAGTTACTCCAGTTACTTATTTAATCGCCCAGCATATGATATTTGTAAACATACTTTGACTGCATATAAACATTACCGCCGATATTTGTGTAGAATTTTTCAAAGCCAAAGATGCTAGATGTTTCCACAATTTTGGCCATTTCAGGCATTACTTAGTTGATTTTGCCAAAATGAGGTTCACTATATTGCAGGGGTAATTGTATAATAATCTTACTCCATCTAAATAAACATTCGCTAAACAAGTAAACTCCATCTATTCAAGCTTTCGGGAGATTCCATCCTAAGTACACAAGCTAATATGCTGTAATAGCTGTGAGGAGTCCCTGTGTGGTTTAGCCTAAATGATACACTTTGCTTGTGAAAGGGGGATGCTTGTCTTTCATTTGATTCCTGTCTGATTAACAGATTTCCATCCTGTACTGGCTCTTATTCCGGAGTAGTCCCGTCTGATTCTGAAGCTTCATTACGGCTCCTGAATCCAATAGGACAATGGCATTCCTCGGCTTCTTAATCTGAACGTCAGGCTCGAATCAGCCCCAGCGGGGAATCAAACTAATGAGCCCATAACCACTAAGCCATATGGCTGGAGCGTAGTGCGCATCAAGGCCCCGGGAAGCCTTCTCCTCAGCTCTTACGCACGCGATGTTACAAACGGCACGGAACTACCCCAGGTGCGGCTCACGTTTAGCACTCTCCTCTGCCTATGGAGGGGCGGAGAGTTTCCGAAGATACAGATCGCAGACGGCGCTGTCTGCTGTAACGTCCAGCCACCTGATCAGCGCGAGGCAGCAATAAACCCGGGGGTCAGCATGATTTCATAGAAATCGAGCGCATCGTTTTATGCCTCATAGTAAATCAGTGGGCAAGGTTGGAAAGGGGTGTTAATCCTACAATCTTTTAATCGAACCTCACAAACCAATATATGGTCTTGCCACGGATTGACTGCTACTCTATAGTTTGTGTGGCGACTCCCGCAAATAAAGCCACTTTCGCTGACTCCTCTCCCTTTTAACTCTCCGTTCCCTTGGCTGCCCTCCGTCTTCCATTACAGCTGAGTAATACTCTTTCGGTCACTTCAAGTCGGTATACGGTAACACGCCTTCGCGAAATGTGATGGTCATTTTGAACTGGGAGACGATTTACACAGCCAACCAAAGCGCCACAATAAAGAGAGTGAGAAATATATGCTTATCTGTTAATCTCTCATGACATCGACGTGGAAAATAATGCAATTGGAGAGTTTATGACCACATGTCAAGTTATAGACATACAGCAAGAGAAATACATTAAAAAAAAATCACATTTACAGAAAATCTAGACCTGTACTTATATGCTGGTGATGCTCAAGTTTGGTTTGTCTTCCTTCTGTTAATGTCATGAAAAACTCACTACAGTATCGTATCAAAGCTTCAATTCTCACCTTCAGCTTACAAATCATTACCCAAATACACTCTATTCCATAATACAGAGAAGCTCAAAGTTCAATATACGCTACCAGGCAAACATTTTTGCACACATGGAGATTTTTTTACATTTGCATGTTACTCACGTAACAATTATACTCAATATTCTTTACTAACAAATAAATTTACAGCATTTGAGTACCTTTATTTGCAGGGAAATGTCATGTCTTCGATTCATCAAAGTAACCTCCTCTAGCAGTCATAATAGGAGAGAATGGGACATTAAATACTGCTCTGTTTCATAGGATGAAACAGTTAATTAGTGCATTTAAAGTTAAAGGACAGTCTAGAATTTGTGTGGCCATCACCACACAACCACTTAACAGGATGTCAGACATACACTTCTATGTTATAAAGGGAACTTGTTCTATTTGAATTATATTTTCATTTATAGTTGTTCACTCAATTTTCGAATGCTTAACAAGGATTTAAAAATCTGCAGTATATGAAATAAATGGAAAAGTGGTAATAACCTGAGGTGTGTAAAGCCTTTCACTAGTAATGTATAACAGTGAATGTCTGACATCATATGAACTGGCTGAGTGATGATGGCAGAGTCAAATTCTAAGCTGTCCTTTAACTTCAAATGCACTAATTAACTGTTTCCTCCCTTGAAACAGAGCAGTATCTAATGTCCCTTGTAGAAAAAAATGTATTGAATTTGGAATTATAACTGCTAGAGGAGGTTAGTTTGATGAATCAAGGACATGACATTTATTTGCTAATAAAGGTACTCAAATGGTGGATATACTCTACATTTATTGTATAGCAAAGAATACTGGGTGTATTTTTAGTAAATGTTAAATGAGTAGCATGCAAATGCAGAAAATCTGCAAAAAAGCATGTGCAAAAGCCTTTGATTGGTAGTACGAATATTACCTACAAATCTACAATAAAAAATTAGTTTAGTTTTTGTTTGATTGGGTTGTTTGACTATTCTCTGAATGCAGATATAATGCACAGATATTTGAGACTGAAATTATGACCATTTTTATACTAGGCAAACCTTTACCTTATCTGCTTTGCAGCACAGCGCACATGATCCTGCTGTTCCACGTTTAGTTCCTGTTGACAGGACACAAGGGTATCAAAACAAGTTATTCATAATTCTGTGCTAGAGGCTAACAAGCCAAATGATTCTGACTCACAGCTCAAACATGTGATTTGAAAGTCCTGCCTTCTCATATATCCTCAGTACAAAATACATGAGAGTACAGGCTCAAGCTTGTGAGCATATTAGGAAATATTTTTATAAATAACTGCCTGGATGCCAGTGACACAGCTCTCTATCCTTCTTTTGAGAGCACAAGATCCAGCGGAGGAGTTGATATTGCCGTGGCTTTCTGTCTGGGGACTGGGAAACGCTGTCACGTTGTTTGTGTTTGGGTCACGTGGGGCTGCCTCTCTCGCTCAACAAAACAAGCAGTGACCTCGTGGCTGCAGCGCCATAAGCCTGCCTGCTGCCTGATCAGCAATCGGAGGTTAAACAGTAACTGTGAGATGGAGCGGGGGTGGGGGGGCAAAGCCAGCACAGCACACGGAGAGTCCATGTGTTACTTATCACAGCTTTTTCCCATCAACCCCCTATCCCTTCTCAGCCCCCCCCCCCTTTCCACCATAGGAGCTGGTTGTTGTTCAAGCAGTCGCTCGGTACAACAGCCGATCTCTCCGTCCTACCTGCGAAACAAATTGTACGTGTATTTGATCCAATGAAGGCTTTACACAATTGGCTGCTTTCTCCATTAATGAAGTTCAGTGATTTACTTAGCTTAAGCAGGAGAATGGAATAGATCTTATTTAAAATAAATCAAGAAATTATAATAAGTTTTTGATTTCTGATTAATGTAGTTATAGAGACGCACTATACGTAACAGTATAATTAGATTGATTAAATGAATGATATATGTGTTATGTTATATGATATATATATATATATATATATATATATATGTGTGTGTACTATATATATTATGTATTTAGCAATTGTACACTTGTGTGTGATTATGCTATTATAACAGTACTGTATATATATGTATGTGTGCACGCGTGTCTGCATGTGATTCCATTGTCAACGATTCATATTGTCAAAGACCCAGAAGGTTAACAGCCTTGCTGTTACGCCCCTGTGAAGTTTAATTAACCTGAATTATTTCAGGAATAATATGCTGCCGTGACTGTAAATCACTGTGGATTAAACCTGATGATAAGTAATATTAACAATCGTAATTTTTAAAGGGATCTATGCACCGAAACAGCAGCGTAAACCCTGTCTTTGCTTGGGATGAACTTAGTCACATGAGGATGACTTTAATGACACGCAAAACAAAGGAAGTAGATTATAATTGAATAGGCTAAAGTTCATTCAGTGACTAAATATGCAGCATTAAATGTCTATAACGAGATCTGCCGCTCAGCACCGGATGTGCAGCACAACTCAAGCCTACTAACAACAAAAACAGTCTGTTTTATTTCAGGGCTATGGTTTAAACATGAGGACCACTCCATGATTGTGAGTCTCATAAATAATTAAGGTGTCATACATTAGTGTGGAACTAGGTACATATCTGTCTGTATACTGGGCATTTAACCATAAGGCTTTTCGTTTATAAGTCTAGGACAGGGGTGGGGAACCAGTTCAATGGAGGGCCGGTGTGGGTGTGGCTGTTCGGGATGGCCTCTCGATCAGCCAATAACAGTGGCTCCCCAGGACCGGAGTTGAGAATCGCTGCTTTATTATTGGCTGATCGAGAGGCCATCCCAAACACCCGCACCCAGAGGCCCCTCCATGGAACAGGCTCCCCACCCCTGGTCTAGGAGATGAGGACAAGATAAAAGTATGCTGTAGGTATTTATCTAACAATGAGCACGTAGCAACAGGAACTTTCAACCGGAAATCTGCATATTCATGTGCATGGAGGCACCCAGAACTGAACAATACACTGACCGTTTCATAAAAAAAAAAAAAAAAACATCTCCTTTAAATCTGCAAAGTTGCAAGTTACCTGGAGTAAAAACATCAACCATGTGGGCAAGTAATAACATCAGACATGCTGAGCTTAAGACGTGAGGGACAATGGACCCCCGGATTCAGAAGTACAGGTTTCACCTGGATATTACAACAGACACTGGTCCAGGGAGGCTTTGGGCAATATAGGAGGAGATGGATGTTTTCAATGGTGTTGGGGGTGGGGGGAGCATAAAACTCAGTATCACGCCTAAAACGAGAAGCAGCATTAGACACAGTGTAATAGCAGTGAATTCCCTGTGAGAAGATTGTGTTTGTGCAATATTCACACTGTAGACACACTGATATTTCGAAAATACTATGATTGCGGTCTTCTGAGCTTGGAAGGAAAATACAAAAAAAAAAAAAAAAAAATACAAATCATGGATTGAAATTGTGTCTGTCACCGGCAGCAGAGAGATTCGCACAGTAGCTGCAGCGTTGCTTGGGTCTCCCCAGGAAATAACTCGATAGGATTAGACGATGTTGTATTCCTCCGTGTAGCCTCCTCTTCTTTGTATTTGATTTGATTGAAAAATATTTTCACAGGGCAGATGTTACGCTTTTCTTGCTCATTTGATGAAGCAAAGGCAGAGGTCTGCATCCAAAAATACAAACAGGAGATATTTTCGGGGATCGTTATTAAAACTCATTCTTCCCGCTTGAGCAATAACATTGTATTTTTGTCCCGTATTTCAACTTCTGATTTTGGCCATCATCTCAAATCATCCGGTCCAGTCCTACGGCCGTCATATGAGCTCTCAACAGCAGGCCGGGGTCACGGGGGTCAGGAGCAATTGGAACGTGAGCACGTGACCAGAGAGCGAAGGCCTCTTTCCTCAGCAGGGAGCTGGAGCAAGCTGGCCTACTAATATGTTTCATTATGCAAAGACAGGATGTTTACAGGCTCACGGGCCAATCCTGTCATAAATAAGTATAAATTAGTTTAGTTTCTGTTGTAGCATTGCCGTGCTTTGTGGGAGGCAGTGGTTTAACAGAGATTTACTTATTTGCTAGCTTCTCGGCTGCATCGACATGGCTAATCAAAAATTTTTTTGCTTGTTATTTTTGATAAGAAAAGCAAAATCTTACAATCGTGCAAATAATGGACAAAATGGACTGCTGGTTAATTTTTTGATGGTGTGTTTATAATTTGCACATGTACTAACGGCGTTCTGCATTCATGAATTAAATATCGAAATGATTGAAATCATTTGTGTATTTAAATTAAAGGTTGGATAAGGACCCACATATAATGTCTCGCCACGTTCTGAGAAGAAGCAAGTTGTGAGTTTCCCTGTAACCCAACAGCGAGAGCCAAGGAAACAGTTAAACGACCCAGTAAATACCCTGCAGAGGGTGAATTCCTGTTTGTTTGGCCAAGCTGTTTGCGTAACAACCTGGTGAGAAATTTCCATTTGGAGTAACGTGGTTCCAAGGTATTGAGAGGAAAGACGGCAGTCTGCTCTGGGAGCGTGGGGGGAGGGGAGAGGCTGGGGGCGCATGCGGCGGATCAGGTACGAGGTCCCTGCTCTCCACCCCTCTTTGTTTATGTAACGGCCTCCCCTTTTGTGAGGATCAGGCAGCTTAAGGCCTGGGGACTCTGCCGTGA
This sequence comes from Brienomyrus brachyistius, assembly GCF_023856365.1. NCBI lineage: Eukaryota > Metazoa > Chordata > Actinopteri > Osteoglossiformes > Mormyridae > Brienomyrus > Brienomyrus brachyistius. The sequence goes on from NC_064551.1 coordinate 6,324,405, forward strand.
AATTCCATCACAGCCGTTTGGATTCTCGGCAGAGCTTCATAACCGTAAGGTCAATATCAACAAAGTCACATGGTGAATCAAACTGAATCGTTCCTCCTGTTCTATTCTATGTTCTGCATAATCATTGCTGTACACACATACACAAGCGCGCACACACACACACACACACACACCTTTGTGGGGACTCTCCATTCATTTCTATGGCTATTACCCTAATCCCAACAATGACACCTTTAACCCCCACCCAGCCCTAACCTTAACCACAAGTAATCAAACAAAATACAAAACCTTTGGACATTTTAATTAATTAATTAACTAATTTATTTATTTATTTCCCCCCCCAGATTTTTGAAATGACAGGTATTTCATGACATTGCGGGGACATTTGGTAATGTAATACATACATAACCCACACACACTCAAATACACACACTAAAACTAAAACTGAACATTTTGTGTGGGACCAACTCTATTGTAACATAGCATCATTTTTTTTTTTTAAATCATGTTATTAAGGAACTGTATAAAGTTACCGCTGGTGGTTAGGTGGGGGGGGGGGGGGGGCTTTTTTTCCTCCTTGGATTCCTGAATTTCTCTTGGGATTTTTTTGTTTCCTCTCCCCGTTTTGCCCTGTGGCTTCCTCATACTAATTTCCTGAAATTTTATAACATTAATTGCTTAAAAATGAGCTTGTATAACATTAATTTTTCATCAGTCCATTTGAATTATTGCTGCCTATCATTAATTGGTTTTAAGTCTGTTCGAGATTTTGTTGCTACCTTCTGTGGATTTGATTGATGCATGACTTACGTGAGACAAAAAAAAAATGCAATTTTACCAAATTTTATATATCAAAGAAATTCCAGAGATAGTGGGAGACTACAGTAGATATAGTTTGTCAGAATTTGAGGTCTGGCTCCCATATCCAGCTGAGTCTTCGGTGATGCAAAGATAAATTAGAGAACTGAGAATGGAAAACAATGCAGAATTTACTCTTGTTACAGGAACCCTGGTTAAATAAAGTTAAATTAACGGAAGTAATGTACATTCATTCCGGCTTCCGTAATGAATATACAGTGAACGTTATGTCGACAGACAGACGCCTGACGCCGCAATGCATTTCCCGTCCAGAGAGCAGAGCTGGCTTTCGTTCCTTTGAAGTCCTATTGCAACTGAAACAACAAGAACCCACCTGTGCAGTGCAGACACTTTCCAAATCAATTTGGATGCTGCATGGTGATATTTTATTCATTACGGAGAAGTGATTTAATTAAAGCTGTGTTTTAGACGTGCTTCAGTTCAGGATTAGTAGGCGCACAGTGAGACATGAAAGGCTGTGACATGCATTTTCCATGGCTCTCAAAGGATATGCATTTATAATATATTCTGCTCCCTTTCTTGTAGAGAAGTATATATAAATATAAATTATATATATGGCTAGTTCTATGGTAACAGAATTACAATGGAATCTGGCTACGATTTGAAAAGAACTAACTTGCTTTGCTTGAAATACCATCAGTACTCTGCAGTTGAATCCCAGCTATCAAATTATGTTACATAATGAGTTGTACCCTTTACCCAATTTATGACATTTTGGTAAGGGGTACCTGTGTTTCACAATATATAGAATATATCTCCACCTTATCTTAGTTTTGGGCATAATTTAACAATTATTAGCTAAATATAAATTACTAGCCATTAGTATCTTTGGAGTCCATTTTGAGATACCTTTTCATAATTATATATCTTGAAATTAAACACTGCAAGCCCAATTTTCCCATATTGGTATAAGACGCGGAGGCTTACTTAATTCTGTCAAAAATAGCATGCAGTGATTTTTCTATTTTTTTTTCCACATACCAACATTGTCATTTAATCATGACAGTAGAGGATGCTGTCAGAGTTATGGGGAAGACAAAGAAGGAATTTCACCCACACCACGTTACCCAGTATGCCCAGTGACCTAGGAGAATTGTGAAACTCTGAGTCAAACATCTGTTGTCTTGGATGGATGATGTCTTAAGCAAAAGCTTCACAGCGCATTCTGTGCTGCCTGCTAAGGACACATAACTGCGATTCTGTGTGCTGAAAATAACTATTTGTTTTTTAAAAAATATATAGCAGATAGAGAGATGTCATTGACTGTACAGTGTACGGACAGTCCCCAATGAAACGAATGCGATCCATTCGGGGTTGGGCTGCAAGTCGAATTTATAGTTAAGTCTGAACGACTCACGATAACAGTACGTAGCGACATAACGACAACAATAAAAATAATTGTTGTCATTGTTGTTTTACAGTAATAATGAACGTACGGCACTGTACTGTACCTTGTACCCTGAGCCTATGAATGCTTTCATGAGTGCCGGAAAGTAGCGCTTAAGTTCATTACTAACAACCATTATATTTAACTCAAATTTTTTTATATAAGCCATTATGGCCGTCTGTATGCAAGTAAAGGTTGTGCGTAACTCAGACGTTCTTAACCCAGAGGATGTATTAATAAATGCAGTCTTTAAACACAGTTATGACTATGTTCCCCATGATGCTTTCAACTGCAAACAAATCACATGCAAACAATAAGGTGTCTGAATCTAATTTCATTGTGGTTACGCTAAAGTGCCTTGTATACACTCATCAACGTGAATTTTCAGTACAAGGCTGTACAAGACAGGCCTGTCATGACAACATGAAAAATTTCAATAACTTCTTGACAATATCTAATACAACACAAATGAAAAGTGATTATTCAAGATTAATTAAATTTGGTGCTCAGGTCTCTCCTGCTATTTAGTGACGTGGATGCATGTCATTTGAATTCAGTAAGAAGATTAAGGACTCTTTGCATTAAATTTAGCTACATAATAATTAGCCACTCGATTAGAGCGGTGTAGGCTATCCTCCCATACTTATCTGTCTTGTCTCTCACATGTTGCCAGGCAACCACAGCAGAAAATTATGACAAATGTTTATAGCCATAAAACTTACAGGGTGATTCACCCTTGCCTCACAGACACACACACAGCTAATGATGAGTGAACAGTATATCTATAGGATGCTTATTATGTTGTAACATGACTGAATCTACAAAGCTTCACATAGTGACAGAAAGGACCACAGATGGCTTACATTTATTAAATAAACCTTCATATATTTGCATACCACAAATATACGACACCACGTTAAGGTCTTGCAATTTGGATGGAATTTGTAGTTTCCTTGCTCTCTGGTTGAAAATTGTTATTAGAATAAGTATTTAGTAATAGACTATGTAAATACACAAATATTAGTCTGAAGTAATATTTGTAATGAGTTGAATATAATTATAACACAGGAAATGAGCTGGTGGGGGTGGTGGTTGTGTGTGTGTGTGTGTGTGTGGGGGGGCTGACTGAAAATAATTCCTTTCAGAGAGAGAATACATGTAAATGTTCTGTATACTCATCATAAATATATTTACAGAGTTACCTCACATTCCCAGCCGAGGGGGTCCAGGACTGGGACCACGTGCCAGGGGTCAAAATTGTGAGCCCAAAATTCTTGTAAAGTCAAGGAACTTTTCATGGTCCCATGAAACATTTGGCCCTTCTCAGGCAACAAATCTTGGTTTATGGGGACGCAGGAGTTCTGTGACTATACTGGCATGAAAACGGCTTTCAAAACAATTAAAGGCGATTGAAGGTCTTCCCCCAGTGAAAAACAAACCTGGCAATGCAAAGAAGTCTTATCTGCTGGTGGGTGGACATTGAACGCTCTGCTTCAGAACATATGCACCAAGACTCCTGTAATATGCTCCGGGTTCACACCAGCTCGTGTTCCCAGTGGCATTCTCGCTCGTGTATGTCAGCCGCGGAGCTGAGAAGACGCTCCAGCACTTTAGCCCCAGGACTGCGACGTACTTGTTAATTATTTTGTGTGAGATTTCAGATGTTTCACTCTCACACACACGGTAAAGCCGTAGCCAAAAGCCAAACCTTAGGATCTGTTAACTCAGAAAGCACTTAAACATCAAACCCATATTATTATTATTATTGTTATTATTAGTATTATTTTATACAGAATATATAACAAACCCAAAATTAAGATGGATAGCTAAAGCAAAATAAACTCTTTCGGAAGTTCTTGGATTAGCACTTCCAGGATTATATTCATTATTATAAAAAAAAAGTGTATTACTAACCAACAGAGTTTTTAGAGTGACAGTATTCTTAGTCCGCTAGTATTCACTGATGAAACTCCTAAGCATTTACGTAAGTCGCTCTTGCTAAGGGCATCTGCCAAATGCCGAAAATGTAAATGCAAATGAATGTAAAGCCAAAGATAAGGCACAGGACGTTGAACTATGATGGATATTCCTGTGCAAAATTAAAACAAACAAACAAACAAATGAATAAATAAAACATTAACGTGAACTGCTTCTGAAGAATCGCACAGCGCGTGTTGCGACTGGTACCGATTCACATGGGACCGGATGGAAAGCCACTGGCCATTGCTGACAGCTGAGGCTTGTTGACACCAACCATTTTCACTTTCAGTTCTTTGTTATCCCATACTTTGCCTTTTGCTGCTTTCCTAATAAGAAACAATAAATGGAAATGAGGCACATCTGAATTAGGGTAACTGTCTTATTTTCTTGTTTGGAAACAGCTTGTATATTCAAGTGTGTCGAGCCGCACTATTGTTATTAAAACAAACAGACGCACCATGTTTTTGCCCCAGGCGAAGGACGTAATCAGTCAGCTGTTTATTTACATCTTAACTCCATACCCACTGCTGACTGCGGCTCCTGTGATTTAACACGAGGGTCCGGTGTGGCCCTATTATTTTGTCTATAATCTAAACACAGTCCCAACTAGTCTGAATTGATATTCCAAGTGAATACATCAATTTAAAACAGGCTGGCGTCAGACCCCCTCGGGTCCTTACTGCTGCAGAGCGCTGGGTCAAGTCCTCGTGATCCCCAAGGTCACAGGGAAAAACAAGCTTTAATCATGCTCTCTTTTAAAGACTACATTTCAGTAAAAGGTGGCTGCTTTCCCCCCCCCACCTCCCCCACACCATTTTAAGATTCACTCTGACATCTCAGCATGCCCCAATGACACTCGCTCAATCTCCCTGGAAAGCAATCAGTCTCCAAAAGGGGTTTGTCCCCCCCCCCCCCCCTCCGCCTTGCCCCTCACCTCCACCCCCCACCCCCCAACTCTGTGGCTCACACACCACATTTGGAAACATGTTTATTTGGTGAGATTTTTACACCTCAGATCCAAATGGAGCTCTGAAAAAGGTGCTATTCCTTTAACAGGGCTTCAGCAGCTGTCTGGCTTATGTGTGGGGGGGGGGGGGGGGGGTTGGCTGCTGAGGGCGATGGTGTGAGGCTCTTGTTTTTCCTACTCCAGTGTTTCTGATCAGGCCTGGCTTCACGCCGACTGCACGCCAAAGTCGGAGGCAGATTGCTGCCGTTCTCCTCTAACACCACCTTCTATTTGTCGTCTTGCTGTTCGTGTTCAACCAGAGGTCTTTTTTTTCTGAATTCAGTTCCATAGAGGCGCCTCGCCCCCCCACCCGAGGCACACAAACAAACTCGGTGTGGCTGGGCCACGTGACGCCTTCATCACCTTTGGACCCTTGAAGGCTGCCTGTCTCATGATGAGCTGCAAAGGTCACCCGCACTGGAAGAGTCAGGACTCAGGCTCCGCCCCTTCGTGGTGAAATCGGTGCCACCGTGACTTTGAACCACCCTTCCACGGTGGCCCTGTGCCCTGAGTTTGGTTTTCGGAAAAGTGCGAAACGCCGTTTCCAATGCACCAGCAAATCAGTACAATTTTAGCCACCATTAGAACATGGCAAACAGCTAGAGCTATTAAACCAGGCGACCTTTGCAGTCAGTTACACTTAAATAACAGCCTCTCTGTATTTATACATGTGACGGTTATCAAAGAATTGATTAAGCAATGTTGTTGGAAAACAAATGAAAGTTAGGTTATAGTGTTTAAGAACACCTATAATGATGACTTTCTTTAGTATATTATTAGTAGTAGTAGTAGTGATAGTAATACTATTAGTATTTTATGCAGAATATATAAGAAACCCAAGCAAAATTAAAACAGACCAGACTGATAGATGCATACAGAAAACATGTTTTGTCCACTGTCCCATACAAGCATCCATCCATCCATCCATCCATCCATCCATCCATCCATCCATCCATCCATCCATCCATCCATCCATCCAACTTTCTCTGTGGAACATTTCTGTCCAGTGATGTGGCATTTGCAAATGTTATTTTTGTGTGTAATGACAACAAATGTATATTTTCATATTTATTATTTGCAGTAAGTGGGTGAATTGCTTCAGGCTTTTGCAAACTTTGAACTCTAAGGATACAAAAGGAGTTTATGCAGATGATTGAATTACTGACAGCTGGATACTTGAACTCGACATGCGATATTTATGGTTTTGATATGTTGGGATTAGCAATGAATTTCAACTAGATGAGACTGTGGAACTTGAATTGCTGTTTTACCTTTGACCTGATCCAACGTGTAACTGTAAACTGTAGCAGGAGCTCATAGAAGGGGGATCTGTTATTAATAGCAAAATCACATTTACGCAATGACTATAACTGCAAGGCCGTGAGACTCAAAACAATATTGCAGAGCTGTATTACACTAAAGCATGTGACCCTTCAAATAAGGAAGCCAGTGCGATCACCATTTGTGTCAGCAGACATCCCCAAAGACAACCTTTGTGTCTCAGCAGGGTTTACAGGAGAATTTATAGAAAATAGTCACACAAACAGGGATTGTATTCACACTATACTACATATTGCCTTAGGCCGTTACTAGTATATCAGAAGCTAGAGTAATGTAGTGTTTCTCTAGTCTTTACTAGATATACGCTTATATATGCTTTAGTTTTTTTCCCCCAAGCTATATTAATGGATACAAATGTCATGTTAATCAGTCCAGTAGATAGTAGCTTCAGACTGGAAAAAAAGTAACACTATTCAATACACAAGTGAAAATAATGCAAACTATAGAACAATTAACATTGCTGCAATTAAGAGTAATCTAATGCAGATTTTGCACAAAGCTACTGTCTTCTCTCTCTGTTGAATGTTGAACAACTCAGTCCGGAGACAAACCATCAATGTACTCAATGTACCTTAGTACTGGAAAGTAGGGATGTGACCTATAGGGGTTCACTCAGTTCACTCCAGTGAAATTAATGGAGAGCCACATGGCTCTGTCTCTGGGCCATTACTTTTAGTAATGTGTATGAATAACATAAACTCCATCGTACTTAATAAAGATGATCAAATATGCAGGCAATTTATGGTTGGTGTAGAATAACCAACAAACCTTTTTGTTAAGGTTTTAGACTCAAATGAGACAGATATACAGAACATTTATTATTATTATTATTATTATTATTATTATTATTATTATTTACTTTTTTATTATTAATGAGTTTTATTAACTGGTACCATCAAGGCAAATCATCTCCTGGCATCTGGACAGACAGCATTTCACCAGAATATCTTGTCCTCTTTGCAGGTCATCAAGCCCCCCAATGAAAAGTCGAAAAGTCGTGTTGTGATAATTGACTACATCCATATCATTGCAGACTGTCCACTTCCTGTCTTACCTCCAACTCTTCCAGTCATCCTGCGATGGGTTGGCGCCCCATCCTCGGCTGTTCCCTGCCTTGTGCCTGTAACCTCGGGGATAGGCTCCGGACCCCCTGCGACCCTGAATATGCTAAGCAGTTACAGGAAACGGATGGACGATCAATGACAAGCTCTCTTGTTATTTTGTGGTCCCTTATATTGTTAGAAACCCAGCATCAAAGGAAACGCCATTCTGACCGACTCTGATCTCAGAGACATGATTTTATTCTGCTGATTTATTGGTACGACTGCAGGTCCTGATAGAATAGACCATACTGGCTAAGTCTCCACCATGCAGGCCATTCTTTCCAAATCAAACAAAATTCTACAAGCAAAATGCACAAAGAAGAAGACAGTGGTGCTATATTTAATGCTTCTCTTAAATTAAAGAGGGTTTTGATATGTATCTGATACTTATTCAGCTTCAGTCTGAAAGAAAACTCCACAGCTCTGAGGCACCTTGTCTTACCACGCTTTTTTTCCTACATAGTTAACTTATTCTCTCCTGATTTTTCTGGCACACTGCAGCACCCTATTAAGAGTTAATTCGTGTCCTTCATAAATCTGACTTATTACAACTCAATCTGGAGAGGGGACGCACTCAAGGTTTTCTGTGACGCATGACTCTGCAGTATGTACCAACAATCTTAAGGGCTGGAAATGAACAAGGGACGATATGAAGGGTGTCCATGAATAAAATGTGCTTGTCTTTTAAACACACGATCAGATACTGGTGCTGTGAAAGTCAGATTAAGTGTCTGCACCAAGTCCCTAGTATTACGAATACAAGTTTAAAAAACAACACGGATCCAGTCCGGATAGTCTTCGGCCTCCTTATGATACAGGCCCGGAGAATTCTGCTTTAATTATCAATCAGAGGAGGACGTACCTGCAAATTTCTAATCTGATATCAAAGCCACATTTATTAGCTTTATAAGAAGCATCCAATTTTTAATTTGTAAATGGTCTATTCCGATAGAGGTGACCCTTCATTTTTGACACTAGATTGACTTTTCAGTTTTCTAAGAGAAAATCTCGATTAAATGTCAGCCAAGTACATTGTGTTCACTCTGCTATTGATTGTTGAGGAACAAATGAGAGATGTGATGTATTATTATTGGTGGTAAATAGAAACTGTAGAGAGAATGAGAATTGAATGCTTGGCCGTTCGCTGGTCCCTAATGAACCCTTTGAAAACTGTGAAAAGAAGACTGGATTTGTTCATTAGAGTTTTTTTACTGCGAGCTCACCGCTCGTGAGTGCTTCTTAAGGGCAAGTGATACAGCTGAAAGAGAAGCACAGTTAGCATAAGTGCTTTGAATTGAAATGCAGCACGTGGATGAAACTTTTTTAACAGTAATCTCTAGAGATATTTTTTTTCCATTGTAAAAACCTGACTTTCGGTTAAAGAAAATGGATCTATAGGGCAGGGATTTTTAGCGGAGGGAGGATAGACGGCTAACTGGCAGCACTAAATTAGTCACAGTGTACGACTGTTCTTGTGTGTTTCCTGCGTATCTCATGGATGTACCCCGACCTTGGGCACCGTGCTGTCTGGGAGTGGCTCCGGGCTCCCCTACAACCATGACCAGGATAAGCAGTTGGAAGATGGATGGATGGACTGGGGAAGATTTATTTGAGTCCTCTCATGGCGTAATGGGTCAGTGATTGTAACACGATACTCTAATTTAAACGAGCAAACCATACAGCCTCAGGAATCAGGCCATTGCCCCGGTCTCCCTCTCTTGCGCACAGGAGGAACTTACATCATACCGTCATCCATTAGTTACAAGTGTACAACTGGGCCCCTCCCCCGAAACATCAACACCCCCCCCCCGCATTTCGCAGTCACCTACCGTTTTATGGTCAGCAGAAAGATAAGGAGATTTTCTCTGGCTTCTCACGGGATGCCGCCAGTGTCCTTAAACTGCATAGGGCGTCTGAATTGTGCGCAGAATTATTACTTCCTGCATATCCACTTCTTGCTTTGCATCTATTTAACATGATGCGCAGCAGAGAATAACTTTGAAAAGGGCCACCATTCTCCATTCTGGGGCTATAGTCTGCAACCCGCACGCCGCTCAAAACAACTTGGAGATTTCGGCCGGCAGAAAATGTTTGAGGGAGACAGACTCACGACGCGCTTTGTGAGTCATACAGGCGCAAACGGGGACTCGGAGTGGGAAAGTAGAACTGGCATGTAGCCTGGTACTTCAGGGGAATGTCAACGAGCTGGGTGGGCACCTGCTGTTAGATGGACTGCATAGAAAACAAGCCCGCTCTGTGTGGCCACACTGCACGGTCAGCAAAGTTCAAAGTCAGCAAAAATTTTTTCCTTCCTCATTTGAAAATCCCTCATATGTCAGGGGCCCAGATATTCCTTGACTCAATTAAAATTGGCCCAAGCATTGAAAAAATAAAAGATCTGTAACAGGCTAAAGATGAGAAATACATTAATAAATTACTCAGTAATAGGTGTAAAAATAGCCATTCCCCGCAATGCGTTTACTTACACTTTTATTCATGGTTTTGCTGTTAACGTGGTTTCGGCCTGCAGGTGTCGACACCAGTGCAATGAGCTGACTGGGATCACAGTTATTTTCCTACTGCTAACTTTGGACCTGGGAGAAGATGGTTCCTTCTCAGAACTTAACCTTGCTGTGGTGTTCGGGTCGGCACTGACCATTTTAACATAAGAGGTGGAGTTTACATAAGAGAGGAACAGAAAGCTAACATAGGGCAAAGGTTAAAAACAAGGTGCTTTAACTGGCCAAAGATTTCTGTGACCAAATGTGTTGATTCATGTTAAACAGGAACATAAACAGGGAATATTATTAAATATTGCCCAGAAAGGGGTGGCATGGTGGTGTGGTGGTTAGTACTGTTGCCTCATACTTCTGTAGACCAGGGATCTCCGGTTTCACGCCACGGTGCAGAAAACACACTAAGGTGCATTGGGGTTGCCAAACTGACTGCATGTGAATGGTGTAAGTGCCATCTCCTGGATGGGTGCCCCATAGTGGGTTATTCCCTGCCTTGCGTCCATTGCTTCTGGATAGGAGCCAGAGCCCTGGATGAATGGATGGATGGATGGATGGAGGAATTGTATAGTAGGTAAAGGGATGTTACCTACTCTGCAACAGGAATGATAAATTAAAAGCTACTACTATTATCATCACAAGAACCGTAGTTGCATGCCTTCAACAGAAAACAATAGCGGAACAATAAAAAACCAGTATGATGGATGATAAGAGGCTGTAACAGGGTCTCATATCGAACAATAATATGCTAATAATACCCAGCGAGAGGATTCTGCATGCAGCAACTGGACCAGCTTTGGAATCTGCCTCCCATACATTTGCCACAGATGGCAAATAAACATAACAAGCAATTATTACCAGGGTTAATAACAAAAGTGATTCCTTGTAAAGTGTTCTCAGTTACTTCATTGTGGCCACTGTCTTCAGAATGGCTTTTTCTCAGCATAGTGCTACATTATAAAAGTTGAAAATGCCGTTCGAATGGAAAATGATAAAACAGCTTGTTTTTGAAACTAGTCAAGTATGTGATGGCTGTAGCGCCAACAGACGCTGTTGATTTGCTGTCGCTGGGGCTGCTGTCTGACTCGGAGGTGCCCTTCAATCTCACGTTTGTTTACTTCTTCGGCTGGAGCGATTTGCAGCGCCTGGTATGATCAGTGTCCAGGCGCTTAGATACACTCAGACCAGGATGGACATGGCAGGTAGTGATGTGTCCTTCCTTGCTGGCATAGGGGGTTGGGGTTGGGGTCCATGTTACTCCATCACTGCTTCTCCACAGTTATGTCCATGCCTCTGAACAAAACTCCTTATTACCAATTGTTGTTCTGAGTACTAAATCGCTTTACCTACTTTTGTCATCTCTGCTTACAACTTCCCCTACCATCTATCAGAAGCCGTGCTTAGGGGAGGCTCTTACAAGTCACATTAAACAAATATTTTCCTGTCGCATCAGCAAACATCTCCAAGAAATACCCGAGGCTCTTTAACGATTCGGGTATTTCCGTCTCCTTTGTCCTTATCTCACACATTTCTGGCTGTCGGGCCAATTTCTGTATAATGCTAGGCATGTAGTCAGGGTTCGCCTATAAAAAGCAGCATTGATTTCATCAAAGGTTGCAAAGATGACAAGGCTTTGTTTCAGGGCCGTGGAATAAAAATAGGAGGTCTGGGGTGTTGTGAGAGATGTTCAAAGCCCATGCGGAAAGCTTTTAAAGAAACAGTAAATGTACCCACCTGCTGGACGGATCTGTATTCTTACCAGCTGAGCCAAAGCGCTGTAACTACTGCAGTAATTAAATGCTAAGCTATAAAAAATGGAGCAGAGGTCAAATAAATCTACATTTAAATATGTGAAATACTAGCAGTCCACATTGTAGATGTTTTATGTCTTATTTAGTATCCATTACATCAGACGTACCTGCCATAGTCACTTGGCCTCTAAAATCACACAAAATATAAAACATGTAAGCTAGTAATGCACTTAGTTTGCCCTTGGAATAGGGCAATGAGAAACAAATAAAAATTCTGTGCTAATGCCTAAATCCATTGAAACACTGACAGTAACTGCTGTGTTTGCTTGGAGACTTAGTGTTTCCGCCTGTGAGAGACTATCGCGCGGCTGAGATTAGTCATCGCACCAAAGAGCATTTTGCTCTACGATTATGAGCATGACGGCTTCGCGCTCTTGCTCACCATCCTCACCCACGCACTCCTTGCAAACCTTACGTGTGCATGCAGAACCATCAACGCAAGCAGACTCACTATGATCATATTAATGACTCCCCAACTCTGCGCACAGCATATCAATAACCTGGCACACTTGATTGATTCCAGGCTCTCCAGCGGTTTCCTTAAGCCAGAATTAACCATTTGACACAATAGTGTTGCAATTTTAATGCCCGGCATTTACCTCTGTCAGCAGGAAGGAACCGTGTTAGGTTACAACCTTTGAAATGCAAAAATTAGCCAACCCCCCCCCTCCCCCCACACCGGCAACAGTGCATTTTCTGCAGAAGCTACACTGATGCTGACAGTTTGATCATATGTCACGGCATGAGACACTTTGACAAATTCTAATATGAGCTGTACATCAGCATATGCTGGCAGCTGCTGTTTTGGTCACCCTCATTTTTTTTAGTGCTTATTGTGAATGTATAGTTTCTACACGACTCATTTTCCAGGGTGATAGCTGTCCGTTTGGGATGATAGGGAACAACCCAATAGCGTTCGGAAGGTCTGCCCGGCACGTGTCGAGGACAGAGCAATAATACAGAAATCTTCAGCCTCCTGATATATATCATCATTCTTTCTTTTAAATAAGAAATTCCAAGTCATCATTCTATAAATAAGATTATAAAGCTTGTGGGTGTGTGTGACACGAATGGGCAGACAATTAAAAAACTGACATGCAGGCAACCTTTAAGCTATGACTTGCCATCTGTCTTTGAAATTCTAGAAGCAAGCTGTCACCTCTGCCCAATGACTAAAACATTGGTAAGTGAGCAACAGCCAGGGAGCCGAACGCAGCGCTCTCGACAATTAGAGGCCCAGTGAAATATTTGGTCAGTGAAAAAAAAAAAGGCACTCGGGGGGGGGGGGGGGGGGGCTCACCAGGAGTCACGTGCGGGAGGGGTCTGCAGTCTGGCGTCCTGAATAAGCTGCATTCAGTTTTGGGGAGAGCGTAGGGCTCTACCTTCTCTTATTGGAAGATGCATCCCTTGACTGCAGAAGTATGAGACCTTGGAGTGACATGCATTCTTCACTTTGTTCAGGGCTTAAGAGTTAAGAGCGGGGATCTTTGCAGTACCTTTGAGGTGTATAACGCTCCTCTTTACTCTCTCCTTATAGTCAGGGCTGCTCACTGAATGGGTTCAGGAAGATTATTTTACAGGTCCAAGGCAAAGGGAGGGACTTTTGTGAAGTGAAATCCAATCCACAAGATCTGTTTAAAAATGTGAAATTGATCTCACGCTACATTATTTAATTTGATGCAACATTTTTTTTTATTATGTCATTTTAACAGCATTATATTGCATTACAAAGCAAAATTTAGTCCCCAATAACATCTCTACCCTCATAACAGTCTCGCTTTCACTGTAACATAAAACTTACAAACAATACATCATTTCATTTTCAAAAGCAAAGTTCGATGTGGTTTGTGTTGCTTCATTGATAAATTAAACTGTAAAATGAACAAGCCTAGTGTTGTAAAGTATTGTATTTTTAAGTTTCAGTGGGGAGCTACAAAATATCTTAAAACGTATTTTGGGAACACCATGACTGCCTACGCATTTCCGTGCCTTGTAACGTTCCCAATATTCACTTGTTCAGACGCTCAAAAATCCTCCCTGTAGGCCAGACAAATTATTACTGAGGCATTCAAATTATCATGCAAATTTTATTTTCCTTAACATCAGTTGCAGAACACATGCCAATCAAAATCTGACATCTACATTGAATAATAAACGCACGCATTTGTCATTGGACATCTTGGACCAATAGGTGAACTAGGGCACTGCATCAGCACTTCTTATTGGCTGATTATGATTATTAAGGACACTGATCTATTTAAATACCATTATTTTTTACATATTAGTCATGTAGAAGACAGAACAATATATATGCCTTTAACCGTCTAGCATATCCCATGAAATTTCTGTCTGTTAGGGAACCTAGAATAACGCATTCTAATAATAGCGCGGGCAGAGTGGGATGAAGGCCTGCGTGCTGACGTACCCTTTGGCCCTCTGGACGCTTCAGCATATTATGTTTTTAATAAAGTGAAAAATGAAATTTTCAGATACAACATTTTGGACATTTTTTCTTCTAAGAAATAAAAGATGGTATCATTGTATCTCTCATCTCCCAGAACCACTCCAGAAATCTCTGTGAGCATGTTCAGCCAAGTCTCGAGGCCCATTGGGAGATATTGTTTTATGCTTTAATATGCTTTCTGCATATGATATATGTCTTCATCAATGGCCTTCTGTTGAGGCTTCTGGTCGCATTTTCCGAACTAAATTCGTCTGATACTAATGTGCAATAATATAGTTTGTAGTGTTGGAAAGACCGGCGAGTAAAACCGCTGTACCTCTTCAAATCATGTCACAGATTCGGTTATTTTCACATGGTTACATCTATAGCGAGGAAAGTCAACAGCTGACTTGGTGCCAACATGCGCCGTTTGTAACAGCTGATACATACAGACAAGCTTACAGTCGCTAACCTTTATGTTTCATCATTAGCATTCTGTCTCCCCCTCCCATTAGTAATAAAATAAAGCTTGGTGTGACTGAGAGAAAAGATTAACGCTGTTGTCAGATTCACTTATGTGACTCATTCCAGATATGTATGCCACTGATTGTCATTCTCATTTTCTCTAATGAACATTTTCAATAATATATTATTTATCTATGCATGACCTAGACCAGTGTTAGTGGTAGAAACATGGATGGATGGATGGATATTATTTATCCGTGTATTTTTCATAAATGCTATACGATGCAGGATCACGTGAAGTCTAGAGCCAATCTCAAGAAGCATAGGGCATAAAACAGGACAAACCCCAGACACCGCAAATCGCCAGTAGGCTCTTATTCGACTCCCTTCAATGATCCACATGTCCGTCACATGTAGTACCTTCCAGGAATGATCGTTTTCAGATTTTCTTCTCAGTCATTCTGAGCTCAAAGGTGTTAAAATCCCGTTCTTGATCCGAACTTAAAATCCTTATAGCTACTTACAAAACAAAATTCTATCCTAATAATTTCTACCTCAAAAAAAATGTGAACTTGGACTGAGTCACATAGAATACATTTTGGGCATGAACTCATTTGCAGTGTCCTGGTCCGCACTGTGTTTGCAGGAATACAGATTAAGACGAGGACAGGAAGCTATAGTTTTTCCCAGAACACTTCACTGGGTTCAACAAAAATAGCCTGAACTAAAGTTAGCATGACATTACACAACACTGCTTCCCGAACATGGCATTTATTAATGCCTCAAAGCAACTCAACTGTCATGCACAGTTTACTACACATTTCTCTTACTCTATGGGGTCTGTTCTGTTTAGGAATATATCAGTGACTGCCAGGAGTCAGGAGGACGTTGACTGTGCACTGCAGAGTCTGACATCCAGAAGTTTCACCACTGGAAGACTTCCTTGCTCCAATTTTTTCAGCGTCAATACAGCATATGGGTGATAAATCATTATACATGTTCTACAGGTTTATTGTTGATCTCCTGCTCAGCCACTTTCCTGTTTCTTGTTACTTAGATGAATATATTAATATTTTAGCTGAAAAAGTTTATTTACTGTGCACACTGCAAGTAACAGAAATATCACATCCATCGACCAAATTAATTGTTCATGCTTTGTTCATAGTGGGATTAATTAATAAGCAGGCTATGTAATGACAGTCCCAAGAGATTTCCAGAATTTCCTGTCTCGTTACATCGCAGGAAGTGACAATCCACAGTTATTTAGCATGTATCTTGTATTTCGCATGGAAATTGCATATGCCAGA
This sequence comes from Brienomyrus brachyistius, assembly GCF_023856365.1. NCBI lineage: Eukaryota > Metazoa > Chordata > Actinopteri > Osteoglossiformes > Mormyridae > Brienomyrus > Brienomyrus brachyistius. The sequence goes on from NC_064551.1 coordinate 6,340,640, forward strand.
TAGATCGCCGAGGAACACCAGGCTTATTACAGATTCACGCGACGCTTCTCAGCTCATTGAGCGCTTACTAAGGAGCTGTGTGATTGCAGTCGGCTTCATGCGTCTCCGTGAGCATGTTGGGGGGGGGGGGGGGGGGGGGGTTTGTGGTTGGGGGATGGGGAGCCTCTGAGGGATCTTTGAAGTTCTCCTGTCTCTCCATTCATGACTCCTATTTTGAAAGACCCTGGGAACCTCTCTTTTGCAGACAGTCTTGAAGAGGTTCACAGACTGTGGAGTGCTGCCCCACCGGTAAGGCACCTTCCTTGAAGTGCGGTTTGTTTAACGCAGCTCTACTGTCTGGTCTTTTCAAAGAAGTCACATTTGTAAGCAGGGTTAAATGACACAGATGCTTCATTGACTGCCAGAGCACCTCGCAGCCTGCAAGAACATACACTCGCAAAGATGTCTCCTAGAGCTTTACTTTGCTGGCTTGGCTACAGGGCAGAAGTGAGTGTAGTGATTAGAGACTTGCATGTATGAGCCAAAGGTCACGGGTTCAAGTAGGAGGAGATGACCCGGTATGCTTCATTAAGGGATTTAGAGCTATATAAACAGCTTTAAAAATATAAATACAAGGGCAGTGCAGTGGTTCAGTGGGTAACACTGTGGCCTCAAGGGGCTACAGTCATGCCCCCAGCACTGTGCATGTGGAATTTGTATGTTCTTTGTTTGCTTGTGTGGGTTTTCTCCGGGTATTTCATCAGAGAATTACAAAAACATGCACTTATATGTAATCATATCTTAAAATTTCTCCTGGCATGTGACTCTGCGCACGATCGCATGCCCTGTGATAGACAGGCATCCGATCTAGGCATCTTCTGCCATGTGTGCCCTAAGCCTCCTGAGATATTCCAGGTTCCTGTGACAGTGTATTGCATATGTAGTTACAGAAGAAAGAAGGATAATTAAACTATTGCCTTTGTTTGTGTCAGCAAGTGACACAATAATAAATAATAATTGACAATGGCTGAATGTAGCTTCCTTGGAACCAAAAGCAATCAAAGTGAAATGGCGAAGCTGGCCATCATTACCTGTAGAATACTTACAATTGTTTCCCAGAAGCTGTGACAACAGGTCATTATTTAGAGGTGTTTATAGAAAAATCATCAGAATTGTACAAACACAATTTTGCTTTTGAACCAAACTTACAAGGAATAATGGTACTTTCCTTTAAGCAATGACATTTTAAAGTGTCAGCAGCCATTAGCAGAGAATTGAGAATTGAATTATATAGTTATTTTTATAGCGCGGTGCCACAAAATTGAACATCAGGCTTTCGCGACAATACATTCGGTCTTCTTTATTGGTATTTACAGTATCTATTATTTATACGTTTTTATGAACTATGATTTTGGCCCCCAGAAATCACAAACTGTTCCACCGATAACAATAACTGAGATATAACATGTAATTGAATGAAAAAATGTTTATCATAGTCTACGTTTAACTCATAGATTTTTCATTTGAACATTTTGGGTCCTCTTTGGCTTTTCTTGGCTGTGCTGTGCAGCCACGAAATGCAGAAGATGTCCAGGGCACCAAGACGCTGTTTGATGGGCTTCCACTGAAGCAGTCTGGCTACTGAACATCACAATTCTCAGGCACACCAAATGTGATTCTGGGAGCAGTATTACTTCTGTCCCATGGCTGCATGCGGTGCTGTCAGCTCTCCGCCATCACATTCCTCCATCCATCAGGGGTAGCACACCTCCACAACCCAGAAATTGGGTTTCCCCCATTGAAAAGCTACCAGGATCCCTTTAGACCCTGTCAGATTTGACTAAAACCCAGGCAGACAAGCCCTGGGAGAAAGGGCTGTTATCTTTAAACAAAGCGGCAAGGACGTACATGCCTTATCGTCGAGCGCGGTGCTCGGAGGCGCGTGCAAATTGACGGGATTTCCAGGCATCCAAGTCTCCTCGGTTGAGAGACGTAATGCTGTGCGGGGCATCTCTTCTTATCAGCTTTTCTCCCCCCCGAGGCACATGCCATGCTTAGTTGATTTAGTTTTGTTAAGGAAATAAGGGATAAAACATCTGATTGTTCAGCTTGAAGGTGGGCACGAGAGGTAAAGATATCGTTGGGCGTTGGGGTGTTTGCCGGACCTAATGACCATGAGGTGACGGCATGAGAGTATAATAAACAAGAGGCAATTTTCCCTCCGCCAGTGATGCACTTTATTCCTATAATCAGGGCAATAATGATCCCAAATAAGGTCAGGCTGTGTGATGGCAATATGACAAGGATGAGGCACCTGCCTTCCTGTTCTCGGCAATAACTGCCGTCACTCACTGTGCTGTAGCAAACTGAAATAATCATTTCACCCACCTATCTTCATCAATCAGATCCGGGTTATCTCCCCCAGCCATGCCAGGCAGGAGACGCTGCCATTGTGCTGCCGTCAAAACCAGATCTGTTCCGTTCCCCCCCTCCTGACACAACGAGGATAATTAGGAAAGGCCCAGCTGAGTTAAATTGACGGCTAATGGCTAATTATTCCTTACAATGGGCGTTGAAGATCGCTCGATGCCTGCACAATCAGGCCCACCACACGTAATCCCTCTTCCTTATGTTTCGGCGCAACGTTCTCGCTCTGCTTTCGGTGGCAGGCCGGAATGTCGAGGCAAGGGATGCGCGACGTCAACGGAAGAGTCGTCAACACGTTATCGAAAACATACGATATGCTATTTTAGGTGTGACCCACTTCAGCATTGATTTAACTGATTACGGCCTCGGCTCGAGATGGATTGCTTTTTTAGGTGAAGTGCACTCTTTGGGAGACAGCTGTTATTTCTGTTTATAAGTAACAGGCTATATAATTGCCATTTGAATATGTTAAGGGGATGGACATCAAAGGCATGAATATGCCGACTGATAGTTTGTGTATCAGTGAGCTGTAAAGCGGAGCTCTTTCGATTTGTGTGAAAATGCTTCTAAATATAATGATATAAATAATATATTTTCAAATATAAAATTTTGGCACCAAAAGCAGCATCACAGCTGTTACATAAGCGAGGTGCCGTATGCGCATATTGCAGATTAAGTGTGTGTGTTGCTATACATGAAGCATACAAATGTGCTCTCATTGCTAGCCAGTGGGCCACAGTGGTACAGGACTGATCCCTTGGGTCAGTGGAGCTTCAGGATGGGGCATTTGTGCTGGAAAATGCCTGATTCTGGCCAGTGCACTCATGCTAGTTAATGTCCTGCTCACCGTCTCCCTGGTGCTGGCAGGCCACCGAAATGTGTGCGTATCCGGCAGGGCGAACCTGATCCGATTCGCCTTCTAGTGCTGGCGGTGAAGGGCCTGGCTCTTGGCTGATGCATTGATTTTGACAGAGATTGATTCCAATACTCCCATAAGTCCTGTTACTTGCATTTTCATTTCTTTTGCCTTAATTCATTGTGGAAAGCCTGGTTCCCATCTGATAATATCACAGCTTCCCTGTACTTACATCCTACTCTGAGGAAATTAATCTTACAAATGGAAATTACTTCTTTTTGTCAAAGTAAGTAAAACAGAACCCGCTACTCGTAATTTGACGACGGATGTCTCAATTTTAAGTGCTCCGGGGCCGATCTGATTTCTTGGAGGAGAGACTTATAATAAATAGTGTGAAGCTGGACTGAAACCCGGAGTCAGCATAAACGGATGGCTGTTGGAAGTGAGCCCTTGGTTTAATACTCGGGCCATTGGGTGTACTTCGAGAATCACAAGTAAGGGTGCATTCTGGGGAAACCCCTGGGACCAGTGCTTGCTGTACACAACGCTCCTACCTGTCTCATGGTTAGCACTCTCCAAGCTGGGCCATTACTTCCTGTCCTGTGAGACTCATTCGCTGTTTGTTTTGTAGCAGTGGTTTATAACTTTACAGTTTTCCCTGACTGCCTTCAGGAGACAGGGCCCCCCCGCCCCCCCCACAGAAACCCTTTAGGTCCATTGTGACTGAAAGCTACCTGAAACAAAAGGCACTTATCCACTGTCCCCAAGAACCTAGCTGTACTGCAAAGTAATTTTCCATTGTAAATGATCTGAACTGTACTGGAGCTGGTCCTGCACTGACCTGAAAGTGTGACCAAACTGAGTTGGTTGCTTCACCACCATCTGCTTGTTTGAAAGCACGGATATACCGGTGTTATGCACCAATATACATGGATTACCTGAAGGAAAAAAAAAATTCTATATTTCAATCATTAAGCATTCCCAAAAACTCAGAACTTACTTGAAAAAGTACTATAGAACAACTGAATGGGATGGATAATGCAGGTTTACACAAGTCGATGCTGATTCCATTGGCATCATGTACTAGCGGAAATTAGCACATAGTGTATAAATCATGATGTATAATGTGTGAACGGTAAATAAGCATCTCTTTGGTTTTATGTCACCGTCGCTCTCCAGACCCAGCACCGCCTTCACCAAGGTCTCCCTTCTGCAGTAGAAACTTAACGTTACAAGCTATTGTGCTTTTGGGAAAAGGTACAGCAGTTTGGCAGGGGAATAGTACACGGCATCACATAGTCTGTGTGTGATACTGACATTGACCAGAGGCTTCTCTACTTCCCGTAGCCCACTATCGATTAGCCATACAAATATCTGAACAATCCTGCAGTAATTCCAAAGCAGAGTTGGTCATACAACTTGCATGATGAAGCGCCGTAAAATCATCTGTTGTGTGAGATGAAACATAATTTCAATGTTCTTGCTGCAATGCTGAAAACAAGGTTATGATTACGTTACCATTGTGCCCAGGTTGAAGTGGCACTATCAGTTACGCACAGCAAATTGTTCCAGGAAATATTAAATGACAAAACTTATCACTCAGAAGATTCTTTTTCAATCTCCGAGCAATTGGCTGCTCCTCATCACCCGATTCCTCCTCTGATACAGGCTGAAGCATATATGGTCGGATGCCTAAACACTTCATGTTTCACCTCACCTTTAGTGATCTATGTTGGTTCTATGTGAGCCATTGCAGTGCCTCACTATAAACCAGCCAATTAGAGCAGAGCTCATGAACATATTAATCAGCCCACCAAATAAGGGAAAGCAGTTGGTTACATTCTCAGGCCAAATTAAATTGTAAATGGGCCTGTGAAACCATTTCTGGTCATTTCTCGACCAAACCAAGTTCATATACCTTCTGCATAGACACCAAAGAACAATCTGGAAAATAACGGCACCTTTAAGACACAGAAAACCACAGGTGTAACTACAATTAGGTATTATGACTTAAAAGTATTTATCTGGATAAAAAAATACAAGCTTATTAAAAGTAAGACCAATTAACATCTGCTTTGGATCAAATTCAGCTTGAATAAATTTAAACACTATGGTGTTTAAAAAATATCCATAAATTGCTACAGGAAATTAAATGAGGTTTATTTAATGTAATTGTGTGGTTAGCATTGTTACCTTAAAGCTCCTGGGCTGAGGGTACCACTTCTCCTCTTTGGATCTATGGGTCTGAGTGGAGTTAGATCTTCTCATTGTATTTGCGTCAGTTTACTCTGACAGATCCAAAATATCCAGTTACTGCGAATTGCGGTCTCTAAATTTCCCTTAGCGTGGGATTCTGTACTGGACAAGCAGTAGAGATGATGGATATTTAACATATTTGAAGAAAACTCCTTTATTTTATGTCTGTTTTTCATGTAATTTTTTTGTTTATATTTTATGAATGAAAGTCGATGCGTCTAGTTGTTTATTTCAGTATGGGACATAAAAGTGCTAACCGTAAAATTATATGACTAAATCTGATGTTTCAAAAAGACTTTCCAGTCGTGCAACAAAACGATGTCATTGCTTCCTAAATGATGTCATTGCTGTGTGCTGCATAATTATACATCTGGAGCACAACACTGTTTCCTGCATGTGGCAATTGCTTTTATATATGAAGTCAGCAAGACAAAGAAAGGCAATTGGAGGCTGTGCATGGAAAGCTCAGCAAAGTAAGGAGAAGAGACTTAAAGAAACAGGAGGATGGTCTTTCACCATCTTTTGACAGTGACGCGCGGGATGACTTTTTATTTTCAATATTTCAAATGTTTAATGCTATTCGTCTGCCAGTCAGCCGAAGTCCAGCTCCTAAAACAGCATGCATCTAATAATAAAACTTTGTCAGTGTTGCAGTGGTGGAGATAATGATGTTTAGCTGTTTGGTTTGCTGGGACACTCGCTCCTCTGTAGTGTTTACAAACAAAATGAATCTGTGCACTGTGTTTTTGATGCTGAACCCCAGTTACTTAAAGTCTCATTTAATTTACATAAACACGCATAGCAAATGTTCAGTCAAAGGACCTTCATCTGTGCAGTACATGATTAATTGATTCATCACACAACCATCTTCCTCTCGAACCCTAGAGACAGCACTGTACTTGAATAACCAGGCTAGGGAGAAGATCTGGCATAAACCTTTAAGCCTTAGCTGAGCTCCGACACACGAAATCCTGCTGAACATCTGCAGGAGAAAGGGATCTGAACAGGTACTGGAGCGGTCGCGGGTTCGAATTGCTCTACCTTGGCGCAAAACGCTTTGGTAAATATCAGCTTGTTTGATGGAGTACATTCACAAGGCTATGCAAGGAACTAGATTACTAGGGTCAGCGACTAAATGTCAATGTTATGCCCAGTACTATCCCACTTGCGCCTGCAGATATCGAATGTTTGGGTCAATAGAAAGTCAACAAAGATGGATTACCCTCATATACATCAAATAGTTAAATAATAGGATGATGGTCAATTAAGGACAAATGGCGAAAAGTATTCTTAGCCAAGCACTAAACATGTAAAAGATTCCCTTGGGATGTAATTGTTAAATCCGACGACGGTCATGTACTCTGTAAGACAAGAAATTGAATTATAGTTCAGTGCCTGTGAACGAAAAATTATAGTGGTTCCAAAACGCATTTTAAAACAGAGAAGATGTTTTTTTTTTATTGCCAGTGCACTGAGATGTCACTGGCCACTGGCACTGCAGCAAAAGCAAAGACAGACATAAAACTATGAAACATTACATTGGCAAATAAAATGGCATATTCACAGGACACACAGTTACAGGCACAGGGGGAAGTTATTCTGATGACGATCCTGGTAGGAACAGGAAGCCCTCTTTATATTTGAAACAATCCAGTTTGTCTACCTGCGGCGAACTGATAATCAATTACACTTAATCAAATGGCTCAGATCTGGCATTAAACAAACCTGCTGGTATTAAATTCAGTTGTGTCCACATTGTCACAACAATAACAATTAACCTTTTCTCCGCCCAGTAATGCCCGTTCATTATGAATTTCCATTAGCACAGTGGCGATAGTACCGAATGTTAATCACGTTAACAGATCTCCGCATTAATCCCATGTGACTTACACATCTTCCAAAAACCGCTTCTTTTGAAGGCGAGCACATGCATCAGCCAAGTAAGCTAATATTAATCACTAATCACAAACTGCCTGTCATGAATTTTTTGTGAATGTTATCGCGTTACCTGCCCCATTAACAAAATAAATAGATTAAATCGATACCTGCCATAGTCTCGTAGATTATAGGACAATGGCATCAATAATGGATCGCTGATGACTGAGTAGGTCAAGGCTGGTAGGAGATGAATGACTGATCCCTATCAAGGAATTGAACTGAAACACAATATTTGGCATTCATCAGTAAGAGACACTTAGGGAATTAGCCTCAGCTTCCTTACTGCACTAACAATATAATTATATGATAATTAAAGCTCTGAGAGTAAAGACACTTTTTTCCTGAAACATTCATGCAGCTCACACGTTACCTTGAGTCTAAGCTCCAGCGATAGTCATCTCCTGATTGCCACAGGTACTTCTGGAGCGGTCGAACACATCTGGAATTTCAACACTGTGGGTGGTTGACTTTATGATGATTAGGTCATAGCAGCTGGCCAGTGGTTACCGGTACTGAGAGAAGATCAAGCTGTACGGCCCAGCTGACTTTTTGCCCATGTGACCTTCCTGGAGGCGAGTGAGAAGGCTGGGCCAGAACTATAGAAAACTGCATTTTCCTGAAATATAAAGTCTCTATGCACAATCGGAATCGGGACAATTGGCCAGACATACACACAGCTGACACAAAGTTAAGGACGAGATGAAGTGACCGATGGCTCAAGTTGATATATACGACACGAAAGTGTGGTTCAAAAATGTATAAGATCTGCTGGAGTACAATGAATGAGTAATCAATGAAAAGAAACGTTTTAGTAAATAGAATATGTACAAAACACTGCAGTAAGTACAGCGAGTTAGTGACAACAATTAGGTATGGGAGGTTATTAATAAGAGTGATGACTTAAGGGAAAGGTGAAAATATCCATCCATCCATCCATCCATTTTCTATACCTGCTTGCCCTATATAAGCTTGCAGGGGTCTGGAGCCTATTTCAGAAACTATAGCGCAAACCCATTGCAGGCCACAGACACCGTTCAGACACAGTCAGACAGACAGACAGACGCACACACACACACACACACACACACACACACACACACAAACACCATTCACATCTACAGACAATTCATGCTCACCATAGCATAGTTTTGGACTGCACTTGGAGTCCCCATGACAACACAGGGAGAACATGCAAACTCCACACGCATGGAGCCAGTGTGGAGACTCAATACCTGGTCGGGGTAAATATAAGATAAAATCAATAGTAGTTTTAAAAATATTTTTACATTACCCTTGATTATACTGTGCAACTGGGTACCAGTGATAAGATTTTAATATCAAATATGGTATCCAAATTACTATACTCTTGGTGGAGGATCATAACTATTGTTTGAGTGGCATACAGCCCAAAAGCATGTCAATATCTAGCAGTTCTGTCTCTGGAACTGTGTAACACTCCCAGTTCTACGGACTCATCTTATTTACAGGCAGGCTTGTATTTCTAGAAGGAAACATTCTTACCACACCGTTAGGTTGAAGGGAGGGGGGAGTGTGACAGATGACATTGTTGTTTTAGAGGCAGTCAGCTCACTTGCTACACTTGCATCAGTAATGCGACAGACGTGGTTAAATGCTTCAAAGGACAACCAGTCCCTAGGGAGGAAATCTTGGAAGGTCTAACTCCCCCCCCCACTTGACTGTCAGCCGAAGACCCACACCAGGAAAAAGAACTGCAACACTGTGCCTTGAACACTTTTAGGCAAATCGCACGTGGTTACGATCTGAGGTGTCCTGGTCTGCATGTTGTGAATGAGTCAGTAATGAGGAGTCATGTGTAAGAACACCAACATGGACTCTGGACAGACCTACCGTAATTTAGTGACACGTTCCTGTTGTGATCAGCCAGTGGATGTATCCCAGCCTTCGTTTCAACAAGCTGGGAGGTGTACATAATGAGTATGTAGACCTGTGATTTGAAAAAAATATACATAACCCAAAACATCCCTGAAAAATATCCATCTTCCATATTGCTTATGCAGAACTGTGTCACAGTGAGGCTGCTTGCTATCCCAGAAAGCACAGGACACGTCGAGCAAAAACATGTTTGGTTGGAATGTAACTCACAACACTGACTAGTACAACGTCCGTAATATAAGATTGAATTTGTTTTAACATATGCCTCTGGCATACCGTAGGGCTCATTTATATTAATCCACATCAGGTGATAGTGAGTCTATACGACTTTTATAGTCATCAACCAAGAGAAAGTAGGACAACTTTGTCAAAGTGCGGTAGATGCTGATGCCAGCCGATGGCAACATCGTCGTCTAATATCGTGATGTGGCTCCAGTGTTAGTGTTGGAGACCTGGTGTTAAATTGGATTCCCACATCTCAGAGCTATTTCTATTAATATCTTGGTAACAAGTTTGTTATTTTGTTATGGCCTTCGGTTATATTAGTCAGTCTTCTCAGCATCGCTGTTGAGCGTTCAGAAGTTCACGTCATCCAGAGAAACAAGTCCGCTTGGGTCCCGCCAACAAGTAATTTTTTTAAGAGACTGACGTGACACCTGAGCTCTATTCATCCATTTGGTAATTGCTGGTGTCCGTTTCCGATTGTCTTTGCTAGAGTTTGTTGTTGTGGATTTGGTTGTGGGGTTGTGAGGATCTTTATTATAGAGTTCATTGTGTTAAGGAAGCACATTGTTTTCCTGTCTGTCCGCACATACAAGCACATGATCAACTGTTATACCATCTGTTTAGTATTTAGTATCTGTTAGCATCTTTTTGTCCATCATATTGCAACCGGTTTACCGCATATCTTCACGATCCATTTAACGTATCAATAAATGTCTGCATTTATTGTCGCACGTTGTCACTCTCCTTTGTGTTACGGTCTGACCCTAGACCGGGTCGTAACATAATCGGAGTCAGTTATTGTATCCATATATCCATGTTCCATAACCACTTATCGGTATAGGGTGTTAGGAAGCTTGGAGCCTGTCTCAAAAAAGCAGAGGGCACAAGGCAGGGGACACCCTGGGCGAGATGCAGGCCATCACAGGGCACACAGTCACACACTTAGAGATAACCTCATCTGGAACAGAATGAGACCCCCTGGACTGTGGGTGTGAAACCAGACCACAGTACTAACCACTGATCTATCATGCTGCTGGAGTGAGTTATCAGAACCATTTAACAGCTGTATAATATGCACCCAATGAGATGGCAAGAAAACACTGGTCATCAGTCATTGGCTTGAACATCAGGCTCCTGAGAGTAACCCCCATGACTGAGAGTTGACTGAGTTTCACGTTATATGAAAATGAAAACAGTAATCAATGCATGAGAATTTTTACAAGAATATTAGGCTGAGCAATATATGCAAATGAGTAAATCTGCCATATGTTTGTTTACTGCCTTTTGTTCGAGTCAGGCACCAGATAGCATCCATAATTAACAAACAAACAAACATATAGACACCTATTGAGGAAACACAGCTTCTGTTTTTATTCTTTATCTGTTATTGGTGTCACATTTTGAGGGACGAAGGACATGAGGACAGGCGTTGTGAGGACAAAAGGGGCTTTATTAACAAAACAGGAGCAGGGAACCAAATAGGACCGCGAGGGGTAAAAGTGGGAAGACTGACTTTGGGATGGGCACAGGCAACAGGAGGACTGACATTAATACACAAACGTTTTTTTCATACCCAAATGAGACAATAGTATGAGCAAAGAATATTAATATAGACCTATCATATTCCTTCCTGATTGCAAACAATGTGAGAATTTAGGTTATAACATCACACAGAATCCCAGCATTCAATGCTAAAAGCTAAAAATTTTGTCAGTGTCTCATGGGGAGGCCGATGTCTTTTGGCTTTTAAAACGACAGAGCCATGCATAGCATAAAAATATTGTCATTTGCAGTATTTAATTTATTTTATTGAAGACTTATGCCTTAAAATCTCACGATCTTTCATGTTATTAAGTGCCCTTTTAGTGGCTGTCGGGCTTCTGTTTTTAGAGCCATTTGTGAGAGGTTTTAGATTTTAGATCAATCATGCAGCAGGAATTAAATAGTGTGTCGATCTACCTGTTAAGCACCTGCGATTATATGTCATGGTATATGCCATTAATTGCTAAGGTATGCAATTCACAGAATAATCATTTAATATTTTCATGATACCTCGCTCTCTCTCATCCTATTGCCATCTGTGCATCTAGTCCTCTTGAAAGCGGTGAAGCTCAAGTTGTACTTGCTTAGAAATGATATTTTTACAGGAAAAGAGTAATCTGTACATCACAGATTTAAGTTAAACCGTTAAACAAATGTTTCATTCTCATGAACCTATGAATTTTGAAAAAAAGGTTACAAAGAATTGCAGTATTTGTGTTTTGTGTAAAACAATAGACATTGTCTTAGCTTTTTAGGTTCATTAAAATTGTCATTGTTTTGTTGATTTGATGTTTCTCTTTTTAAATCCATTTTCCCGAAACAGGTACCCAAAAAAAAACATCAAATACAAAACTAGATAAAGTGTTTTTAAATCTTTCAACTTTATTGATGGTAACTCACAATAAACAATCACTTTATATGATGAGATGTATATCTTTGCCCAATGTTTGGTTAGCTTTGTCATTTTGTCAATTCACTTTTATGAAAGGCTTACATTAGCACCTGTTTTCATTAACCAAAAGAAAGTCGAAGAGGATATTCGCTTTTACAAAGAAAAGGAGAAAAGCAAAAATAACATTTAGCGTTTGTTTGACAGCAAGCCAATTATAGATATAGTCAAGCGTCGCATAAAGACATTGCTGTCAACAATGGACCGCATACACAGTCCGATAAGAGTATAATAGAGCTGATAAATTCCTATTGCTTAGCGACGTCATATATAGCCATCGTAACATAATGCAACACATTACGTATTTGTGGTGATGCTGGTGTAACCAAACCTAGTGCACTGCCAGTCGTATAAAAGTATGGCACATATAATCATATACAATGCATGATTCAACCCCTGTATTAGCTTAAATTATATAATCTTGTTTTGTTTGACTCTTCTGCTGGCCCCTGGAGGATGGGCCCCCCCTTTGGGTCTGGTTCCTCCCAAGGTTTCTTCCTCTTAGGGAGTTTTTCCTTGCCACCGTTGCCTTTGGCTTACTCACTGGGGGGTCTTTACGTGGCAGAAATGTAAAGCGCATTGAGACAATGTAATGTTGTGATAATGCGCTATATAAATAAAATTGCATTGCATTGCAATTGCATGATACTTGACAATAGTGAACCATGGTACTGGTTTATATATTTACTATACTGTGCTTTTTAAATTGGTATTTAGGCTATATCACATAGCCTAGGTGTGTAGTAAGCTTATACCATCTCGGTTTCAGTAATCTCACAATGACGAAGGAACCTAATGACGTGTTTCTCAGAATGCTTCTCTGTCATTAAGCACCACGCGACTTAATTAATTCTGGTAAATGAAACCACACTATACATATGTTATCTCTATTTCACATAGGCTGTGTATTTACGATATAATTGTTGCTTTTACTATATGTTAGCATGTCTATATATATATACGTACAGTATATGTAATGGATACAACACTACCTGCAGAATTAATCTGCTCCCTAGGTGAATAAGGAGAGCCCAGAGCTGTTCAAGGAAACCACAGAATGTTTCAAAGCACTCATCCATCGTGCTGTCCTGCGGACCTGACAAAAATAGTACAGAACATGAGGTCAGAAGCAAATTTTGAAAAAAGTACCTATCCTTTGGGGAGCTTTTTTTTTTTCCAGAAAAGAAACTCTATTCTTAACTGAACAAGATGTGATTTCTGTGACTGTATCAATCTGTGATACATGTACTGATATTTCCCTTCCACATCTGCAGAAGAGTTGCATTGGAGAGAATGCATTGTAACAGTTTGTAGAAAAAAAAAAATCCATCCATCAATTCACCCATCTTGAACTTATCCTGGACTGGAGTCACAGGGGGGTTATAGGCAACAGATGATGAGGGGGCTGTCCATTGGGGGGGCACCTAAAAAAGTTTAATTGAATTACTTACTGAAATCAGAAACAATAACAATAATAATAATAATAATAATAATAATAATAATAATAACCTTTACCCTTAAACCTCCTGGACCATTTAACAAAATATTTCAATAATTTTACATCATTCAAGTGTTTTAAATGACTACAAATTCTTACATGTTCTCTTTTGCTGTAGTGATATGCAATTTCCTAGAAGCCTCCTTTTAACAATAACATATCATATATCCACCCACCGATTTTTTTTTCTGTCTATTTATAGCAAAATATATATTTCTTTGTATCTATTTATAATATAGTATCTTTATAGTACATATGGGAGGGATTGTATATTTCACAATGCCCCCATCTGAAAGTAAAATGATAGTCAAATATATTTTACCATATTATTTCATATTTATGTTGTATAGATTACAATCACTTTGGTTTATAATATACCTTGTAGTATAATCATTTTAATCATTATACATCACATATATTTGAACATTAGCCACAGGTAATAAAAATATTGCATTATATATTTAAAAAGACACATTTAGCCCTATGCAAAATTATATGCAATATGTCACAAGTATTGATAATTCTGTCCAGGGTGTCTCCACAAGCTTCTGCTCTTTGCTTCCTGGAATCGGCTCCAGGCCCCCGGATGACCCAGTACTGGAAAGCAGCTGGAAAATGAATGGGTGGACAAATATTAATATTGATATTTCACCATGTCTAATAATTAATCCCATAATTGATCATTGTTCACAGTGTTAACATGCTTATTATCATACATCATTGTGCGTTTGGGTGTGCTTCACCGTCCAGAGCAGGCTTTTTGTGTAACTGCGCCTTCCTTAACTCTTCAGCCAGTTCATGCCAGTTGAGGGGCCGCTGCTTCTTTTGTCCCAGCTACAGCTAGGAATTTGGCAGTAGGGATATTTGCCAAACACGAGCCCCCTGGGAAGGTCCACTGTCAGTTTGCAGCACCTCAGACTGGCCGCTTATCCTGCCGGATTAGAGGCTTGGAAGGACTCGCTTCTCTAAAGCTGTGTCTCACAAAAACAGAAGAATGGAGCCACGAACACCTCCAGCTCCTGTGTACCAAAAGCACAAAACCCAGTCCATCTGAGTGTTTATAACCTTTAAACCTACCCCGAGCTTGGGAAATAACTTAATAGGCTTTTAGGAGCTTAGGATGGTTATTTTGACTGAACGATAACTCCTCTTAACTGTCATTGCCCACTGAAGTGAAAAAAATAAAAGCTAAGAATGTACTCATCCATGTGAAATTATACTCATAGAAGAACATGGGCGGGTCGCAAGCATAAATATCCTGACTGACTCAGATAGGAAATGCAGTAAACCGAGAACATAAAAACATAATATATCACACACATAAAGTTGAATGAATCAGAGACAGGAGTCTTCAGGAGTTCTGAGATTTCCTGGACAAACCAGACGCACCAAAATATATATAATAAGGACCAAGAGTCATATGTAATAGGGTTTCGAAAAAAGACACTGACAAACTCATGACAATGTGAAAAGTCCAAATTGCTATATCACTGCCTGTCTCCTCCCTGTTGTGCCCCTAACCAGCTATGCCTGTTACTCATTTACCTGTCTTGTTCCTAACCCTTGTGGGGAAATCACTCCCAGCTGCCTCTCATTAGCCCCTTGTTAGTCTTTTGTACTTAGATACCTATTTGTCTCATCATTCCCAGTCCAGTCATTAAAAAAATAATAATAATGCATTATGACTTAAAATTAATGCCATGCATTATTATAAAATCACATATAATTGTGAATTATATAATGAAGAAAATGGCAAAACTATCGAGTACAGCGTTTATTTCATAAATTACGACACAGTTTTTTTTGGGAAACAATATGCTCACTTTATGTGACATGCAACTCATGAAGGTGTCATCATGTATCATAAAGAATAATAGTCCAATACCCCTTTGTTTGGGGGTGTTGAACAACACGACTTGCTTTCTTGGAGTTTTGGTAAGCTTTGTGCTTCCTATATGGTATGTGTGCACCCTTTGGTGGACTGGTATGCCACCCATAGTGTCCTCTACCTTGCCACATTAATCATAACGCTGTACAGGAAAAGCAACTATAGAAGATGACCAATGAACACTTAAATTACAATTTTACAAAAGAGAATTGAGGCAGTTTGATTATACAGTCACCAAACACACTCATTACTCACCATTTGCTGAGCATCCTGGGAAATAATTTGCATAAAAGACCACCCCTGGCCAACTGGCTTCTACTGATATTTATATCAAGCCCCCTTCAAAAAGATGAAGTGCATCATAATGAATATACACCCCCACAAATGCCTAGTCTAACTATTCACAAATAACAATTTGGATATATTTGCATCTGCTACTAGACCATACATTTCTATTGATTCTACAGTGCAAGTAATTAATATTTGGTTTATCCATATAAGCTGATCATTCAGTGAGCAAAAGTTGCTTGCTAGATTTTGCATTCAATTGATTTGGCAGGTTCTAATCGATTTTAATGTACAAACCGGTGCATGATGGTGTCTCTGATGCTAATGCTAAATCATGCCCCAGGACTGAATGCATTTCAAAATATTAAAATGATTCAAACAATTTGTAGTATTTCATAACATGTTATTTTCATATATGCCGCAGTCACATGTATGTTACGCTACTGCCCACATTGTCTCCACCCAAACCAAACCAGTGTTGTGCTACCAGAAATTTACAATATGAAATCCACCACCAGCCAACAACATGCTGAAGGTCATTATTTGCAATTTATTCCTGGACAGGTGTGCAAGAAGTCTGGAGAATGAGGATCTCCCAGAGAGGTTGGGGGACAAGCTCATTACTCACGCATAAGCAGTTAATTGTTAATTGACAGTTAATTGCAGAATGCATAATGACCATTCACGTGTGGTTGTTATGAAACAGGCTTTCAGCAGCTATTTTGTGGTTTCAGCATTTTGGAAGTGTGCATGGATCTCCCTCCTGCTGTTAAAACCAAAATCTCTGTTGCATCTCTTTAATCCCCCATGTCATGTAGATCTGTTTGCCATCCTTAAGAAAACAACTTCCACAAGGTCTTTCGAAAGTTAAGATGTAGAGTGCAGAGTCTTAGTTTTCGTAGAAATCTCAGCTGGAGTGGATGACCAGGATGTGCACTTCCTGCTTGCAGGGACTATAATGACGCGAGGCCTTGGATTCCTGGAGACGGCGTTCATGTTAACTCATATAAAATACTTCTGTGCTTCCATCCTGACGCAGTCGGTTATTGTAATACATCTGGAATAACATAATTGTGCTGCCGGATTTCTCCGAAAACGCCAAGTTCTTTTGTTGAGTAGCAAACAGAATGTTTATTTTTAATGAGTAAAAAATGTTCAGTCCTGACTTTTATTAAGATCGTATTCAGCCAAATGTGTTCATCAAGACTCGAATCTTGCCAAACAGCAGTTATGTAATTCTACTGTCAGATGCAAAATACTTTTAAAAAGACAGTCGATTATTACATAGTTTGCTTTAAAAAAAAAATCACAAGTGGAGAATCTGTTGGAGATGTTTGCGTTTCTTCCACGCAAAGGAAACGCATTTCTTCCAAAAGAAATGAATATGGAGAAATGGAGTGATCGTTTCGTATAAAGCAAATTTGATTGTTTTTATGTAGATAACTCAGATTACATATTGCAAATTACCCCCTTGCCCACACAAACACACACACACAGAAACGAAAGCTACAAACAAGTAAAAGTAATGGAAAAATAATGGTGACTTATGGAGCAAGTATTAGTGTTTATGGAAAAAGGCTCAAAGCAAAGCAAAATGAAAAGGAGGGCAAAGGCTGCTTTTGACAGCATAACAAGCATCAATAAACTGTTTTATATTATTAGGGAGCGAGAAAGGCCTTTAATTTGGATTTCTGTACTGACAAAGGTTAACTGTGGAATGTGGATAAAAATGACCCCCGCTGTAGTGTCAGGGGGGTGGGAAAGCGATCTTTGCTGGACCTTAGAGAAAGCTGCCTCTCTGAAACGGCACAAAGACCTTTCTGCCAATCAGTAGAATTTAAGACTTAATTGACTAAACCAAAGAAAGACAGTTTATCTCTATTAAAAAATCCTAGTATAGGAGGAAAAATACAATAGTCCAAAAACTCTTAATGTTTTATTGGAATACTAATTAAGTGATTCGTAACCTGGACTCTGCCAGTTCTTTTCATAAATAAATCTCAGATGTCCAGGCAACATTAGTGCTCTTGATCATTCTGCGTTATGGCTGAGATAAAAACGAGTCAAATGGTAAACAAGAAACATGGAACTGAACCATGGCATCTTGAGTAATCGTTTAGGAAATACTGTTGTACTTTTGAGAACACAGGGAATAGCGCCGATGAAACCCAGCTGTGTCACTGCAAGCCGGGCAAGTTACTCTTCATAAAGATGCCTTTGAAAACAATGCGGGTGGCGGGGGGGGGGGGGGCACGGCTTCTAGAGAGGATTCTAGAGCATTAAAGGGTACACACATATAATATAAATGACTGATTATTTGTACCATATATTTCTTCACAATTATCGTATTTCATCATTCATCTGTATTGGATTAGTGGTTATGGAGCCAAGAATTTTTTTAATATGCATGTAATAGTCTTAGGTAACGAGTTTTTGTGGGTATGTAGTAAGCTATGTGTTAGAAAGGTTCATCAAAGAAATACAAACAACTGTAGCAAAAACTCCTTCATCTGAATATCTACAACCCCGAACCCATGCAACTGAAGCTCATCTCTCATAGGACTAGACTGGATCAACGACCAACTGGAGTTTGAGGTGTAGTTCAATAAGCCAATAAAACAAATTTGCATGTGACAACTTCAGCACATTATTATTGCATATCTAGCAAGGATAAGACACTCATTAGACAATCAATGCTATGAAGCAGTATGAAAACATATTTAACATTAATGAACATTTCACATTTGTAAATCTGAACGTACAGTACACTCAGATTAAAGGAACCACTTTCTAGCAGATTTACCTTGAATCGCATACATTAGGAAGATGCCATTTGTATTTATGTAATATATAAAATATTATGTAACACTTAAACCAGTCATTATAATGCATTATAGATACCTTCATAATGCATTATAATGCATCAATAAAGTATTATAAACACAGCTATAGCGATTTATAAAAAGGTATGACACATGATAGCCATGTTTATTATGCATTATGAATGCTCTATGACGCTCTCATCCATAATGCACTATAGATACCGTCATCATGCATTACAATGGTCAGTATAAGCCATTATAATGCATTATAATGAACATGGCTATAATAAACATGGCCTCAACCTAATGCCTTTTTAGAAATAGTTATAGTACTGTATGGATGCATTATGAAGGTAATGCATTATATATGAGTGCTTTAAGTAAAGCGTTACCAAATATTCTTTAAAGGGGGTGGCTCACTGACTGAGTAGCACTATTGTCACATCCCGATGGTACCGCTCCTCCTGTTTGCCACGCCCCCTCGTGTACCTCATGTGGAATCCACCTGTTTAACAGCTGTATCTAGTCATGTCAAATTGATTTTGTGTATTTAAGCGTTTTCCTGTTAGTCTTTCCCCAGTCTGGTCATTGACGTCTTTATGTCATAAGTGCTGCTTTGTGTTCCTGAGTGTATTACCTCTAAATAAACTCTGAGTTTTATCTATACTTCTGGACTCCTGCGCCTGTTTCCCTGCCCTGCACCACCGTACCTTGCAACTACATGACAACTGTGGCATCACACCCCCATGGCTGCGGGTTTGATTGCTGTCCCCAGCTCTATGTGCTGAATTTGCACATTCATGTCGATTCTCTCTGGCTACTTCCTGTTTCCTCCCATAATAGAGAAACATTCAGGGAAATGAACTTGTGTCTCTAATGTGCCCATAATGTGTGAATATGTTTGAGGTGATTATGGGATGGCGTCCCTTTCAAGATGTCCTCTACCTCATGCTCTGTCCTTCCTGGGATAGACTGCATCCTCACTGTGACCCAGTACTGGAAACCAACTATGGAATGTGGATGGAAATATGATTTAATGAAATGACAGAGTGGGTTATAATTAAAGGTGACCCATAAATATACAGAATATTATTTCATTGTTGATTTTTGGAAGCATTTTTCTGGTCATACTAAGTTAAGGAAAGTTTTTTTTTTATTTTGGCTTAAAGTCGGCATCGACACATTTTAATGAAAATAAAAATCTGCTCTCCTGCTGTGTTATTAGCAGCTTGTGGACAAACTGTGCTGATCCCAAATTGCAAAGTGTGCTCATTGCTCTAAAAATGGATGTAAATTGGAAAGCTTATTTTTACCCTCTCATTTCTAGGTCAAATCCAGATGTGCTGGGGAAAATTCAATATCAGCCTGCAAGTCGGTGCCTTTGGGTTTACGATATCTACAGCAAGAAGCGCTCCTCTCTCTAAGGCGCAAATTAACGCTTAATTTCCAGCGAGCCGACACTGAAATTAGAAGCAGCACATATATAAACTGCTCGAACCATGGTCTAATACGCCTATTAAACCAATCATAAAACAAAAAAGGCATCAATGTTGAGCATGCTGTCTGAATATTATACTTTATACACCGTATGACATTAATAGATTTTTGCATTATGTTTGATCTTAACACCACACATGTCAGAAAGAAAAAATTGATGGAGTTAGGGAAAACATTCGGTGTAAAGACGCGTGACTCTGTTCTCAGCAGTAATCCTCAGCATTGCATGCTCTCCCTCTAACATCTAATCAATATGTTAGTGTCTGCTATGACCAGATAAAAGATTCGAGGTTATCCTTCCACATAGCATGGTTGGGCACCTTTGAATAAATTGCCAAATGCCAAAGGTTTCTTCCATTCTGAGTGGGAGCGGAGAGACAGGCATTGCGGAGAGGGAGAGAGGCTGGGACCAAATTAGTCCTGGCTTATGGCTGTTGTGCAAAGTCACTGTTGGTATCGATTTCTGAAATGCAGCAGATTCGATACACGGAGCCCTTCGGCACCTCGCTGGGTAATGAAAGGGGCACCTGGAATCTCCTCGCCCGCCCTATGATTATACAGAGCGTAACAAAACCCAGTGGATAAGCAGTTTGTATTCAAGCACCTGCATATGCCACATAATGGTATAATGCATGCCTTCTTGCATGTAATCTTTTTTTTTTATTTTTTACACAAAAAAACGGAGGACAGCGTTCAAGGAATGTCGTCCTTTTTGTTAACCGGATTCGTGAGGAGACTGGGCAGTTTTGCTTAGCAAACACTTATTCAAAGCGGCTCAGAGATGTATTCATTTGTATAGCTAGATATTGTAGTGAAGGGATTATGTTTAAAGTGCTTTACTCAAGAATAAAATAGACCCACTTAGGATTTGTACCAACAATCTTAAGATTCTCTTTATCTACTAACATCCTGTATAGGTGGGCCTTTAAGGTACTCTGTATCTGTGTTCATAATATCCAATTTTAATGTAGTCGACCCATATAATCAGTTCAAGATGGAGTGAGATGTGTGTCATTTAATTCCAGCTGTAAATACAGTACTCTAGGTGTTGCTCAAGGGTTATTGGCCTGCATGAGAATCTATTCAGAGGCTGCCATATTGAACCTTAAATTATGCCAGAATACACAGAGTGCTTATAATGAGCATGGAGTCTTTTCCTGATGGGTTGAAGTGACCCCGGAACACTATTGTTTGAAATTTAGACTGAGCCCACAATTATGTAAACCCTATTTAGAGCAGGACTTCACATTTTCTCTGCATCAATGGCTGTTTATTTGGGGTCAGCAGCGTCCCCAGACAAGGACTTCAGGGTGTTTTGAGTGTTGCCTTGAATTACAATGCAGGGGGGGGGACTGTACTCCTATTGACTCAGGGCTTGTCGGTGGTGCAAGATGAAATCTGAACTTTAACTCTCTCGGAATCTGACGCATCTGCCTGTGTTTTCGGTCTCTTCACTTAATGTCTCTCCGTCTAGCCTGTTCCATTGTGTTGTGAAAGACAGTGAGCCATACAGAGTCATAGAGATGATTTTAAGAATTATATGTTAATTAAATTGTTGTTCTTCTTTTTCAATAGGGTCTCCAAGATGCGTACATTCAAATCAAGGATGTGGGGTTTGTTTCAGCATTGGTGGGGGCCAAATCAGCCCCCAAAACCCTGGCCCCCTAAACACATACAGTACTGCAACATTATTGGTAGAGAAACATCCCTGCCATCCATACCCAAGTCTATGCCCTTGATTTAAATACACCAGGGTGTCCCATTCCCTGTGCTTCCTGGGACTGATTCCAAGCTCACCGCAATCCTGTACTAGATAATCTGTTATGGAAGATGGATGCATTTTAGGTGGATGGATATTCAACCCTGTTATACGCATATAAGGACACACATATATGCCCACTATATACATATATATATATATATATATATATATATATATATATATATATATATATATATAAATATATAAATCTCTGACTATACAGTACTGTGCAAAAGTCTGGTAAAGGAAGTGTTTAAGGCTGTTTATCTGCGTAGTAAGTGTTCAAAATTTAACATTACAAAATATGAAAATTAACAGTGACGCAATAAAAAATAAAGTTACTGATATCTTGGTGGATGGCTTAAAGAACAGTGCTTTGGTTCCCAAACCTCTCCTCAGGGGCACCTCAGCCATTTCATGTTTTCATTAAATCTCACCACCAGCTCTCGTAATTAATTAACTTAATTAGTTAAATAACTGGGGTACTGATTAGCCAGACAAGGTGCAGGTAGTGGTCGAGGTAAAAGATACATGGGGTGTATTGCATGGTTGTGGCAAATACTAGGAGTAGGTTTTGAAATGGATAGTCTGACACACTGGTGCAGTGGTTAGCACTGTTGCCTCACACCTCTGGGACCCCGGTTCAAGTCTCCGCCTGGGTCACATGTGTGTGGAGTTTGCATGTTCTCCCCATGTCATCGTGGGGTTTCCTCCGGTTTCTCCCCACAGTCCAAAAACATGCTGAGGCTAATTGGAGTTGCTAAATTGCCCGTAGGAGTGCATGTGTGAGTATACCCTGTGATGGGCTGGCCCCCCAACCTGGGTTGTTCCCTGCCTCGTGCCCATTGCTTCTGGGATAGGCTCCAGACCCCCCGCGACCCAGTAGGATAAGCGGTTTGGAAAATGGATGGATGGATGGATAGTCTGACACACTTTGACAGACATAACATTATAGTTTTGCACCAAGAGGCCTGCTTAGGACGTTTGCACAGTGCAGTATGTAATTCTGTAATTTGAAACGGAAAAATACATATAGAAGATGATGCTTATACTCAAAAGTACTGAGTAGTACAATTAAAGCTCTAGACTTGACTCTCGCAGTGGTTCTTCCTGCGAAGAAGTATATTGATGTGAACTTCAGAGTGATGTATGGAGACTTTATTCCGGGCTGTTTTTGTCCTTCCGTTTCCAGCGAATGCTGAATGGAAATGGGTTCAGGAGACACGCAGCCCAGGGAGGCGCGATGCCGGTGCATTGCAGAGTGTTCACAGACACACCTACACTCCTGCGCATCAATTAATCCATGTGCTTTTGCTAACTGCACGGAATCATTTGTGGCTTGTTGGAATGCAAGAGAAATAGTGATATATCATTCTCATATAATTTGCAGTGAATTGGGATGCTTTTTAGCATTTCAATATAAAATTCTGTACTGGTAGTTTTTTTGAGACTATCATTGCAGGAAAATGATTTATTGGGATAATTCTCTCAGGAAATGTCAAAGAAATTTGTTCCATAAGAAATGTTTTACAATCACTGACTGTTTGCATGTTAGAAGTGAGCCTAGGCATTTATTTATTGCTAAATCGATGGTGAATTATGCTCTCTGTTCTGCTTAAAAGGCATTTATTCTGTCCGCTCATATTTTTTCTGATATTACAGTTATGGTTGGACACAACAATAGGATTTAAGAAATAACCCCATTTAAAAATTTTGAATCCATACAAACATGAATTATATATCTGCAAGAAACTTAACAATCTCATAATGCATCAGTTATAATATGCTAATAATGCTGATAAAATTATTACTTACGACGGTTATAATGAATGAGTTATGACCTTAGACTGTGTATTGCTTTGTCTCTGAAATTAGAACAATTAATTATCTCCACCCAATGTATGTGTTCAAAAAGTGAAGATAATTATAATCTATTAAAGCTAAATGGAAGGCGACGTGAATTTGAATTTATGATCTTACTGTACAGATGACATTATAATCTGTAGATGTAGGTATGTCCAACAATAAAATAAACCCATTAAATTTAATGAACATTTATACTCTTTATATAAAATTCAATTCATAGTCTTTGTAGCTGATCGCATTTCCCCCAATAAACTAGAATTAGAATTTGATGATCAGTGGTCATTGTTGACACACCACAGCACACAGTGCACAACAGTACGGTGCACAACAGTACAGTGCACAACAATACAGTGCACAACAATACGGTGCACAACAATACGGTGCACAACAATACGGTGCACAACAATACGGTGCACAGCAATACAGTGCACAGCAACACAGTGCACAACAATACAGTGCACAACAACTAGCTCCCAGATGAATCACCTCAAAACAAAAACAGAATAAAGCAAACCCAATCAGTAATGATCCTTCTGACGCTTTCCAGGCTGGAGAGTAAATATTTTGAGAAGCTGCAGTTGCTGTGTGCAGTGCATGGACAGTCACGCCACATGATGCAGTGCCCTTCTCCCACTGAAGGAAACTTGAGGGTTGTCATCTAGGGCACCATAGCTGGTAAGTTTGATGTTTTTGTGCTGGGTGAAATGGAGGTAATTGACAACACATGGATGGATGGATGAACGGACGGACGGATGGACAGACCCTGGATTAATGTAAAGAAATATAGCATCGAATAAAAAAAAAAATCTCTAAGACAGGACTTGGGCCACCAATAACGTGGCAAGCTGGAACCATGTGGAATCAGACTGAAAAAATGATCTGGTTTGTTTCATTCTGCTTGTTTCCCCCCCTGCAATCAGATACTCGGATCAAGAACATGTTTTGACATGTTGACAGCAAGCTGGTGACTAAAGTGTAAGTGACAGTACTGGTCCACAATGGATGTGACAGTGCTGCACCAGGGATAGTGGCAACAAGACAGCATGAAGAGTGCTGTGCATTACACACTGTGTCAAATATTGTGCAATATAGAACTGTTTTACACGTAAAACTGCTTTAATGTGAGCTTTGTGTCAATTTGGCACATGGATATACTGAGCGTGACAAACAGACCTGTATTTAATAGACAGATTAAGCAACACTGAAACAAGTCTTCATGTAACCGATTTATGCTGGAACCAGACATACTTAGCTTATTAACTCATGCAATATTTAAAATTAATAACTGTTTAAAGTGTAATAAATGCAAGCAGTTGAAAATACACAAAGAGCAAAGAGCAAGTGATTTCTGACATCAGACAACATAAGACTTATTTTGTTGGGTTTTATTAAGAAGTTAGTAATCAAATTTGTGAATTCAGTTTTACTATCTGCATAGAGACACATGGAGTTTTAAGAATAGCAAACGATGACTTGTGATTTCAGACTGAGCAGCATAACTCCCACGCAGACTGTTTCGCTTTTAAAATATTTACCGAGAACAACCTCAGTGAAATGTATAACGAAGTAGCGTATGGCATCGTCTCCTCTTAAAAGAGTCTTCATGACTGTGAGACCAGGCTGCGTGGAAGAAATCACTGGATGCAAAACGGCTCAGTCGAGGGCAGTCTCCGCTGAAACTGTTCCAGTATTGAACGAGGCCAGAAATTTCATGGTTCAGTGCCGCATGCATACGATAACAGTGGAAAAACACCACGAACAGAGCTTTTCAGGCTTCGCTGTGGTGCAACACACTGCTGGGAAAAAATATATAGATATATAACTAAAAATAAAACAATGGGATATCATTTTTAAAAACCCTAGGGATTATTCCATCTGCCACAAAGGATAAAATATCATAAGGATATAGATCACTAGATGTGTAAATTATTGCAGTCACTTCCTTTCTTTTCCTGACCTCTGCACACATTGTGATGCCTTTTCTGAAGTCTAACACATGCTTCACCTACAAGCCATCACTATTAGCAACTTCGGCAAGCAGGAATGTATTGTAGCTTGTCTCCAAGGTACCCAAATGAACATGAAACAGTGGTATGAATTCTTTACTGGGGCACCTGCAGTGATCCTTCCTTGTTTGTGGTGCAATTTCCATGGTATTCACTGCTTTGATAAATACTACAGTAATTAGTGCCAGGAAACCACAATACAATTATGCTGCTTCTGGTTGCTCAGACTGAGAGAGAGAACGTGAATGAGGACATCACAGTCATGTGTCATCATGCAGCGCACATCTCAACCCGGAGATGTACTTTTACATATTGCACACAGATCATTACCTTTACAACTGTGGATGCATTTTTAGTACATGTAAGTGTGGTATATTTAGTATATGCAAGTGTAGTATATTTAGTATATGCAAGTGTAGTATATTTAGTATATGTAAGTGTAGTATATTTAGTATATGCAAGTGTAGTATATTTAGTATATGTAAGTGTGGTATATTTAGTATATGTAAGTGTAGTATATTTAGTATATGCAAGTGTAGTATATTTAGTATATGTAAGTGTAGTATATTTAGTATATGTAACTGTAGTATATTTAGTATATGCAAGTGTAGTATATTTAGTATATGTAAGTGTGGTATATTTAGTATATGTTTATGTAGTATATTTTTGTGCACATTTTTTCCATTGACATGTTTTTTTCTATCAAGTTTCCTAATTAGATTCATTACCCAAGACATCCCCAAACTTGCAAATAACATATTTAAGACATTTATCTGAGTAAGATAATATGTCATGCTATATCATTTAAAATCTCTCTTGTAACTGGATAAGATGGCGCTGCATTTTACCAGTTAGCCAAATTTGTTAGCCAGTGCTGGCTAACGGCTGCTAGGACAAAGGGATTGGAATGTTTCAGTTTAAAGCTGACACACATCAACATTGACACACATTTAGTTTGGATGGATGGATGGATGGATATTTCCAGTATAACCATGAAGGCTGATGTGATATACAGCAGTACTAAATTAAAAGGGAGAAAATGGAAAGAATAATCACCATATTCATACATAATTATGTCTGTCAGGTTCATGCACATTAATTCCTGTTACATCACCTATGACGTGTTTCCATTGTGAATTCATATAACCCTATAACATCGAGGTAGACAACATAGGGTGGTATTCTGTAATAATCAATGTACCCAGCCGGTTGTTGACATACGCACTTGCACACATTAAGGCCACCTGGGGGGGTCTGGCTTCAAAAGGTGTGCGTGCACAGTTTGGTCACACAGGAACTAGGAAATGCTGATCTTAAAGGCATAAGAGACAATGTATTTAAGTATTTAAGTATGGCCCTTCAAGGAAACCAACAGAAACTATGCGAATGTAAACTAATAAAAATATATACAATGAAGTCTCTTCCCACAGAATTTTCTCTGGCATCTGCTTACACATGCCTTTGGCTTACAGCTCCCTAATACTCTCTCTTCAGACAGCTGGCTATAGACAGCAAGCAACTGATTAGTTCTTCAAACAGTTACCAGCTGGGTGTAATTTGCAGGAAAATATGTTCATCGGGCAGGTATTAAAACAGCTCTCAGCTTGCTAAATCCTAACCAGTGCCTGTATTCTTCCTCACCCTGCTTCACAAGACACATATACCCGGGGGGGGGGGGGGCTTACAATCTGAAGAAATACAGCCTCTATGGAGATAGACTTTGCCGAACGGGAGGGGAACCCTTCAGTAGATTTTGGTGTCTCTGTAAAGTGCCGGACCCTTGAATCTACTCTACATATACACACACAAAACAGATGCAATTTACAGACGGCAACTTACCTGCACAAAAATGGATTTTGTGGGAATGCAAAGCTGTCCAACACAATTTGAAAATGCCACAGAGAGAGTGTAGGAGTGTAGTGTCCCAATGCTCAAAGTAACAGTACTAACTATGGTAAAAGTAACACTGAAGTAACAATACTACCCATTGTAAAGGTGACACTAGAGTGACAGTACTACTCAGTATATTACTCCTTCTGTCTTAAATATTTTTATAAATCACTAGGGAATTTGATTTAATCTTCATTTCCTCAAAAAAAATAAGAATCATTCAAGCACAAGTACAATTTTCTAATAGCTAAAGGAGAATAAACATTTCAGAAGGATGCTAACTCTTATTCAGGGCACATATTCACTACTTATCTTTCTGATTGCTGATATCATATCAGTGTATCACTATTTTAATTTTTAATTAGTTGTCAGGTGTTCTTTTCCAATGAAATTTATATGGCTTACGGTTTTACAGCTGATTATGTATGAAAGTCATTCTGGATACCCACTTTTGGCAAAGGCACAAGCACAAGGGCCCTTCGAAGGTTTAAAATATAAAAAAACCTAATGCTGTGGTTCGAAAACCTTCTATAACCTTAGCATTTTTTACTGATCTTCATTCAGAGTGTATATTTATTTAAGAGTAGAAAATATAATCTAACTTTTAATGTAAAGATAATTAAAATCCAACTACATATATATTTTATACTATAAGCCAGGGAATTTCATGGTTAAGTCAATGTTTGCCCTACAAAATATCACTTGCATTTGGAGCCTGACTACTCTGTCTGCATTTTGGAACTAAATCTTAAGGTTCTGCAGTGGAATCCTAGAACTGGAACCACCCTTAACACGGGAGACACATCAGAGATGCATCCAACAGCATTTATGTTTGTACAGTGGCGGAGCTGGACACTGGTGGCTGCAGTTTGTTCCTCGCTGAGAGAAGGAGAATCAGTGGGATCCACAGTGAAGGCTTCTGTACGTCTCATAAAGAATTTCCAGTGCCATTCTTGATATCATATGGATCCCAGTCATTTCAGCACTAGTTGACTCTGAGGTGTTTGGTAACTTTATTGACATAAAGCCGGCAAGAAAATTAGGTGTCTCCCTCCAAGAGATCATCAATGCGCTTGACAAATTAGGAAATAGATCTCCTTGTATTGTGGAGTACTTCATCATGACACCATGGGTAATGTCTTCCACTGAAGATCCCAAGGTTCTGGGGATTCCATCGCTCAGTCATCATGATCTTGTAACACTCTGGAAGCAAGATGCTCTACTGTCTTTGGAGGTCTGGTGCTCCTCCAGGTGTTTATCCCTTTCCTGTTGAGCCCCCAACAGTGAGAGCCTTAGTATCAACCAGCCAACTCTTATTATTCCAGAATACCAGCAGTTCCTAGATGTCTTGAGTAGGACAAAGGCAGCCGTGCATCCTTCACACTGTCCATGGGACAATGTCATTGATCTGCTCCCTGAGATCTCCCCTCCATGTAGCTTGGTCTATCCATTGTCTCGCCCTGAATCAGTACATCCAAGAAGCTCTTACTGGTCTACATATCAAAAAGGTTTGAATTTTTTTCAATGTGAAGAAGGATAGTGGATGAAATTATATCACCATTAAGTTCCACTCCTGTTTTCTCTGAATACCTCCAGCTCTGGAACAGATCTGCACTATAACCACTGCAAAATTAAATGTCCTAAGTGCCTATAATACCTACACTGCATCAGAATTTATTAGGGGGATGAATGGAAGGCAGGATTTATATTTACCATAGATAACTATAAATATCTGATTCTGTTTTGTGTACTTGCTAAAGCTCCCGCTACGTCCCTGCTGTCCGATTTTTTCCCCCAAATTGAGCTAACCACAAGAGCCATGTAAACCACGTACTCTAGAGAAAATCACCTCTACGTCAAGACCAAAAAGTGTGAGACTCATAAAACAACTGTCTTCTTCCTGGGCTTATGATCTACAACCCAAGGGAGCTCACATAAATGAAAATACAGCATGTGTGGTTCATAACTGGCAAGATCTGCTCAGGCAACTACACCTAACATTAATATTCATTGTTGAGATGGATGCTTCAGAAGTGGGAGTGGGGGAAGTCCTCTCTCATTGTCATGGTCAGCTCTCTGGGTTGTGGCCCAACTCATTTTATTTCTATAAGCTTTCCACTGCAGAACAAAACTATGATTTTGGAAATTGAGGATTACTCACAATCTCTTTAGCTCTTTATGTAGATACCCTTGTTGAAAAGATCAGCCCATCCCTTGGTTTTGAGGAGTCATTGGAGCCTGGAGTTCATTTGAGAAGCATCAGGAATGCATTCTATGCCAGCTCAGAGTGTCTTATTCTTCATGTTTCAATCTTACTGTTGCACGCTGCCCAAGGTAGATGCTCCCTACGCAGTTTTAACAAGCCTATAGTCCAGCTATTCCAGATAGCTGATCGATCAAAGGAGACTAAGGGGAGACATGATCCAGGTATATAAGATTCTAACAGATCTGGATGCTGTTCAGCTAAATGGCTATTTCAATTTTAATTTAAATACTAGACCTCGTGGCCATAAGTGGAAATTAGCGGGAGAACATTTTAAAACGAATTTGAGGAATCACTTCTTTACACAGCGTGTAGTTGGAGTATGGAATAGTCTTCCTGTTCGTGTAGTGCAAGCTAAAACCCTGGGTTCCTTTAAATTAAAGCTAGGCAAGATTTTAACAAGAGCTATTAGGTAAGTTCTCCCCAAATGAGCTTGATGGGCCAAATGGCCTCCTCTCCTTTGTAAATTTCGTTGTTTTTTCTTCTTATGGATGCTCTGCAAGAAGCTGTCTGCACTGACCCTTGAATCTCCTCCTGACAAGACCTACTTTTCAGCCAGCTTTGGTGGCTCACTCCTGAAATTAATATACGCATAACTCCTCGATCGTTAATGGCGGGTAGACCCAAGCCCCTGTCCATTCCTCAAAGACCATGGTCACATCTCAGTAGATTTCAATACTGATGTTCCACTCTCAATTGAGTTCACCTCAATCCTGATTACAGTGCATCAATTCTCCAAAATGTCACTTCTGATATCTCTCCAGGATCCAACTGATGCCATGAAGCTGTCTGAATGCTTGTCTAACTTTTTAGATTTTCTTGGGATTCCGGAAGAGATTCTATCAGTCAAATATATATCTTATGCATGGAGACTGCTCTGTATGTTCCTGGGTGTTAACATTATCCTGTTCTCTGCATTTCATCCCCAGAACAATGGCCACACAGAATAATTGAAGCAGGAAATTGGATGCTTTCTCAGACAATATTTCCCTGCTAACCAGAACGACTGAAGCCAGTATCTCTTTTGTGCTACCTATGCAAACATTCACTTGTCTGTACTTTATTAAATCTAACACATTTGCAGTGTGTCCTAGCAAACTCTATTGCTGTGGGAGATGGAAGTGAGCAATGTCCCAGCTCTGGACTAGTGAGTTTAGACATTGTGGCTATGTGTTGGAGAAGGTCTACCTCCAACTTCAGAAGGCTGAAAGGCAAGGGTGTCAAACTCCAGTCCTGGAGGGCCTGGAACCCTGTGTAGCTTAGTTCTTTCCGTGCTCCACCACAAAAGATTCAGCTCAAGAGCTGTGAGTTAATTGGCACAAGAAGTTGAATCAGGTGTGGTAAATGAGGGGAAACCCAAAAATGTGCAGGGCTCCAGCCCCCCAGGACTGCAGTTTGACACCCCTGCTGTATTACCATCACTATTACCACCCCCTTAATTCATATCCATACAACAGTTATGTTTTTGTAAATTGGGACACCTAGGTCTGTCTCACATCAAAGAAACTCAGTCCGGGGTATATTTAACGGGTGTAGGTTTAGATATGGATGGCAGAAATGTGTCCCTACCAATATTGTGTGAGTATGGTGTGTGTGTGTAGGGGATCGGAGGCATCCGGGCTGATTTGATCCCTGACAACGTTGAAAGCAAACCTATGGCCTCGGTGTGGTGCTCCTTCTGGAGTTATCAGACTCCTTAAACTGGCCACCAGTTACTTGCTGATACCTGTCGACATTAGTAGCAAACCAGCATACTAAGTCTGTACTCTCTTGGACTTTAGGAGTCGAATGTAATACCTTACGGACTGAGAGGGCTGCAGAGATAAATAATACAGCTCTGTAACTGGATTCTGTACATTACAGTAAGTTAAAAAGTACACATGACTTATGTTCTACTGCAGCTGTTATACTAGCTGAGAATTTCATTTTGTTGATGGATTATTGTCCTGAAACTTGCAGCAGGACATGTTGTTCTAGGAGACTGTTCCCTGCCTAAGTCTGCCATGTTTAGTCATAAGTTATATCATTAGGCCTGTTACATCATCAGTGCCCCTCTTATCTGTGCTAAGCCCCCCGTCTTGTTTGTTATCTTTATAGTGTTATTTTATGCACTGAACATTAAAATGAAAAAAGCTCAACAGAGATATTATGTAAAGCACCATTAACGAAAACTCTGTAGCTGGATACAGATGAATTAAGCCACGAAATGGATTTATCAGATGTTAAAGTTGAATGAGTGAATACAAAAATAGAATTTCCCTTTTTCAAAAAATGTAGCTTTAAACTGTAAACGAAATCATTAGACTGAATAAAGGAACCTTATTTGACTATCGTATTCTGTTAATATTGAAAAAGAAATATTGTTAAAATAAATGAAAGATCGATGGAACTCTTGGATGAAACACTGTAGATCCCCCCAAAAATGTAACCACATCTCTCATGTCATTTACAGTACAGGGTCTTAGGAGGCCTGCAGCCTATCCCAGGAGAGACCTGCCCACCCTGGGTGTGATTTCAGGCCAGTGATGCACAGAGCACACACTTCACCAAATCTCCAATGACCAAGTGCCTTTGAACTGCAGGAGGCTTGCACAAAACACAGATAAGGCTGTGGGAGCCAATCAAACCCACAACCAGTGCTGGTCAAAGCGCGGCACCCTAACCATGCTCGCTGGGGGTTGCACCCCCTGAGATAATGCCGCCCTAGGCAGGCGCCTATGTCACCTATAGGATCGACCGGTGGAGTCCACAGTGCTGAAGACATGACAGCAGCACTAGCCAGTAAGCCAAAGCAGCTCCTGGATTAATGTCAAAGATAAATATAGATTTCAGTGGAGTTTATGAATCACTGGGGTAAAGCTGATTTTTCCCAAAAGGACAAAATGGTGGCAGCTGTTTTACAGTGTGCTGACATTGGTTGAGTGTTGCTGCTTTGTACTCCAATTATTCCTGTTATGATGATTAATTTATTTGGAGAAATTCTTGAGCTATGCACTGCTATGTAAGGAAAAATATATTTGGCCTTGCAATCCCTCGAATGGTGTTTTAAAAGCACATTTGCAGCCATGCATAGAAAAGCATTCAATGTGACTACAAGGATGCATGAAACTTGTAACAAAGACCTATTTATTTCTACGAATTTACATCGTACATTTGTTTAGAATAAAGGTTAAAAAAGAATGAACAAAGCAGACTTTTTTTCTATTCGGTTTTCTTTTACTACTCTGGTAAAGGATAGATTGGTATTTTGTGTTTATGTAGTACGACCACGAGAAAATCAGATACGGTACGACATTGTACAGTTATTTGTGTCTTTTTACACAGTTCTTGCAAAGTACTTTCGTGTTGTACAAGTTAAAAACATTAATTAAAAATTAACTGAAATGATCATAATATAGAACACAGAGAAGGGATTGAAGAACAACGGCACAATGAAGGTGGAGAGACATATTGTCTGCAAACCTGCACTTCATTATCACGATTGTGTCAGAAGGCCACGGAAATGTTTTACTGGGCAGTAAATGACAGCACAGCCTGAGGTTGCAAAGGAAAAAGTCAGCCGTCACTTTTGGCTGCCGGGTGTTGAAATCCAGCTCAGCTAATGGCTGGCAACAGCGCAGGAAAGCGGCCAATGGCGCGAGAATGCTGGTGTGCCCGCCTCCTTCTAGTGTGAAGCAGTGACATCACCGTTCAATCTGACCTCGGTTCAGCATATCCAAAAGTTTAACTGAAGCTTAAGGTTAGGCTGCTTTTGCTATGTTCACTGTGGCTGATAACACAAAGAAGGGTTACAAAAGGAATACTGGCAGGGGGAGATTCTAGGATTTTAAGGTGGAGGGAGGGCACAAGAGGGGCTATAATTCATACAAGGGGTCAACCATGATATGTTTTGAATAGGTGAGTGACAGACGAGGAGGCACTCGGGCAGCCAATCAGCTTTCAGCTGGGTCTAGTGCTCCTGTGGCTCCACCCCTTTATACATCCCTGAATACTGGTGTCTAAATATCCATCTACCGTAACTGCTTATCCGGTAGAGGGTCACGGTGAGCCTTTGATCGACCTAAGAAGCAGACCAGAGGCAGACACCAGTTGACGTAATTTGTTTTTTCGACTGGAAAAAAAAATGCTGAACAAACACAGGGAGAAGGTGCAAATTTGGATGTGGAACTGCCAAGCCTCCAGCCGGGCAGCGTGTGGCTACAGCACAAACCACAAATCCACAGTCTCCCCTTTAAACACGTCAAAGCCTAATTAAAACATTAATAGATAACGCCCTTGAATGAAGAGCAGAAACACTCACGGCTAGTGAGAAAATGAACAAATCCGGCTGAATAGCATCTCCAGGCTCGAACGTCGGGTACGTGACTTGATCCTGCTGACGCCGGTGCCAGTGGCTAGCTATGATACAGCTCTCCCATGTCTATTTATGTAAGGACTCATCAGCAAAACACAAGCCGCCATAATGACCGAACACTTGGGAGGAATAGCAGGGTGCCACAGAAGCAGCGATTCCACTCGCCGGATGTTTAGGAGAGCGCTTCCCGTCCGACACGGGCGCCTTGGCACTCCTGCGGTTTCAAAGCCCCCTTGATCTGCATTCTTTTTCAAGCCGCATGACAGGGCGTTGGTGCCCTTTGAATGTCAAAGAACGGCTGTGAAGACCGGGCTGCCCCTTCCTCCTCAAAGGCTTCCACTTCGTGTTTCACTCTCCTCTCGCGCCCGGGAGAGGATTCTGTGCCCTCTGTGAGCCCGCTGATACGCGATACACGGCCCACCTTCACGTGCTGGCTCTTCAGCCAGCGCCGAATCAAACGTTTCGGGGAGACGCTACACCGTTTGCTGTGTGGCCATAATATTTCTGTATTCGGTATTCGAGATCCGGGATTCCTTATTGCCACATAACTAGGCTAATGGAATTTCCATTTGGTCTAGATGGGGACTAAATGATGTGAGACACTGACGTTTAATGTATATGAAGTCAAGAATATAAGATGATATATTGTGTGTATTATTACCTTGTGCCTGAAACCTCCAGGTAAGTTCTGGATCTCCTCCACCCCCAATAAGACAAGTGGTTAGAGAAAATGGATGGATGGATGGATGTACTAAGACAATAAAGTGCTTCATCCATCCATCCAGCCACAGTGCCCCACACTACAACCTCCACATCCCTTGAGAGATACCTCTCGTTTTCTTCAGTAGGAAGAGGAACACAATCATTTATGTTGCATGTCTGCACACAGCAACAGCAGCTTCTCGAGATATTTACTCTCCAGCCTGAAACTGCCAGAAGGATCATTGCTGATCTTTTTTTTTAATTTTATTTTGTGTTGTATGACTCTTGCACAGAGGTGGAACCCATTGGTAAGAAAAGTGATCAGTTACAAATTGAATAAAATTAATTTCACATAAAGAGTATTAGTGTTCATTAAATTGAAATGCTTTATTTTAGTGTTGCATATACAGTAACTACATCTAAAGATTATAATGTCATCTGTAGGGTAATGCAGTAATTTCAAATTGATGTCATCATCCATCAACAATTTTCACTTTGGATGAAGATAATTAATTGATCTAATTCCAGAGACAAAGTATTACACAGTCTAAGGTCATAACTGAGTCATTATAAATATGTATTTCATCATTTTATCAGCATTATTAGCATATCGGAACTGATATATTATGAATACGGTAAGTTTGTTGCAGATATGTAATTTCTTGTGTTCAAAATAATAAAAAAAATACATTTATTTCGTGAAGCGTGGTATCATGTTCAGCAAAAATTACAACACAATACATACAGACAGCATAAATGCCATTTTAGCAGAACAGAGAGCATAATAAATTATCTAGTGTCACTTCCAATGCGCAAGTAGTCTGAGATCGCAGAACATTACAGCATTCCGACCCGAAGCCTTACAACAAGCCACAGATGATTCCGTGCAGTTAGCAAAAGCACATGGATTAATTGATGCGCAGGAGTGTAGGTGTGTCTGTGAACACTCTGCAATGCACCGGCATCGCGCCTCCCTGGGCTGCGTGTCTCCTGAACCCATTTCCATTCAGCATTCGCTGGAAACGGAAGGACAAAAACAGCCCGGAATAAAGTCTCCATACATCACTCTGAAGTTCACATCAATATACTTCTTCGCAGGAAGAACCACTGCGAGAGTCAAGTCTAGAGCTTTAATTGTACTACTCAGTACTTTCAGGTATAAACCAGCTGGTATAAAAATGAAAAACATAAATGACTGTTTATTAAATTCCAATATTAATCTATATATGTAATAATAGCAAGTGAAGGTAGAAAATACACAACCCCCCCCCAGAGGCTATGTGTTATGCAAAATTTGGAGATGTTTTGTAGAGAGCTCTAGATTCTATACATTTCAGTTTTAATATATGGCATTTACCTTTTGCCGTATAAAACTGAGTGAATAATTGAAACGAATTAATACTGGAAGTCTTAAAACCGTCACACCCTTCTTTACTGACCATAAATAGCTGAATTAGCGCTAGCGCTACTTACTTTACCCCCTGTAAATGCGCCTTTTGACAGGCCGTATTTCTGGTAACAAGTCAGTTATCACATGTGGCATGAGTTATTTTAGCTCTGTAATGCTGGAACACAGGCTGAAACTTAACTGCAGATACCGTGTGCTCTCACTGCACGCATTTCTACAGGATTTCCATTATAACAAAATTGGGCCGATGCTTTAAGCAGCAAAACATCCTCTCCACCCAGACCCTGCGTTCGTGTATCGAGTTGGAGATGACCTTCCATACGGATCAAACAGTAAACCCACGTTTGATCCAGTGCTGATGTGGAGCTTCTGAATGCAAACTGCAATTGACCCCTAATGGTTATTTCAGAGGCAAAATTTAATCTGAGCTTCTGGAAACTCTGTTCCTATTCTATATTTGAACTCCATAATTGACCAGTAATGAAATTTGCAAAGGGAGGCAGGGACAGTGAATCAGGCCCGTCACGAATTCCACGGATCAGCTAGGTGGCTTTCTATTTTTAATTTACCTTTCTCCACCCTGTACATTTTATCTCACAGTAAAACTAAATGATGTGTGTGTGTGACCTGGAGTTCTTAGAAAAACATCTTACATTTTGCCAGTAGTCTTTCTTTCTGCAGTGCAGTGTTATACATTTTAGTTCTGTAGATGTTTGGTTGTCCTGTCATTTTTGTTGAACTCCCAGAATGTTTGGATCTAAGTGCTGAAAAGGATCTCATGTTTTTATACTTTTCAATCAGACAATATATATACATTATAAACGCACAACACTGGAAAAAATTAGGAGACCACAGCAAAATTTCCACTTTCACTCTTTTCTCAATTCATGGGCATGTGCCTGAGTAAAATTGTTTTGCATACTGTAGTCTGGCTCTTCCCTGCTTCTCATTAATGAAGGGCTTCTTCTTTGCTTTATGGGTCTTCAGTCCTGCTTCTAGGATCCTGTTATGAACCATCCTAGCAGAGCACTTCGCACCTTTTAATGTTTCCCATTCATTTTGAAGGTCACTTGAGGTCATCCTCCGATTTATGAAGCACTGTCAAATAAATTGATGGTCATCTCTGGTATTAGAAAGTTGTTTCTGCCCTCAATTTAGCTCGTTCCCAGTGTCTCCTGCTTCACCTTATTCTTGTGTACTGCTGTCTTAGACATTTTGAACCTGGAAGTGTGGTGTATTCATATTTGCATGTAAAACAGTTGGTGATTGGCATGAATATAAGTCAATGGGAAAAAGAGGCAGAGAGTGAAGGTGTGGAAAACGGGAAGTAAGGAAAATATAATAAAGAGTGATGTATGTTGAGTGTGAAAAAATAAGGGTTTAGTGACTAGATAAAAGCTGGAAACATACATCCCTGCAATTCACACGAGAAGGTATATAAAAACAGAAAACACCAGCCGTCAGAAAATTAATTGCATAGTTTCATTCACCTACATGGTGTTCCTCGTTAAAAAATCCGCCCCATAGAAAATTGGGGCATTCGGACATTCCAGTTATGACAAGGGTTAAACAAGTACTGGGTGTTTTAAAAACAAATCAGACCTTGGTGCTTATCAAAGATGGGTCCATTTCATGGTTACCAACCACACAAAAACTGGCGTCCCTTGCAGCTGTCTAGGCAAAGTGTCACAAAGTACGACCATTTTCCGTGAAACACCTAACATCGTACTCCGATTCTTAAGGTCTTCAGCCACGCCTAAGAATGCCAGAAGGTGCAATACGAGACCCCTTTGTCTGTTTTTAATTGGAAATGAAAGGACTTCAGTTTAAACTTTCAGCCTTGATGTGCAAAGATAAGCTTTATTTTCCGTATTAAAGGCAAAATGTCAATACATGGTTGACTGTCTGAATGCATTGCCGATATTAATTGGATTTAAGCACATTCGTTTCCTTCCAGTGGAAAGAGAACTGGCAGATTATTTAGTATGCTTGCAAAATTGTCAGTTTCTAGCTTGTGACGATTTGTTATTACATCCTGTGTATGACTGTTCTAATATAAATGATCATAACTTCTTAGATAGTAGATTCATTTCTCCATGAGTTTCATAACAGCTTGACACACATTACACTTGTAACACAGGCTTGTGCACCATAGTTATCTGCAGTATGTCACTGGATAAATGTTAGCATTCATATATTCTTTTAACGTCTATGCCAGCGCATCTCGGAAATGTCACACGCACGGTTGTGTGTCAGCAGCAACGCATGCCATTGCCCCCCCCCCCCCCCTCCCCCATCAATGGCTGCACTTCCTGCATAAGGTAAGACACAAACATGTCATTTGTCCTTGGCTACGTAGCAAGGCCCTTTCTTAAAAAGCTCGGGGTGCTTCTGCCTAATGGAAGCCAGATTCGAACGCGATGGCCCTGTGCTGTCCGCCTGAATTATATGGACGGGGAAACGGCAAGGAGAAGTGGGAAAGGTCAACCACCAAATGTCTCCCCACGTGAAGCGGAAAGAGGGACGCTGGAAAGGTTTCCAACCGTCCAGCCGCATTCAGTAGGCAAAGTGTGAAAATGGAAGTCACTTAGGGTAAAAATGTCTGCTAAGTGACTGTAACCGTGTATCCAAACCTTCCCTGCAAAACACAAAAGCTTCCTTATCACCCCAAAATATCTCTGGGCGCTGTCCCTCCCACACAGACGCACTAATGAGGCAGTACCATCAGGCAGGGTGCAAACTGTGAAATAATCTACATTCAAATTGAGGTCCAAGTCTAGTGTACTGCTAGATGAAATCGGATCCGATTGTGCCTCTGTCTGCCTGCATTACTGGTGAAAGAAATGAAAAGATAACAAAGACATAAATCTTGGCGTTAAATTGTGCGACGCATTTCCAAACAGCGCACCGTCTGCCCGCGCAGTGCACAGCGCTGCCATTATCGGGCTAATGAAGTAATAAAACAAAACATCAAGCTTCAAATATCTTGTACTTGAACCTAGGCAAGGATTTGAAGGTTATATTATTTCAGCGTGAAATTAGGCACAAGTATTCTAAACCACTAAGCAAAATGAATATTGAAACGACATTCCCCAGGGGCTATGAAATTCATAAAATCCAGAGATGCTTGTTTTTTTTTTTTTTTTAATACAATAACTGAGGCCAGTACCTGTGGAATATGATAATGGAACAAAGCATTTGCTCCATTTTCTGAATCATAAACATTATTTAAATACTACATTTAAATACTATTTACTTCAGCGACTTGAAGGAACCTTGGCATAATGCCGAAGCACCTCCCGTCTTCCAGTGTCCTTATCATTATGGTGATTCATAGAGGACATAAATAGAGTGTTGGTGCAGTGAAAATACCATGCATGCAGCTGTGTGTGGGACATGCGTTGACAAGCTGATGCCTCTTCATGTAACAAGCGAATAGCTGATATTCTGACACATTTGGTTGATATGTGCGTTTAAACGGGAGCGTGAACGAAGTTCCCAGGAACCCAGCTGCCAGGTCTAGGAGTGTCTCTGCCAAGAGGAGCTGAAAAATCCCATTAAATGATATTGTTTGTATCTCATTTATACTAAGTACACTTTAATGACTGGGACATATTTTCCAGTACCAAACATTGTTGGAACTTTACAGGAAATGAGGAGAATTAACATCGAATGTTGACATTGGTTTAAAGTCTATCTAGTAAACTCTCCAGAGATATTACATTCCAAAAATAAAAAAAATAAAAAATAAATAATTTTAGAGTGCTGTTAGTCATGGCCTTGAAGTACCTGCGGAGATATATATATATTTATAAATATATATTTACATTTTTTAATGAAAAAAGACAACATTTTCCCTAGGAGATGTGAACGAGTCAGGGTAGGAGGAGACTTTAAGATTGTCTGGGCATCTGCTTTTGTTGCGTTAATCCTGTTTACATTCGAAGGGGCTGCGTTTCAGCGCTCGCATGTACCCCGCAGCTGTTGTCAGAGGAATGCAACAGTTTTGTAAATGAGAAGAAACATGCGACGTCTCCTGAAAGGCACAAGCTGCAGTTTTGGCACAGATTTAATGTAAGTTGCATCTCATTTCATCAGTGACGACTCGGTCACCTTTAAAGTATTTAACACCTGCGGTATGAAAAAGGGACGATTATCTTTAGTGGACTTTGTCAAGGGTCCTTAACTAATCAGGATCCAGTAACTCATCATATAAACTACCAGAAATGTGCAACAAGAACTTAACACTAATTATTATATTTGTTAAACAACAATAACCACAACGTGTGAGTGTGTGTTTTATCTGAAAACCCTGACTACAGGTTTATCTGCTATGTAAGGAGTCAAACCACCAATGTTTTTGAGCTGCGGTAGAAACAGGAGAGAGAGAGAATTCAGCTGCTGTTAAAACCATCATTTCTCATCATTTCAAAATGATTAGGCCACCCTTCTCTTGGCTATCGAATTTATCTAGCTCCACATGTTTAAGAATAACATAGATTTTGGGTGGGATCTTTTGAGACGTTGTATTCCCTTTAGCAGCGATATATAAAATGCAAACTCATGCCATCAGTCTGATGTTGCCAGATGTACACAGCTTAGAAAACTCCAATAAACCGAGGCATCTGCACAACTTTTCTATCCAATTTCTAATTAATTTCCAGGTAATTATAAAATGGAGCTGACTATGTATAGATAAGGAGTTTTTCCTGAATGGTGAAGTGATTGCAGAAACACTCTGAGTGGGAGGTTCAGCTTTTTTTTGTTAAAGATCTGATGCAACCACTGACAAAATTTACTGTAGCTGACAAGGTTGCATTTGACATTTCATCACCCATTTTCATTCCAGCGTATCTTAACATACCGGCAGGGCGGCACGTCTCATAAAACTATAATTAACTCAAAAGAAAAGGTACATAACTAAATAATCCCTTTAGTGACATGAGTTATGAAGGGTTTCATAAATAACATGATATAGATGAGAGCAGATATGTGCATTGAAGCAGGACATCCTTGCTTATTTTCCACTGTAAACAAAATTAGTTTGACTCCGTCGTTTTACACACAAGAATAACATTATTATTGCATTATAATGTACTGGTTTAACTTAATCAACTTACAAATATAACAGACATAGATCATCCTATGAACTGATTGCTTTAATAAAAATATTTTTACATTTTCGCATAAAGATATATATATATATATATATATATATATATATATATATATATATATATATATATATATATATATAAATAATTTAACAGATGGCTAGTTACCTGTTTCATTTAACCTTTTCCTTTACTGCCATGCATCTTTTTATCTTTTTTAAGTTTCATTTTCATGATGAAAGTTTTTTTTTTTTAATGTCTATTCTCAGTTCAGTGAGGTCCCTTTGATTGGCCCAAACACTCTCCCAATTAACTGTCCATGTTACGCAGTGTAACAGTTTAAATGAAGATCAGTCAAATGAGTGATCGAAAGGACAGTGATCTAAGACTCACACAGCCCTTTCATATTTCGCTTGCCCCTTTTTTGAGCAACTTTGCCAGTGTTTTTTGTTCGCTGGTTAATGATTTGTTTATGGTGGACTGCGAGATCAAACACACTCACGGCTCAGAGAGCCCGCGCTGCCTGCCGCTTTTCTACAGTCGCAGCCAACTGGCGCTCGAGAGGACCGGTCACGGGGCATTCACCCATGATGTCTGCTCGTCCAGGATCCAGCCGATTTCCAGACCGTACCGCATTTGGAACACGTCCAAGGACGTTTGAAAACGCTGGAGTACTTTCTCTTTGGTAACAATGCAATAAATACTCATTTGCACTGTTAAGCCAACAGTCCCGGAAGCATGTTATTTTATTTTCGCAAGACATGCAGTCTTTTAACAGAGGATGGAATAAACCAAATGCTCCATTGATCTGCAGGCTTTTGCCCTATTAGTTTATGTAAAAGGCTTACACTGACTGAGAGATTTAGTTTCTTATAACCAGCTCATAAATGTGTTTGTTTATAGGGTATTTAAAATATATTTACAGAAGTGATATGATGTAGGTGGACACTTTAAGGTTGAACCAATAGGTTGCAGGCACTTAACTAACTGAAGATGCTACTGGCTACAGTAAACTCCATAAAGATTGCCTGTGTGCCTCGGGTCAGAGGTAACGTGCGATAAGCTGCGACATCGGGGTGAGAAGTGGAACCAAGAGCAACATTAACAGCCATCGCGTGTTCACTCGATCCAAACAATGTCTCTGTAACAAATCAAAGTAATGTGCTGGAAGGGCACTGGCTGTGGTCCAGAATTGAAGTGGACCCAGTTTGCTGCTACTGCCAAACACACCAGAGGACTTTCCTCATTGTTAACGCGCCTGGGGAATTTCAAATTACTCATGATTAAGGAACATCATGGGACAACTTGGAAATATATCTTCATGTTTTTCATATCTGACGAAAAAAGCATGTTAAGATCAGTATGACATCTCCCATGCGGGAAAGGCATGCTTTCGCATGTGTTCTTTATCTGCATTTTACTGCGTAAGGGTGAATCGCTTTCTTTTGCTTCACTGTCAGCTGTTTGTCTGGTTTCCCTTATGCATGGCACAGCATGGAAATGGCTAACTGTGCATTTTCATCCCAAAGTGATTTTGAACAAAAAGACAGACCGTTAAAATCATTCCCTCAATTGACATATGTACTTCTAATCTGGTCTGTGACTAACTCACTAGAGTTCATGTAATTGGCTTGCAGCTGTAAACAAAGCACTCAAATCACAAAGAGACTCTCAGTTCACATTCCAGGTGATAGCCTGCCTGTTGGAAACCTGAGCCTGGCATTTCCTATGAATTGCTTAAAAACCTAGCTGTATAAATGAGTAAAAAGTAAACTAGGTAATTAATCCAGACAATGTTTGGTTTTAAGCACTTGCTGTTAGTCGGTTTACGTAACAAAGTGCCGTTATTTCATTCCATCTGCTTTGAAATTCTGCCATTCGAGTGTGAAAGCTCAAAATAGCAGGTATAAATGATTTCCTGTTGCTTCTGGCAATGTTCATCTCATTTCCAGTGATCTGGAATTATATGTTTTACTCTGCAGGCTTCGGGGTTAAATGCACGCATATCCTTAGTCTCCGTGGCTGAACTGCAGCAATC
Source organism: Brienomyrus brachyistius (assembly GCF_023856365.1). Lineage (NCBI taxonomy): Eukaryota > Metazoa > Chordata > Actinopteri > Osteoglossiformes > Mormyridae > Brienomyrus > Brienomyrus brachyistius. The sequence continues at coordinate 6,384,122 of NC_064551.1, forward strand.
GAAAACGCAGCAAGTCTCTCCATTTGTTAACATTAATGGCCCTTCATTGCTTAGCTGCTATCCAGAGTGACCATCTTACACATTAATACTGCTGGAGATTTTACCGGAACACTTACATCCCATTTGCTATGGCAGATACGGCCATGAGGACTTGCATGTGCGGCATTTCGGTCAGAAGTCCATGTTCGCAGCCACCATGTTAACTGTCTACTTTCATATTCCTCTTTTCTAACATGTTGCAGAGTGCTGACATTGCAAGCCTTTCTGGACAACAATGACAGCAAAGCAAGACAACAATAATGAAATGCTTGCTCTCCCTAGAAGGTTAAAATGACAAGAAACCTATTGGATCAAAGGAGAAATGTGACAAGCCTCCACATACATAGATCAGGGGCCAACCGGACACTTTATTTACTTACTTACTTGTCCTCTTTAGAGTTCAGCAGATTGATCGTGACCTTTGAGTGAAGCCTCAAGTTGAAATCAGTGTGTGAGATCTCAGGAGGCATGAAACCAGCTGTGAGAATCCTTCCTCAACAATCCACCATCAAGACAAGAGACCACGCAAGGGCTTGTTCGTGTGTTTTTTTGTGTTTGTTTTTCTTTTGGTAGGACGATATTATTTGATGCCGCGGACGTGTTAAAAGCATCCCATAATACTCCGAGGTAAACTAGCTGGCCTCAGCGCCTTCTGATCTGTTTAGAGTCTCTATTCCGTCTGACAGAATAAAAGGAGCAGTGATTTAAGTGAGGCTCACTTTAAAATAAAAATGTAAGGATGACTTCACAGAGGTCCGGCTGGAAAAGGGAGTCGGACTTTTAAAATAAATAAGCAGAAGAATAACAGACTGTTAGGCCCCTACTGAAGAATGGCGACCGTCCTCAGGCGTCGCCTTCTGGGGGAAACATCATTCCTTATGCACATTCCTTTATAGCTAGTGACTTGTGTTGTGCTTCTCCAAGCATTCCACACACCCCCCGCACCCCCCCCCCATTCCCCCATCCCAAAACCAGCCCCTCCTCTTGCAGCCCTAGCAAAGGCCCGGGATTAGAATTGGAATAACAAATGGCTCCCAAGGAATGTGTTTTTGTTGCAGTTATGGCCGCAGCGCGGTCAGGTGATTCCCTGCTGAGAGTCCCCCGGGGGTCTGCAGCGCCGTCTTCTCCTTTGCAGGAATTTACTGGAGCAATAAATCTAGTGCACTCATGGAGAAAAATTAAAGTGGAGACTCCCTTGAGAAGCAGAGAGAGGAGGAGGAGGGAGGGTGGAGAGGAGGGAGATGGTGGGGGGGGGGGGTTTAAACAATCTGAAGAAGGAGAAAGGCAGAATTATACAACTATAACCTCTCTGGAGGATGTTCTTTTTCTGCTTACGAACAGAACGGTAGAGGGGGGGGGGGATTTTGGTGGCTTGGACAGCGAGCCCTTAGGTGCAGGAGTCGAGTTTCCTGCGCGTTACCATGGCTCTGTGAGTTTGTGTGTCGAATGATGGAGAAAAGGAATCTGCACATTTCAGGACTATTTATCAGTCTTACCTAGCAATGACAGGATTAGGCTGCACATGATGCACCATGATTGTGGCTCCATGGTAACTACAGATAGTTCTACATTGTTTTTTTTTTTTTTTAGCAGTTATGGTGGTTTTGATATTGGTATTTGATGAATGCAGGAGGATAGGATGATTTCTTGAGGAGGAAAAAAAACTACATCCATTATTAGTCAGTCTGTCACTTCACTCTTATAATTACTAGGTACTAAAATGCTCATTTAATCGCTTGCCAGGCGAGTTGTATCTAAATCAATCTACATCGCTTTTAAACTGGAACGAATGAAGCAATTTGAATGTACTACATATGCTTTTTTTTGTATTTTAGTTGCGTAAAACTTGAAGACACTTGTTATTTGGGGACGCATGGCGCATGGCGCATCCCGCCTCCGGCTGCGGGCTTCACATCACGCCTCTGCTCTCTGCGCGCGCAGCTTGCATGGTCTCTCCATACCATGCTGCTTTCCTCCAGGTGCTCAGGGTTCCTCCTGCAGTCCAGATCCATGCAGTTAGGTTAACTGGCATCTCTAAATTGCCCATACTCTTTGTGTACCCCAAGACGGACTGGCCTCCCTATCAGGCCGCACCCCAGCCTCGCTCCTTAAGCTGCCCCTGAAAGGCGCCAGGAGCCCCATCCAGGACCATGTGGCCAGATGATCGACGCTTGATGGTCTATGGACTGATTAGTCAATATTCATCAAATGCTTTCAAGTCAATTATAAATGCTGTAAGAATATACCACAAAGGATTCCTGCACCCATAGCCTCTGGGACAGGGTCTGGACCACCTGCAGCCCTGTATAGGATAAGCAGTTGCAGAAAATGGATGGATGGATGGATGGATGGATGGATTTATATACTACTGAAAAAGTCAATTGAGATTTTCCCGTAATCTGAACTATTGCTTCCTTTTCATCATCTGGGGTCTGTGGGAAACCAAAGACTACGGTAAGTGAAAGTGCTGCCGCTCGCCCGTTCATGTTGCGATATAAAGTGATGTTTTTTGAAGAGGGTGACATCGCGCGATATAAATAGCAGATGGGGAGTCACAATCCCATGGGGATGTGGGTCAAATTTAAATTGCATGTACCATTACTGCAAATATCCACGTTTATTTAAAACATTTACTGCTGGTTATGTAGGCTAGCAGTAGCTAATTAAGATAGCAATAGTGTTTTAGTTGAGCTGCTAAAATGTCCTCGTTGTCGGAAAGTTCATTTCTATATTAAGTATAGTCCTCTCCAGGTTCATTAATTTGTACATATATATACATGTTATATTAGTTAACTGTAATCTATCTTCTCACCTTTATTTGGGAGAGAAGATATCTACGTTACACAAAACATGATGAATGAAGTTTTCTGCACTGCCCCCGTCTGTATTAACTGACCAATACAAAAACAGGACCATGAAATTTAATAAAACCGCCCGTGGTCTTTATATCACGTTAAAATTCAGGATGTTCTTGACTAAGGGCTCTGTTGTATGCGCTATGGCCACGTAGAGGACGTGATTAGTGGGATTCAGCAGGATCTCCAATCGCACTCCTGTGGGGATCAGCAATAATCGTGTTGCTGCGAAGGTGTTTATTTTGGCCCTATGATTATCTTCTTTTTGCAAGGTTTCATCATCGTGACTCGATTCATACATTACCGCTAAAGTGTGCGGGATAAAGGCAGCCACTGTGAGAGCACATTGTTAAATATGCCTCTGACCTTGACCTTGGACTGTGTGCTCCAAGACAAGATATTTGTAAGATATTGGACTGTGCCAACCAGACAGCTTGTGGTTTTTATGAAATGCAGTCAGCACACACAAGGCATGTTTTTTTTTTCCTGAAAAATAAACCAGAAAGCAATCAAGATGCATCCCGGATGACAAATTCTTCCAAAAAAAACCCCACATAGGTAATACTGATGATTTCACACTGAGCTACATTTAAGATACTGTAACCAGGGCTTGAAGTGGGCTGGAACTCACCGGTACACAGTACCAGCACTTCTTCATTTTCCACTTCAGAGCGGTACTCCTCTCGATAGCTGCTGGTACTGAATAACAAGGGGAGTACTGACACCTGGTACTGAATAATGAAGGGAGTACTGACACCTGGTACTAATTAAGGAGGTGAGTACTGTCACCTGGTACTCCGACACCTGGTATTGAATAAGAAGGGAAGTACCAGCACCTGGTACTGAATAACGAGGGGAGTACTGGCACCTGGTACTGAATAATGAGGGGAGTACCGGCACCTGGTACTGAATAACGAGGGGAGTACCGGTACCTGGAACTGAATAACGAGGGGAGTACCGGCACCTGGTACTGAATAAGAAGGGAAGTACCAGCATCTGGTACTGAATAACGAGGGGAGTACCGACACCTGGTATTGAATAATGAGGGGAGTACCGGCACCTGGTACTGAATAAGAAGGGAAGTACCAGCATCTGGTACTGAATAACGAGGGGAGTACCGACACCTGGTATTGAATAATGAGGGGAGTACCGGCACCTGGTACTGAATAACGAGGGGAATACCGACACCTGGTATTGAATAAGAAGGGAAGTACCAGCACCTGGTACTGGATAACGAGGGGAGTACCGGCACCTGGTACTGGATAATGAGGGGAGTACCGGCACCTGGTACTGGATAACGAGGGGAGTACCGACACCTGGTACTGAATAATGAGGGGAGTACCAGCACCTGGTACTGAATAACGAGGGGAGTACCGACACCTGGTATTGAATAAGAAGGGAAGTACCAGCACCTGGTACTGGATAACGAGGGGAGTACCGGCACCTGGTACTGAATAACGAGGGGAGTACCGGCACCTGGTACTGAATAACGAGGGGAGTACCGGCACCTGGTACTGAATAACGAGGGGAGTACCGGCACCTGGTACTGAATAACGAGGGGAGTACCGGCACCTGGTACTGAATAACGAGGGGAGTACCGGCACCTGGTACTGAATAACGAGGGGAGTACCGACACCTGGTACTGAATAACGAGGGGAGTACCGGCACCTGGTACTGAATAACAGGTGGAGGCCCGGCACCTGGTACTGAATAACAGGTGGAGGCCCAGCACCTGGTACTCAACAATGAGGGGAGTATCAGTAAGTAAGACTTAGATCAGTAAGTAAGATCATATTAGAATTCATAACCGAAGTAAGTAAATAAAATATGCAAAACAAAACTCTATTTTATCCTATATAGTTATTCTTTACGTTGGACTTATATAAGTCATTATGGAAAATTAATGTATTAGAAATAATTTTCACTTAAGGTAAAGAGTGGCTAAAACAGACATGCTCTACATACGAGTGAAGGAAACAGCTTTTTGACAATGTATAGAAGATTAAGAGGTGGGTGACAGAGAGCTCTCACAGTCAAACAATCAAAGCTCATTAGGTAGCATGCAGATTTCGCTATAGGCAGGAAATCATCACGCGTTATGCCCATACTTAATAGCTCTTAATGAGTCCCTATTGATAGCAAATACAGAGTCCATGTTGCCAGTGCAAAGGACCTGACATTGAGAAATGCATGAAGACATGAAAGTAAAGTGCTGATGCTTTGTTTATATATATATATATATATATATATATATATATATATATATATATATATATGAATAGCAATATACTTCATATATATATATATATATATATATATATATATATATATATATATATATATATATATATATATATATATATGAAGTAACAAATGGGGAAATACTTAATGTAGGGTTATAATTATTAATAAATATTTAACATGATCGTGTTCAGCCCAGCAGTTGTAAATATTTTAACGGACTATAATTGATTCAAAGTGGGACATAAAAGCCTTCAATAAAGTAGAGGCTGGACACACAGACAATACTGAAGTTCCTGACCTTCACCGTGGCCTCAAATCAAATGTGATTATTGTTTCTGCTCCGGCTTTTTACCAGCAGACTTACGCCTCTCATCCTTCCGTCTTTTCATTTGGAGAATAACCGTCATACCTGTTTGCTGGTAGGTTTGACAGGGTTTTAGTCATAATCACTGTTAACGACACGCAAAAACAAAGGAAGCAATCAATGATGAAAGAGTTTTTCTTTAGTTAGATGGATTTTTAGACAGATTGCTAAATCTATTATTATGGATCAGACTGAGTCTCAGAAGACAGACACCAGCATCAAATCAAAGGATATCAAATGTACAACAGTATGGCAAACAGTGCGGCAAACAGTGCTATATGTAAGCAGCATTTCTGCTAATATACTATAACATAGTAATGTGATATTTTACCAGAAATGGGATTTATGAGGCCAGTTAAATGACAGTTATAACTGCTTACTAAAGAGCTTTACAATTAGTCGGTGCTGTTACTGCACAGCCTTCACTTAAAGTTTTAAGTACAGTTATTGCTGTTTTTCGTGAATCCGTATCAGAATAAAGATAAAGAATGAGGTGAAACGTACATTTAAGATGCATAAATGAGTCCGACAAACAACAAAATAACAAAAGTAGACACTGCCAGTGAGGTCACAGATCCAGAACTGCACTGTCATAATTAATCGACCAATGACATTACTGCCCTTGGCAGCTCACATAAGGCCGGCCCCCTCTTCCGTAGGGGTTACTAGCTCATATGATTTACAGAAACCGGCGGCGAAGAAAATATGCATGACGGAGTGCAAGTGGCTGCAGCAGGGAGGACGAGGTGCGCGACCGCCACTCGTAACAGGAAATGGCTCAGTGGGCAGACTTCCTGTGTAATATTCATAGATGCCAGTCTGGAAGCACATGTTTATGCAGTCTTAGGTACCTTTCCAAAAACTGCACTTCAGCTGTCCTCGTTTTGGTCTGTCAGGTCCAACTAAATGTGATTTGTGATGTTTATGCCAGCAGTTTGGAGGGGGAGGGGGTCTGGAGTGGGGGACAAGAGTAAACAGACAAGAGGATATAAAAGGATCAAATCAGTTCATAGAGACAAGAGAAAACGCAAAGCGGACACAAGAGCTCCTCTTGAAGGTACAGGAGCATGTTCGGCGCTTGTGGGAAACAAAATATTTTCAATGCACTAAAATAGCAAGTAAAACAAGCAGATGATTCATTCATTAAAACACAGAAGATAATTATCAAACTGTTTTTGCACAGTACCCATATAAATCATATAAACTGAACAAAAAATATGTAGCCTAATGTTACCCCAGCAGAGTAAGTTTTTGCTTTCGAAACTTTAGTAAGATACAATTTATTAGCAATATCCTGTGAGCATTGAGTGGATTGAATAGATGAAATTAGCCCTTTGGACAGAGACCAGTGTGGTACTGGAAGCAAGGGATAATTGAAGCAAGTCTTTGTTGGAAAAGAAAACCGTCGCGTATCTAGGCTACTATCTATCACAGCACTGTGGACATGTCACAGTTTAAATATCTACGAGAGCCGTGTTTATAGATTATCATCCAGGCGATTCAGGAGTGATGCGATGAGAAATGACATTCTGTAGCCTGCGGTTTCGCTTCCCTGAGCTGCAAAGAGCAGGTAGAACAAAAGCAAGCCTTCAGCTTGGCGAGTCCTTTGAGGAACACCACTCCACTCCATCAGCTGGTTAATTTACACCTATCGGACAATGTCGGTATTTTGCAACAGTACATTTTTATCTTTTTTTCACCCATCCTCCATTCTTCTCATCCAGTCAAGGGTCATTCCTTCGTGTCCTTTTTGCATAATTGCGTTAGTGTTGCATTGAACAGAAAGGACGTCTGCTTCCCTGAGCCAATTCAAGCCCACAGATACATTGCCCTGACCCGAGCCACTGTTTAAATACAGTGTAATTTGCATGGGACTCTTCTATTCCACCAGGAAAGGTTATACAACATACTGAAATGTTCCTAGCGCACCAGCTCTCACCTTCCGACGTCTCCCGTCATTAATGAAATCCAAAGCAAACAATGTTACCTGCAGTCATTCATCAATCAATCACCAACTGTACGGCAGAACCACCCCCCCCCCCATCACACCCACTGCCGACTACCGCAGCAGAAAGACAAGTGAATTGTGCTGCCCTTCACAATGCCTATGAAACGGTTAGCTGGATTCCAATTGATCGCTGCGATTACACAGCTCTTTCATAGCAGGAAGGGGGTAGAAAGGCTTCTGTGGGCTGTGCTGCAAGCCCAGTGCTTCACCGTCATGGTACTCATACTGCTTATTTCATTATATCATTCATTCAGTGATTTTTCCATATAAGTTTTCATTCAATTGTTATTTTGATTGTTTAATTTGGATATATATTACGCAAATTACTGATTACATTAATATTATCATAGTAAAATACATTTATGGACATCAAAACATATGTTCCTACCATCTTCTGATGTATAGTATGGATATTCAGTCTTAAGCCTTAGAAAATTAATCTCTCAAAACTAACATCAAAAGGGGATTATAAAGGTTAGTTAACAGCATATTTTTGCAAGATGTGCCTGGGTAATTAATAATAATAATAAAAAAATGCATGAATATGAAACAGTATTGAATCAGTGCAGGAACTCCAAGCTCACACCTTGAGTAAATGTAGTGTTGTGTTTGCGTGTATGTGACCCTGCATATATGGGTTATATTGTAGGTTTCACCTCATCAAACACTCTCTGTATCTATGGCAGGAACTTGCCTTTTTCCCACAGCTGGGGTATTTTTGCCCAACTGTTTCTCTGCCTTTTCTCAGAAAATGCTATGCATTGAATTAAGATTTGTGTGTGTGTGTGTGTGTGTTTTTTTTTATTTTGTTTTCATTGGAAGCAATGAATAGAACTGCTGTCTCTTAGGGTCTTTGACATGATCGCTAGAGATCCAGTTTGATGTGTATTTGTGTAGGAACACTCCAGCAATCTCTGGGAGCAACTGACTCTCTAACGTTAGTGTACGGTGCCATTGTTTTTCCTCCAACTGTACCAAGCAAATCCGTGGTGTTGACTGGCATTGATTGTGAGGTGGAGATCAAACACAAAAAATATGTAGTCAACGGGATGGCCTCGTTTTAAAAAACTGTCGCTGTAACCAGTCATGAAGCATCGCATCCATGCATGCATGCATGCATGCATGCAGCGGCAGTAAGCACAAGAAAACACACGTGTATGTGCAAATGTCTGCCTCCATAGCGCGGAGAAAGCAGTGGATTTATTTGCTTCGCTGTTTAATGCCGAACACTTTGACAAATAGCTTTCAATATCTCCTCTTCAGTTTTACACAGCAGACCCCTGTGGTCCTTTTTGTACTGGATGCTATTGATACATCATTTTAAATACATATGGGAGCGCCTGCATATTATCACAGCTATTGGTTTAAGCCTTAATGTCGACAGCCTGGAAAAAGTCCGACCCAATTTTTTGGCTTTGTAGGTGGCTTAGAAGGGAGGTCCAGCAACATCTATGGTTTATTATTTAATCTTGTACTGAAAGTTATTTGCTGTATGTGTTTAACTGTAGCAGTGAGCCATCATTGCTGCAGTTATGGAACTATGTGGACTGTCGATCCACTGCATGTCAGCCTGGCTTGAGAGAGGGAGATGACGGTTTCGCGTGGTCGTGCCCAAAGGCCGAACGTACGTTAGCAGCCTAACCACAGTCTACGTCACAACAAGCCGTAGTAGACAGACGGTGACGACGGGCGGAAATGTGGGGCGGGGGGGGGCATTTATTTCCAAAGGGTGAGTCAGGTGGCAGCTCCTGACTTCTGGGATTCACTTCCACGTTCCCTATGTGCACGACTTTGCATTTACTTCTCAGTAACCTCCGATCTGAGTTTCATTTACGCCAGTCATCTCCCTTCATCTGTTTATTTTTCCATTTCACACAAAATCTATATGTAAAATATCACATCCTTTGGCTGGTAAACCCAGGGGAGACACGGATGGGAGAGGGGAGCAGACTGATTTTAATTTGTCATTCTCGGAATGTAACATACAGGCCAGCTAGAGAGCGTAGGGTAGGCACCTTCCAGCCTTCTACCTTAACTGCCGCCTCAGAGCTTGACGGTTCTTTCTGGTCACTCTCTTGATTAACACGCAGCAACTTTGCTTTATATACCCAAATGATTAATCACAGTTGAGTTGTACGGCTTTCCCGCAGACTTTGCCCCTCCCCCAACACATCCACGCTATCCCTTTCCTATGCTACAATTTTTCACTTTTCTGCATTTCCCCATTCTCCTGTACCTCCCGAGGAAGGAGAATTACCCAAATTAGGCTCTGGTGCTTATCCACACCCCACCTTGCTACATGGTTCAGTCCACAATCTTTCCCATATTTGAATAGCGCACTTAAATACATCTTACAAATTATTGCGTTTAACGTGGGATTTAATGTTCTTAAACTATTTCTATAATCTAAATCGCTGTGTCCAATCTACATACCTACCTGCACTTTAATATCTAGTGCATTGGAGGGATCGTAGTAATTCAGGTTAGTAGGGAAAATGAGGCACACATCTAAAGAGTCATTAGCTCATAAAACCTGGACATCATTGCGTATTTTAGAGCTCTAGCTACCATGAAAACACAAAAACAATAAGGAAGTCTCAGTTAGGGACGTTACTATAATTTTATTACATGTCAATCCACTATTCATGACATTATTTGTAATAATATAGTTACTGTTAAATCATACATTTCTTTTATGGCGACCTGAAGCTAGTCATGAGTGAATGGAAAGTATTAAATAAAGTATTTTGGTACATGAGCTAAGTACGGAGATACTGTACATGGCTGATCCAATGGGGACTGGTCAGTACATGCTAACCGGCTCTTTGGTCACCTGACTATGTACTGTTGAAATATAACAGTTAATGCTGATGTTATTATGCAAAAAAGGGTGATTGGAGTAGGTTCCTGATTTCAATGTATGTACAGTTTTGCTGAAACTGAACTCTATGCAAGAATTTGATAAAATGGTGTTTTAATCATACTAAGATCTTCTGATATGTCAGTCTTTACTCTACAGTACCTGTTTTTTGTCTCAGTACAGTCGTTAAATATTCATACAGGAATTTCAATATAACAATGATATTTGCCTTTCAGCCATGAATTATTAAAAAACACAAACTGTCTTCTGAATTGCATTGTAATTATCCACCCCCGGCAGAGTTTTGCCAGGAATAGCAGGCGACATCTTGAGCCTGCAAAAGGATTATGGGAAACGCAGCAGGGCCCACGCTCCCCGTACCGCGAGTGCTCCGAGTGTTACGCATCCAGCATTGAACAGGTCGCTGAGAGAGCTGCAGAGAGCTGGCCTCAAAGAGTGCTGATGGTTCTTTAGCTGAAACCAAGGGTCAAACATGTGAACGCATTCATTTCCTGCCTCTGAATTGATTAATTTCCAGCAACAGGGACCCAAGTCTTCTAATGCAGAAATTATATATCACACGTTCACCAATTTACTCTCGAACGAGCGAGGCGTTACACTGGGTCAGCTTTTCCCCCTCAATTAAAGTTTCAAAACAATTTTTAAAAAGTGCATTAATTCTCCCACATAATGTCAGCAAAATCCTACCAAATTAATCTACTCACTTGAAAGCATAATGCAACTAATTCTTTTAAACAATGTAGCAAATGACCATTTTACTGCTGAAATCAGCTGTATAGCGTGCCCATTCTTACCCAGCTTGCAAATACAATCCATTTATACTGGATGGAATATAGAATAAAAAGTGCTTTTTGTCCTAATTATAAATATTTTAGGATTACACAAGCTCCCCCATAAAACAGTGACAAATTCTGACTATTTCTTAGTTGGCCAGAAAACCTACCTTTCTTTAAGCAAACATCACAGTTTTTAAACATATTGTGTAAAAATTAGTTCTTGTAGATTATTCATGCTTGACAAATTATTAAAGTGTTGTTTGTCAGATCTTCAAACGCCATCTGTTTCATCCGATGAGTGCTGAGTGAAACGTAGATCCCGAGAAATAAATAAATAAGCGGAAAATGAAGTAGAGTCTGTCAAGAAAGAGCACGCTACTCGGTAGCACAGGAACCTCAGGTTAATCATCAGAAGCGCATGCGAGAGCGATTTACACCGTGAGGTACTTCTGTTTGTACGTGAAGAATGGATGGTCCCTGCTGAAATTTAAAAGTCCGTGAAGCAGACTAAGCGACTCGCCTTCCCTGCAGCCCGATAGTCCTCATATTGTTGTGATAATGTCTGAATTGTAATGGGAGGTAATCAGCCTAATATGCTGCAGAGGTGGTGAAGTGGAGCTAATGAAATAAAATCCCTGGGTTAGGGTCTGCTTGAGCATTTTACCATTCCCCCCCCCCACCTATATTAGCCCTGACAAGTATGGTTATTAGGCATGCTTATATAACATCATTTACCACAGGAGCTGGTGGAACACTCTCCACTTGTCACTCGATTATTCCGCAAGAGAGAAATACCTGATTTTAAACCGACTTCATCATACTCTTTAGCTAATTCGGGCATCTGTGTCCTTGTTGACTTTGTTGGCAAATCAAAGACTGAAAATTGAGGTGGATAATATGGTGTCCAGTGGGTCACAGCGACGCAAGAGTATCTGACTGTATTTGTCTTCTGGGTCCACTCGTTATTTATCTTGAATCAGGTAGAGTTTGGTCAGAAGTTTGGATTGACTGTGTCAAAGTCTACGAGGCCACAGGTTACGTAACATGTTGAAGACTGGCGAAATTGACTGCTCGTCTGTGCAGCTGTGTTACAAGATAATATTCTTCCTGTCACATAATTGTATACTAGCCTATCGTTCAGACCACTAATCTCTTGGAAATGAAATGTCTTTCTCCAGGGACTTTGTGTGGATAAATATAGGCAGAAAGGAGAAATTCTACCCAGCTTGTTATGTAAATTTGTTAAGAAAACAAGGACATCTGCTGTTTACTAATAAACATCCTTTCAGTGAGAGGAAACAGCATTAATGGGAAATTCAAATTCACCGTGCTTTTTGACAGTTGTTGAACTAAATCGGCTTTATTAAAAGACTAACTACAGAGGATGTGTTTACTCAAAACCGTGGACAGACTAATGTGAATAATTCAAAGATTTATAGACTGCAGAGTCTCAGCAAGGTAAATTACTTTAATGCAGTAACTGCGAGACACATTCTCAGCCTCTTTATTTTCCAGCATATTTTTGTCATTCTGAAGAAATATGGCCTTACAGAAATACTACGTCTCTATTTGTCTTGTTCATTTATCTACTTATTTATTTTTATTTGGTTGGTTGTCAGTTTATTTATCCATCAATCCATCCATTTATTTGCTTATTTGTCTGTCTATCAGTCCATCCGTTCGTCTGTCCATTCATTAATTCATTCATTCATTTGTTTTTGTTTGGTTGGTTGTCTGTTTATTTATCCATCCATCCATCCGTTTGTGTATGTTTATTTATTCATTTGCTTATTTGTCTGTCAGTCTGTCCATCTGTCTCTTCATTCATTCATTCATTCACTCTTTTTATTTTTGATTGTTTATCTGTTTGTTTATTGTTTTCATATTTATTACTTGCTTGAACTATTCAAAATTAGATGGCACCCTTAAGTCTCCAGTGAAAGTGAAACCAGGCACCAATCACCAGATTTGATTTGATGTCATCAAACCATGCAGAAGACTTTAAGTCTCAATAGACAGTAAATAATAAAATTGGGGTAATATGTACACATAATATTAATAATAAAAAGTTGGGACAGAACATCAAGCAGTAGGAGAGAGGAGTTCTGTCCCTGGAGTGGCTGCTGTAAGACAGCTCTGCCAGAGAGGATTGCTGCTCTATATCAAAAGCTCATCAGTGTGCTTGCCAGTCCACTGCTGATGAGAGCCAGGGGGAATTTAAAGAAGACAGCCCACCTTTAGCAGGCAATTTTCGAGCTGCACTGGGAGACCAGATTGCTTTCAGTTCTCATAAGCACATATTTTTTTTTACATATTGCAGCAAGCAACTCCGACGGAGACGAACGCGGCAATTCACCCTGACTCAACCAGTGATTCATTTTTATGACAATGGGCTGTAACTGAATATCCCAGTTGCACCATTAGACACTGTGAGCTGACTTAGCCGTGCTGGGCAGGGTTGACATATATCCCATAAAGGCTAATGTGCGTATTGTCTTTTAAAAGCACAGTAAACATGTTATAACGTTACGTTATCCACTGAGGCACATTCCAGTTCATCACATGTCTGCAGTGACAGTGAGTTTTTTTTAGGATCTGGAAAAAAAAAGCTTCGGATTAAATGACATGTTACATAAGCGTTAAGGTCATTAAAGAGCTAGTCTTGAGTGGCTGCCTTTTTTTGCTCTCGTGTTCAGTCCTCGCAGGCCCACTCCTCGGTATCTTAACAATACGTTATTAAGACACAGTGGCATTTCTCAAAAAGGGAAGCATTTCAGTTCATTTAACAGACACCTGTGACGCTGGGAATGAATTGCCACACATTCCACATTGTTGCCCCCATCCCCCCAGCCTGAAAATAATTACTGGCTCAATGCAGATTAGCAGGTGGGGGAGATTGTAATCTGCCGTCACGTCGTCAGGAGTGCGCATGTGGAGCAATCAGGGGTTTCCCGAGAAGTGGGGGTTTCTCTGACTTACAGCCCTTGTTTGAATTTGTTTTCGGGATCTAACATGAGGAGGCATGAAAGGCACTTAGCATATGGGGTGCATAAATATTGCAACCTTTATTACGATTTTTTAAAACACAAATGCACCCACCTCCTCCCTCGCTCTCAGCTTCCCTGCGGGGAGATCCTTTTAAAGTATGCGTCTGGAGAATACCTGCACATCTCCCCCCCCAAAAATAAATACTCTTTCTGCTGGCACTATGAAGGATAAAAATATATGAAGGGCAGGGAAATTTTGTTGTTTAATTCATCCATTTAAAATTTTTTTTTTTGCCATTTTAATTTTCTCGGCAAGATAATTATGGTATCACAACATTTCAGTGGATGGAAAATGCAAGGTCCCTGTGAAGTCACCTTCAGCTTAATGAATTTACAGTTGCCTTTATTGTTTTCTGATAGAGGAAATGCTGGATAAATAAATATTTCAAGCTCCATTCAGAAGCAGATCTTTATACAATGTTAATGAGAGTATTGATTAAGATTCACATGCAGATTCCTTTCTGATAACAGCCTAATGAGATTATTGATTGAATAATCTATATATCTTTTTTTTTTTACATACCTTGAAGTGGGTAATAAAAATAAAACGGACGAACGCATTATACTTAGAATTTCATGTATGGCTTATTTAGCTGAACGATTGGCTGCAATGCATTTAAACCCTCAGCTGAGCTCCCTAACTGTTCTGAGCCAGTCTAGCATGGCAGGCATGGGGAATGTAGTTTAATGCTGTCCAAACGTAGCCATTAATCACACAATAAGAACTACATACCCCTTGGCACCCTAGAGAGCATGCATTCAGGGAGGAAATTATGACTAATTTGCAAGAAAAAAGACAAGCTGGAATATGTAATTCTGGCTCATTCGACAATGCATTAATTAGTCTTTTATTATAAAGGAAATATGTTCTTGACACTACAACATAAATTGGCCTTTGATGAATTTGCTTTGTAGCAATAGCTGGATATTAGTCTGTTCAAGATATTGATCATATAAGCTATATAAAAGACAGACGTCTAGCGTCTTTATTATACGTGGATGTAATTTATTGCTATTAAGCTACCGTTTTGAACAATCGCGCAAGGTTTCCTCTATGCCTGGCCTCAGTTCCATCCCTGGGGTTGGGAATTTGATTATAGCACTACGGCGCATTCGATACGTTACACAGTAAATCCAATTGTGCCTCTTAGAATGATTTTTATCTGCCTTGGCCACCTGCAGATTTTAAAATGTGATTGTCTGTTGGTACCCAGTATCACGAACATTTTTAAGCCCAGTCTTGGATATGCCAAATTTGTCAGTTAGTCAAACAAAGGCTTTTCAATTATGTCCATTTTGTATAGGATTAAACGAACCCTTCTTTCATAGACGCCCCTGCGTCTTTTTCATAATTCGAGTGACAAGGGGGATCTGCAAGTTAGTGGGTCACCTGTCATGTATGTTTTGCAAGCGGTATATTGTCTCCATGGCCTTAGGGAAGTTTACTTTCATTCATGGGCTGTTAATGATTTATCAGGGGGCCCTGAGAGAGAGAGAGAGAGAGAGAGAGAGAGAGAGAGAGTGAGAGAGGGAGGGAGAAAAGCTATCAAACCACTACCATCCCATTCAAGGTTGTTCAGGAACAGCCATAGAAAGACTCCAAGGCTGAGAGAGAAACAGCAGTGAGTTCAGTGGCAGAATTAAGGTGTCATCTGCTGGGCGTTTAGGGAAAACTATACAGTGTTTAAGATTTAAGATAAACTGCAGATGAACCGTGTATATGGGGAGGATAAATAATTGTAAAAACCATGGCTCATGTACAAAAATGGGGATAAATTGTTGAGATACAAGTAGAATTATCATTCTTCATCTCTTGAATAAATATTTGTGTCTTTTGGCACCTAATACTATTTACATGAACTACTTAGGGCAGATTCACTAAAATTACTCATCAGTAAAATATTATTATGTATAACACAATGCATGTTGATTAATCTCGATTGATTGTTGTGTGGTCTATTGTTAACGTTCAGCTGCAACCCAGGATCTCCTACGTAGAATGGCAATGATATCATGGGGGAAAAATATTTACGATGTCGATGTGACATGTGCAGACTGTGAAGAGCTGGCTTTGTGCAAAATCGTCATCAAACAGGATGAAGTGAACAAGATGTCAGCTCTGTATGCTAGATAACTTGCAGTGCAGATTTGTAATATATCGCTGTGTTTTCAGCTTATTGGTTTGATATCATAATATCATTAATAATGTTATTAAAACTACACACCCATACTTGTGATTCCACATATTTTGTGTTTCTTTGAATTTGTGATTCTAACTGTTTTTATATAATAAATGTAAGTATGAAGTATGAATAAAACCATTCAATGCATCACTCAGTACAGCAGTCATAGAATACAGGACTGGGAAATGTTTCATTTCTCTGAAACATTCTTCACATTTATGGTAAATAGCATGTAGACATGAAGATGAAATTGATGTTAATTCTGCATTGATTCAACTGATCCTAGGTTCAGGTGCAAGTCATCACAGAGACACAAAGAAATGTCTTCTTATTAGAGTATTCTTGAACTACAAAGCGCTTGACATCCCTTGGTACACTGGCTTGGGGTTCAGCTAAAGCATATTAATGAAACAATTTGTGGTTTGTTAACAATTTTGATACAAAATTGATTAACGAAATATGGATTCATTGAATTCTTAAATAAAAAGGATTTGTAAAGCATGACTAAATGTAGGTCAAGCAATTAAAAGTTCACTTTATTGGTTGAAAACTGAAAATATAATAGAAATGAGGGCCATTACAATGTAAAGTTAAGCACGTTTGTAGTTAGGACTCCGACTCTCTCTTGGAAACCACACAATGTAAGACAGGGACTTGTGACTCCTGCATAAGGACGGGTACATGTGAGGGCTAATTGAGCTCCAAAGCTTTTGACTGCAGGGGGAAACTGAAGAGGCTTCTCCAGGATTAATAAATCACATCTAGGCGTGGGAAGGCAAGACGTGAGGAAACAGGAACACGCAGTGACCTGCCACAATAAAACAGTATTGACATGTCATGACTCCTTTCACTTGTGGTGTATGATTATATATATATATATATATATATATATATATATATGTGTGTGTGTGTGTGTGTGTGTGTGTGTGTGTGAGTCCATTTGTAAAATCCTCATTTTTATCAACCTATCTTCCCACTTCTTATCTGCTACAGAATCGGTGGGGGGGGGGCGTCCCACACAAAGCAGGGGATTATACCAGACAGGATTTCACTCCATCACACGCCACACATACTATGGCCAGTTTAGTGAGACCAATTCACCTGGTTTGGACTGCAGGGGGACACCCACAAAACACACTGGACACATTCAAATTCCACGTCAGGGAAAGGATTCAAACATGCTGGTGCGGAGGTGTGAGGCATAAGTGTTACCTGCTGAGTGACCCACTAATTATCTTTAAAAAGGAAAAAAAAAGTAATACAACTTGATATTTCATATTTTATATACTTGGGTGGGGCAGCATGGTGGTGCAGTGGTTAGCACTGTTGCCTCACACCTCTGGGCCCCGTGTTTGAGTCTCTGCCTGGGTCACATGTGTGGAGTTTGCATGTTCTCCCCATGTTATCGTGGGGTTTCCTCTGGGTACTCTGGTTCAGTTAAATTGGACTTACTAAATTAGGCTAATTGGAGTTACTAAATTGCCCATAGGTGTGCATGTGTGAGTGAATGGTGTTTGAGTGTGCCCTATAATGTTATAATATAACATTATGTTTTAGTGTCAAGAACATATTTCCTTTATAATAATATAATCCTAACCCTGCCCATGGCTTCCAGGATAGGCTCTGGACCCCCCGCGACCCAGAAGGATAAGCGGTTTGGGAAATGGATGAATGGATGGATGGATATGCTTGCGTGTCTAAAGAGTTCAGGATTACATCATCCCAACGAAGAGAATATCCAGATAACTAAAGGGTGGTATAGTGACTAACACTATTGCCCCACATCTCAAGGACTGGGGTTTGTTGTCTCTTCCTGCCTCCATGTCCACCCTGTGTTCTCGTATAGCTTCTTCCAGTTTTCCCAGCACACTGAAAAAAACACACTAAGCCTATTTGGAGAGATTCCAAATTGCATGAATGTTCACTGCGATGGGCTGGTGCCCCGTCCTAGGTTATTCCCTGCCTTGCCCCCTGTAGTGTCAAGGATAGACTCCAGACCACCCCCCCCCCCCCCACATCCCTGCACAGGACAAGCAGGTATAGAGGATGCATGCGGAGAAGAGAACATTTCATCATCTTTTCAGTAGCCATACCTTGTTTGTGAAGGAAGGGGTTACCTTTGCTTTACTATTTTAAATGTATTATACTAAGTAAACATTATCCTTCATCAACATCATTGACATGATTTTAACATTATTCAAGGGCAGCGCAGTATTTCCTGAAAGGGAAATGACTCATTTCTTAGATTATTTATTTATGTACTTAGACCCATCAGTCCATGCATTTTCAGGAAAATGTGATCAAATAAAGGTCCCATTTCTCTTTGGACAGAACGAATGTCATGGTGAAAAAGCACTTTGTTTGGTATAAAGAGTTAGAAAATAGTTCAAATAAACCTCCAAATTATCCATGCTATGACTACAGAGAAGCTAGATCTTAAAAAATACTAAAACTTCATTTCATTTAGGGTGATTAAAGCCCGCAAATATAAGAAATGCAACCCACAGTAAGTCATACAAATACATTTGTACAACATACCTCCGGTGGTACCTGCATCCCTGTCCGCCTGTGTCAGGGCTTTGACGGCGAGCCTTTGAGAGTTATCTAAGCTGCCTGCGAGCCGCTGCTGTCTGGGGCAATCCCCTTCCAGGGCCGTTTGTGTAATGCCATTATTTCAGCCTGCATCAGCATCACCTCTAAACGGCTTGTTAGCCGGAAAGAGCAGCTAAATCAGGAACACCAGGGATAGAGGGGACCGGCGAGCGATACGGCTTTAAAATGTAAGACCAGACTTAAAGAACCAAATCAGTCGATGGCACTAAAGACCTCCTCCTTTTTGTGCCAAGCTCTGTTTTGTTATCTTAGTAATATTTATTAAATATATCTGAGGCTATGTTGTCTTTTCAGAAATGGAAAGGGAATGACTCAGCTGATTTCATTTACGATTCTTAAAAAGAATAATTTAAAGCTTACATTCTGTACTTGTGTGCCTTTTTATTGTATTGCTTTTTGAACTCAGAAGAAATCACTTGCACTAGACTCTACGCTGTGATATCTGTGCCTCGCTTCCATCAGACTACATTGCACACAGTGTATGGAGGAAATGGGTTTTAAGTATTCATGCCTTATATTAAATACATTGCTGTGAGAGACTGCTCTACTTTGGCAGTTCAAAATTGCCAACCGTGAGCAATGTTAAGATTAAATTAGAAGGTTTTTTTTTTTTTTTTGAAACTGGAATTAAAATTCTAAAGTTTCCATGGTGATGGCCCTCACTTTTGGCTGGCCCCACCCATCAAGGATGAAAGTAACTTGTATTTTTACTCAGCAGCTACAGGCAAAGGGAAGCATGATGACACACCGTCCCAAAGGGGCCAGAACCGGTGGATGCCGGGTGGAGCTCATTATTGAGAAGCAGCAGATTTATATTCTCGTAAGGTGTCTGGGTACATGTCGCTGAACCTCAACATCTTCACGCCAACACATCCACGAGCATCACCCGTTAGAAGGGCCTTACTTATTAAGTTATTTCTGATCATTATGATGATGGACGCATTTGGAATAATTTTGTACAGCTGATTTGACTTTGAACAAGCTACACTCAGTCATCTACTTTCACTTTACATTGATAAAACGCAGATCATAATTGAAATGGATATTATAGGTGCCCTTTAGAGATACAGCCTAGTTTTGAATCTCAAAAGAGACCAATAATACACCCAGGCCTCATTAAAAAGGTGTCGACTGTATTTTTCAAGTCACCGTGTTACTCTCTGCCCATTCAGTGCTGCAAAATGCCCATCAAAACCTGTAAATTCTTCTTGTGTTTCAAAAAACTGTAAATATTCCTTATTTAACCTCATGACTGTTTGAGTGTGAAAAAAGTAGCAAGTATAATTAAACTTACTCAATTTTAATACCATTTAAAAATGATATCACGGTTTTAATCATCAATAATTTTAGCCTAACAAAAACCACAGAGTAAAAGGTACTACTTGAAGGGCAGTTTTAAATTAGTTTGTTAATGGCTTACTGGTTTAATCTAAAGTAACTGGTTTCATAACAGGTGCACGAATAGCCTGTACATCAAGATGGAACAAACAGTATCATTTCATGCATAATGAAATTTATAAAAGGAATAAAAATATGAAATTACAATTTTGGGGGAAAAATAAACATCTGTTGGATTATATGTGGTGTGATGCATTAAATGAAGCTAATATTAAATAGTAAATATAACATTTTAATTAAAAGTTTAATTAATTAATAGTAAAATATATTTAATTAATAGTAAAATATAACATTTTAATAGATTAAAATAAATATATAAACAACTGCAGATGACCTTCCCAAGCACAATAAATAAACTGAAGACCATCCATCCATCCATTTTCCAAACCGCTGATCCTACTGGGTCATGGGGGGTCTGGAGCCTATCCCGGACGCAATGGGCATGAGGCAGGGAACAACCCAGGATGGGGGCCCAACCCATCACAGGGCACACACTCGCACACCATTCACTCACACATGCACACCGATGGACAATTTAGCAAGTCCATTTAGCCTCAGCATATTTTTTGACTGTGGGGGGAAACCGGAGTACCCGGAGGAAACCCCACGACGACATGGGAAGAACATGCAAACTCCACACACATGTGACCCAGGCGGAGACTCGAACCCGGGTCCCAGAGGAGTGAGGCAACAGTGCTAACCACTGCACCACCATGCCGCCCCCACTGAAGACCATATTGCTGAATTTTATTCTGTCATATCTTGTTTGCGACGGGAAATTCAATATTGATAAAATCAGTGAAGGAGTGGATCAAATCTTAATTCTTCTGGCTTCTAGTCCCCACCACTTCCTCCTCTTTAAGGAATAACTCTGTATATTAGCCATCCAGAATCACAGAAAGCACAAGAGTAGATATGAATGACTCAAGTTAATATTTAGCCTTCATATTTTTATTGTTAATAATTATATCATACTTTGCTGTTAAAAGTATTACAGGTTTTGTGAAGCGTGGACAACTAACATTGGTTCACTCAACTTAATACCTGACAACCCTTAACCCACTTCATATTCTTCTACTTTAAGAAACAGTCAGTTTCTTAAAAAAAATAGCAATTCCATGCACAGTGTTTTATATGGAAAACAATGAAACACCGATTGACGTGTCACTGTGCTTTCGAAGACTGCAGTGGGACCTTGCGGCGTGCATGATAAGCAGCACAGGAATCTGGAGTTTGATGTCTGGGAGAGAGAAGCAGATTGCTGATGGCGTGAATCAAGGCCTTCATCATCCTAAATCCGATTTATGTGCATTTAACACCTTTGTCTTTTATTTATTTTATTTTTGCTTTTTTCTGGAATGAAATTGTATACTGATGTTGTGTTTCTCATTCAAAGCACTGACAAGGGCACAGCATAGCGTGAAAGAGGGGAGAAGTTGGCAGGCAACCACAGAAAATGTGAAGGCTATCAGAGGTTTGTCGTAAGGATGGCAAATGCGGTGATATTTGCCTCCAAGGTTGTAGAGACTCGCGCATGGGACCGGGCGCATAGCCAAGCCCTGTTTAGGTGGATAAGTATTCCCTCTGAGGGCCCAGGCTTGATCCTACAGCAGTGAAGTGCAGTGTCTGACTTGCGGAAAAACACAACCGATGGAGGGAAGACATGACACGGTGTGCGATGTCGGGGACAGAGCGGCAGTGAGGGGAGTCATGTGCAGAGTGACACTTGATGCAAGACCTAATGCTGGATTTCAGACTGGTGATTCTGGTGAGCTTTTTTCCTGCTGTAATAAGAGCTGTAATCTGGAGACAAAACCAACATGTTGAGTTGGCGGATAATGGAAATCCATATGACCTGTGGGAATGCAATCTCCATACTGCTCACATATCCAAACAAAGCATACATTACAAAAAAAACATCATATATATATATATATATATATATATATATATATATAAGAAGTATTACCAAAATTCCTTTTTGGGTGCAGAGCTACGGCTGACGTAACGGGAGCCCTGCCATGATTGGGTGAGTCAGGTCACATGGTGTTGTTTGATTGAGGACAGTTGGCTAACTGAAAGGAACCTTTTAAAGTCTGATGGCTGAGTGGCTCCAAACCCTCGTAAAATCTATATGAGCACATGACAGACCTTGACTGTTACAACTTAACACCATAACGAAAAACACACATATTCATATGAGGACAAATTAACAAACACTGAAATGTCAAAAAATGAATTGTTTGTCAGCTATATGCCCATATAAATTAATCTATTAAATAAATATGAACACATGTTAATGTAAATATCATTCTGTTAATAAATATTTTATAAGTATTTATAAATGATTAGTAGGAGCTGGAGGACCAACAAATAAACCCACTAACAATAGTTCAACAGAATTCAATGACGTACATTTTCTGAGGTGCAGAAATATCTAGGCAAATCAGAAGAGTATGATGTACTAAACTGCATGTCTTGCATCAAAATGTGAACACATGTTAGATACCGAGAATTTAAAATGCAGCACGGTTAGATCACAAAGAGTACATGAGGAAAACAGATGGGTAAAGTTTGATTTTACTAATGTAATATAATTACCTTGTTTACCTAATGATTTTCAGCTCATAGTGTAATATAATAATTTATCGTCGTTTTGCATGTATTTTACATGAGTTTTCCCAACATTGTAGTGATGAACAGCAGCATCCAAGGATAAGACGTGGTTATTTTGAAACCGTTTGAGACATCAAATTATGCCAGGAAAATATACTCGATGAAAAAAGACAATGCAGAAAAAAATAGTGTTTTATGAACTGTGTCCTTTTTGTGGTTCTGATGGGAGAGTTTGGTACTTTCGTTCCCGTGACCAAACATAAGAAACATAATTTGTTGACATACTAGGATCTGAATGTGTCCACCGTTTCTTCGGGAAGATATTAACACTGGGGCTCCGGCAAGCGTTTCTCAGCGGCGCTTTGCACGACCGTTTTGCTCATTAGCTTCTCAACATTACTCTGTGGTTTTTCAAGTACAACCAAGTTAATTAACTAAACCCGATGAGCCTAAGGAGATCTTGCTGGATCATCTGTGATACTGCTAGAGAGCCATAGATTTAATTAGAAAATTCACACTGTGTGGCTCATCCAGGCAATAAAAGACTGATGAATAGTTAGCAGAAGTTAGAGAATCAATTTGTTGTGGGAGAAAATTCGCGAGATATCGTGGTGCTGAGCATGCAGGTGGTTTTAGTGGGGACCATGACAAAGAGAAGCGGGATCGAGATGCTGAGACGTGGTTGGGGGTCGCAGAGCAGAAGGTCATGTAAGTCAGGAAAGGCCGTCCTACATGGGAGACTATGGACGGGAGTGGAGTGAACATGGGGATCAGAAAGGAAATAGGAGCGGACAGGAATATGGCGGGCAGATTGGGTCAGGGCTACATGAGAGATTAGCATGTATGTCGCCACATGAAAGTACAATAACTCGCACTGAGTGTGAGGCGGCCCAGACTTTTAAAGGGGCTAACAGCAGGTGTGGTTAATTCACTGAGCGAGCCGACATTCTCATGAAGGGGGTGTGACAGATCCTGGAGGCTAAGGAAGGCCATGGGGCTGGCCCCAGGGCTGGGGAGTAGACTTGTCTGGGTGGTCACGGTGACAGGCAGAGACTAGGTCTGGCTGAAGGACATCCGTCACCAGCACCCAGGCCTGTTTCTCAGGGTGATAACCTTCCCAATCCGCTAGATGTTGTGGCTTCCCCCCACTGATGCCTGGAATTAAGGAGAGCACGGATGACGTACGCCTCATTGTCACCCAACAGCCAAGGTGCAGGTGGACCATCTGAGGAACACAGGCTTCAGCAGAGAAATGAGAACAACCGGCTTCAGCAGAGAAATGAGAAACAAGGGCGAATGATGCGAGGAACTGTGGGCAGAAGGTTACGGGCCCCACCTGCTGGACTACACAGAATGGGCCAAAGTACCTGGGTGCCAGTTTGCAACCTGGGAGGTGGAGGTTCCAAGTTGATAGCCAAACTTACTGACCGGCTCGAAGACTCTGCTACAGGAAGCAATGATGGTTGGCCTGGTGTTTCTGCCTCCCAGGACCATTCATTCAAGAGCTGGTGCAACTATTTTGGAGCCGGTAGTCCACTTCCGGGACAGAACTGGGCTAAGAGTCCCAGGGTAACAAGGGTGGCTGATTTCCTAAAACACAATGGAAAGGGAACAGGTTACTGTCAGACTGAGGATGTGAGTACCACACATACTCTACTCATGGTAGGTAGTGGGCCCAGTGAGTGGGAAGGTTTGCACATAGCAGCTGGAAGGTCTTCATCACTTCTTAGTTGGTCCTCTTCACCATGCCGTTGGTCTGCAGATGGTAGCTGGAGGACTAATTGAATGAAACGTTAAAACGGAAGCAGAAAACCTGCAGCAAACTGTGGCCCCTATCAGGCACTACGTCCTCTGGAACTCCGTAGAACCAAAAGACCCAGGTCAGGAGGATCTTGAAAAGTTCCAACACATCTTTGGTACATCTTCGAAAATCAATCAGCTACAGTAAGTATCACAGTCTTTCCCTGGGTTGAAAGCAGTTTGGTGATGATGTCTAGACCTAAATGGGACCAAGGACTTTGAGGTATAGGAAGAGGCTACAGGGGACCAGCGGATCTTCAGGTGTCTGCCTTGTGTTGAGCACAGACTGGGTAAGAGAGCATGAACTCCTCCCCCTCCTTCCTCCAGCCAGGCCAGCAGTACCATTGGGCCAGAAGACGCATGGTGCTGGACACCCCTGGGTGTCCTGAGCTGGGGGAGGAACGTATTATATGGTAGCCAACCAAAGGGCAGAGGGAAGATAGGCCTTTCCACAATGTTTTCTGCTGCTTCGGAGTTGAGCACCAGTTGCCCCTGGGCCCAGAACAAGGAAACAAGAACAGACATCTGTTTAAGTGAGTTGGCAACTGGGCTGAGCACTTCTACTTGGGTTGAGTGTGCAGACTCTGGACTGGGACGAACGTGGCAAATACAAAGCCTGTGACCTGTTTCCCCACAAGGTTTCTGCTGGAGGTAGGTTTCTGCTGACTCTGATGGGGATATCAGGCTCGGGAGTGGGCAGAGCAGGCATGTTCTCAGCAGCTTTGGGGAAAGATCAAGGTTATTGGGATCGTGTGGAATTTGAGGGCAAAGTTGGTCGTGGTTCAGTTCTCTTCCTGGAGGTCAAGTTGACGATCTCATAGACTTCGTCCTATTGAGGGGATGATTGAAGATGGCACTGAAAGCATGCCTAAAGCCACCGATGAACTAAGCACAGGGCTCTTCTCCAGAGGGTCCAGAGGGTGGTCATCGCAGGTTCTTCCCATCTACAAGGAGATGAGAAAACATGCACGATCAGTGTTATGGCAGTCATGGCAATAGGAAAGCCAGGAGATGAGCCTGGAGGCAAGCTGGGGAGTGGAGAGGCAGCTGCCATTCCTTGCTGGAGCTGGATGACCAAGCTGGTCAGCTGGTCGACCTGGCTAAGGGTATCTTGCAGCTGATCTTGGAAGTTCACCAACTCCATCTTGTTCTTGGCAAAGCATTCTATCGTGACGGAAAACTTGGGAGACTTCAAGGTGCCAAGCAAGCAGGTGGTTTTATTAGGACCCGGGCAAACAGAAGCAGAATCAAGATGGTGAGATGTGGTCAGGGTCGCGGAGCAGAAGGTCAGGTAAGCTGGGGAAGTCAGTCCTACACTGGAGACATTGGATGGGGGGGAATGGGGATCGGGGGAAATAGAAGCGGACCGGAACATGTCAGGCACGTCAGGTCAGGGCTACATACGGGAGACAAGCAAGAACTGCTCAGTATGCTGCCACATGGAAGCACAGTACCTTGTTGAGGTGGCCCAGGCTCTTAAAGGGGGCAGTGCCAAGTATGTTATTTCACTGAGCAAACTGGCATTCTCATGAGGGGGCGTGGCACCAGTCTAATGATGAAACTGCAACGTGTTATTTTTTACAGATTTGTGATAACCGATTGCAAAACAGCTAAACAGATGAGAATGTCTTTCTCCGACAAGCTTTAATCAACATTATAACAATTTCATTCCCAGTAGAAAGGAGACAGAAAAAGAGGAACATTCCCCCAATTTCATCCAAGCACATATTCGAGGACGCTGGGCACCCGATAGTTTTAACAGCTGGAGAGATACGAAGTTTCATTCCATGCAGGAAGATGTACATAAACATGGCAACATGCGGAGATCAGGCCCAAAGCATACATGCACTTGTCAGAAGTGGGTTAAAGGTACCCTTTGATTCCAGTTCCTGAAATGCGCACACACTTATCAGAGATTAAAGTCAAAGTACAGGGAAAGTTGCATTAAAAATATATTGTCATTGTTAATTTATGTCAAAAGAAAATTCTGTTCTTGGGACGTCAATGAATGTGTCTTTGTTATAGATTTCTAAAAATGTAATATAATGTAATATAATATAATATAATTACTGGTATGTATTTATGATGGATTTATGTAATAAAAAGTACATTTTTTAGTCATTTTGAAATAGCTCTTTTGAGTATGCAGGTATGACCTTAAAATAATTTGGCTTGCAACTTCCTGTCTGCCATGTTTCCATGGTAACTGCTCTCCAGAGCAGAAGACAGATGATGTACAACATAGTCTATAGAACACTAGTCTGAGCACTGGGGGCTTTTAGAGCTGTCAGGGCAGACCACATACTTCCTAGATTTTAGAAACCTAGTTTTATGTTCCTTTAGCACATTCTTAAACCAGAGTTGCTGTCCATAAAAAAGCACTTTAACTTCTGTGCATGGAATCTTCTGCCTTTCCTTTTAAGGTTAAAAAATGTGGTCTATGATGCTGTATAGGTGTATTATTTACTATAGGTAATATCAAGTTGATTAGTCTTCATTATTCATCAGTGTATGTAACATTACAGTTATACTATTACAATTGTTAAATTGTTAACACATTGTAGTGCAATACATTGATGTAAATCACCTAAATTTATTTATGTATGTGTGAAATCACAGATAATAAATTACCTGATTATACCTGAAAATAAAGGGGCTTTATAAACGGCTAACAATAAATCAAATAAAATTGCCCAGACATTTACAGTATACCTTAATACATCATTGAGAATAATACAAACATCTATTACATACCTCAGATACTAAACTGAATGATTTCTGTAAAAAAAAAAAAAAAAAAAGTATGATTTAGGTAATCCTCTCCTCAGTTTTCTGTAGGATGCCAGTGGACCTATTTTTGCTTTTTAGGGTCTATCCACAGTTGGGTTGTGGGCGTAGATAACGGATGCGAAATAAAAAGAAATTTTATACATTATAATATAAATTTATTTTCTTAATATCTTTGGAATTATCACTACATTTTATTTGCCATGAATTGTCATGTAAAAAGATAAGAGATGATAATGAGAAACCATTTTGCATTATAATGACTCTATCAATATCTTTCTGGACTAGAATAACGTGAAAGTAAACAGGGGAAATTGAAGTGAATGAAGATCACTGTACACATAATACTTCTATTTTTATCGTTCATGGTATTGAATTGTATTGAACGACATTAGAACACATATACTTTAGCGGCTAATGGAAAGAAAGGCCTTCTGCATGCTCTACTAATACTTTTATCTCACTTTGCATTTTAATTCAAAATACCATTTGTGCCATCAAATCATCCATTTACTGTGCTTCCTTTGTACCAATGATGCCTGCATGCTACTAATAATACCAGCATGGACTTTATTATAAACATTTCTGGACAATATTGGCTAAAAAGTAGTGATTTATAATGATTAAGCTAAATATTTAATTTTGCAGCATTTTTCAATCAGTCCTCAGATAATCATCCTGAGACAAATGGGCTCCATATTTAATCAAAAGGCAAAATCAAATTAGCTATAATTAACATGTTATTTGAAAAATAAGTGTCAACCTCCAGGAATTTAAAATGCCAGCAGGGTCACGCAGCTGACTCTAATTGAATATGCGTGGGTAAGTGTGTTCGAGGTCCATTATTAGTTATCTTTTTTACTCAGCTTCTCAGGGTATGCGCTGAATTAAACATTACCTTAGGACCCAATTCCCCACAGGTTTTAGATACAAAGCCTTCCTCAGAATGTGCTTGTATTGTATGTTCAAATCTATAAAGAAAAGTATATATATATATATATATATATATATATATATATATATATATATATATATATATATATATATATATATATGTGTGTGTGTGTGTCTGTGTGTCTGTGTGTGTATACATATGTATAATCATTGTAAATCATGACAATATTGTCCAGGAATGTTTATAATAATGTCCATGATGGTGTGTGTGCGTGTGTGTGTGTGTGTGTGTGTGTGTATAGAAGTAAAGTAAGGAATTGAACATAAAGCGTACTGCTTGAATTCGACATGAAGCAAAGCACAGGCAGTGTAACAGAAGGACCACAAACGCACGTAAATGGCACATTAATAGAGACACTGCCATCATAATTCATTTATGAACATTTGCTCCATTTGGCTTCTAGTGATTTTTTTAATCATGAATCTTTACCTCGCAGTAACCTGAAAAGGAAACGACGGGTTCGCCGGAATATTCCACTTATGTACACACTGCATAATGTCAGGATACAAAGAGACTGAGGAAAGACATGATTCCACACAGTTTGAGCTGTTGTAGGTTCCCGGACTTTTTTATTGCATAAGGAAAGGATTGTAAAAACAGGATGACAGCAAGTAACAACAAGACTCACTATTCCCCCCAGCACTTGTTAGTTCAGCTGTCAGTACCTTGCCGGTATGAATTCACTTACTTGACCTGATGGAGTCAGGTTCAGATTAAAACCAATGATAGCAACAGTAATTAACTCCAGAGAAAGATTCTTTGCTTTCTTAAGTCTTAAGAATCAGTAAAATAATAAAATTTAACAATTTTTCTGACATAAATGCTGCAGAGTAGTTTTTCTATGGTGGTTCTGTGAGCGCAGGCTGATGCCACACAGAGGCATTAATATATATCCTGCCCTGCAGGATGCATTCTTTAGCTGAAGGAGGCTATCAAGCAGTATATCTAGCTACTATCTGACATCTGTGTTCTGTGTCGTGAGTAAAATGCTAAGGCTACAGAAACCGATCGCTAAGCTACTGATGAATGAATTAACCTACCGGGCAAAATCTGCTCCGTAAATCAATTCTAATATGGAGGGAAACAAACGATTAAGGAAACGACTTTAACTGGCTGTGTTCAGCCACCACTTTGAAGGCAAGGAATTGGTATGTGTGCCTTTTTCAGAACGTTTCATTAGTCCATTGAGATAAGATTGGGAGCTGCCCTCACTAAAAGGTAAAAGGGTGGATTATCCATACATTTTCTGTGCTGTTTAGTAGCCCCTGGGTTACAGTAAGAGCTGAGATAATACCCAGAAAGTGCAGGACATCTTAGATGGATGCCACACCATGGCCGGGACGCCATCCCTAACCCGATATCATACGCTATGGAGACACAGTACAGCTACACAAACATGATGGTCACCCAAACTCCCGAAGCCCACACTCTCAGAGGAGTGAGACAACACTCCTACCCACTGAGTTACTAAAAGGACTGTGAATTAAGGAATCTGAATTAAGGACTGTGAATCAAGAACTGTGAATTAAGGACTGTGAGTTAAGAACTGTGAATTAAAGACTGTGAGTTAAGAACTGTGAATTAAGGACTGTGAGTTAAGAACAAGTAATTGGACATCATCAAATAAATGTACCTCTAAGGAGGGGCAGAGTCAAGGGGTAGGTGGGTCGGTGGGGGGGGCTCAGGAGTGGTGACGAATTTTGCGACATATTTGGATTGGTCTGGTTTGGGGGCCGAATGCGAAATGCTTTCATGGAGCCCAAAATCTCTACTGCTACCCCACCTGTCTGTACCTTTTACTGTAATTAAAATTACAATTACTGTATACTTTAGTCTTGTAAGCAAAACTCTACCATAAATTTTTCAGAAATTCTGTCAAATCACCAAAAACATAACTGTTGAAAAAGGTTCATAAAAAACACCTAATTTTACATTTAGCTAATTTGTGTATTTTGCACAACAGCTGCAGAATATTATTTCATGACATTAAAACGCTGGCAGCAGGGACAGTCATGAAAACTCACCTCCTCATTCAGCCCTGGAGTCTTTATGAACAGCCAGAAGCTCAGGCTGGAGAGTTTTCAGCTAGGAAGCGCTTAAGCCGCAGGCGGGCCGACACTCGGAGGCGACACTCAGTCGGAGGCTCTTTTCACGGTGACATTCCTCCGAATGGCGTAACCGGGGCTGAAGGCCCCGACACCCCGCTAATGACTCCTCTTCCGTCGGCATGACCCAAGCCTCTGTACGTCAATAGGAGCGAAGCTGTGGTGTGCCACTCGGTGATTCCCCTTGGGGAGATGGCGGGGGGGGGGGGGGGGGTCACCATTTCAGTCTACTGCCCTGCGAGAAGCACCTGTCTGCTAAGAAATTCATTATCCAAAACCAGAACTCATAGCGCATCAGGTAATATTTACTTAACATTAGCTGTCTGTCACAGAAAGTTACCCTTGTAATAACATGCATTTTCATTTATTCATTCATAAGATTTGTCTGTTTTGACAGAAACTCACGTTGCAGATCAATATTTTTCTCAATGAATTCAGTATGTCTATCAATTTTCTGCACCTGCTGCCCCTATGCAGGGGCACTGGAGGACCAGAGCTTATCCTAGATGCCAAGGATGTAAGGAGGAAAGATCCCAGGACAGGATACCAACTTGCCACCGGGTACCACACTATGCCATGCACACATACCGGAAATTCCAGAATCTCCAGTTCACCTTAGCATGCTTTTGCACTGTGGGGGGAAGCTGCATAAGGCAGTGGAAACCCCACAATGACACGGGGAGAACATGCGACCGCCATGCGCATGGAGCTGCGGCAGAAGCTCCAACGCCCATTCTAAAGGTACATCACCAGCGTGCCGCTCAAGCTCTGTTTGTCTTAGTGATAGTTAGATGGAAAGTTGCCCATCTGTAGTTATTGCTGACATTAATGAATTCATAAAATTAGCTTTGTGCCAGTTTTTTTTAATGTATCATATAAAAAAAACATGCCTTCAAATCTATTGTGAAACCCATATATCTAACACTTTCTCCAAATACCTACAATGTGGAAGCATCTGCCCCTATTTGACTCCAGTCTCATTTAGGATCTTGCAGGTAATATGTATAATCAGCAAGTCGATTTGAATCCCGCAGGAGGAAAGAATTAACTTATTTTCTCTCCGGACAGGAGCTGTGAATCCAAACATAGTTTGGCTACCAATATGGGTGATCCAGATAAGATATTTATGACCAAAATCTTGCAAAAGGTTCAAATTATGTTGTTCACATAAAAAAAAAAAAAAAAATGTTAAGAGAAGTGCAATCTGCAGCAAGATCCACATTTTCTGCCAAGAGATTTGTTTTGTTTTACTAGTGCGTGTCTATCATTTTTTCAAAGGTGACATCTATCTAAGATCTGTATAATGGAGATTAAGGTCTGGTGCAAAGCCAAAGAGGCATTAGTTTTTTTTTTTTTTTTTTTTTTTTACAAAAAACTTTTCATGCTGTATTTCCAAGTTTAATTACATGAATTTAAAGTCAAACATCTGTTGTGGGTGGATATCCAAAAAAAAAACAGACAGAGAACTGGCAAGGGTTAAGGTCGCTTTTATTCCTGTTCAAGCAGGATACATTTTTTGGTAATCTGATTTATTAAGTCTGGCATATAGATGTACAGGGTTGCATGACGTTTACCCTGCCTTTTGGGGGCCCTGAATGATCAAACGCGATTGAAAGTTTTGTCGACAGCAACTACAGGCATGTTGAATTCAACACCATTCACTGCCAAGAGAGAGATGATGAACATATTTTCTGAGCACTGTTTTGACAAGGTACCTGAGCAACACAAGTGGTTTTCCAGGCAGACGTACAACGGGGTCACACCGTGCACCAGACACACTGCTCATAGCATCCTCCAAAGCCCCCAGGTACAACGCTAGCTAAACTATTCCTGTTAAACGCAGCTCAGATAGAGATCAGAACCAATACTGAGGCAACATTCTGATATGGCAGACAACAAAGATACTGCACTCCAGGGATAATTAAGTTTGACAATAACTGTCAAAAATATGAATAATAATAATATCCAGTTTCATCTGAAGGATATGTGAAGTCGTTATTCTTTCTTAGAGCACGGTTTGCAAAGGAAAATCAATGATGCATTAAGTGAAATGTGAACGTAGATGAAATAGGTGAGAGAAATGAGAAAAAAAAGGTAGGTGCCCCTTTTAAAGATCTTTCTCTCTTAGTCACTATATCGAACAAGGCACACTGAGGCAAATAAGTCCATCTCGATAGGGCTATTGCGTAGAGACGAAGCGGATTAGCTTGTATATTTACTCTCAGTCGTTGACTGTGGTTGTGAAGGCGTCCATTGCGGTCAGTGGTCTCCTAAGGTCTGGCTCCTGGAGAATAGATTCCGGCATGCATGCTTCTGCTGGTACTGTGCGAGGTCCAAAGTGATTCCCCAAGCTTCTACGTCCAGCAGGGAGTCAGCCATGTCTCATTAACTGTATTCCTCTTCGCACGGTTCCTTCCTTCAAACCTTTACTGCTGCCGGGTTTGGAAAAGCACATGGGCTAGCATTTATAGAGCTTGCCAGGCACATTGTGAATGGTGACCACTTAATGCAGCCCCCACAGAGACCAAGACAGTCTTTTCAGCGAGCCTAAGGTGTTAGGGTAAGCCAGCTACAGAGAAGGTGAGCCCCCAAAGAGGTTGTGATGGGGCAGAGGGGCTCCGAGGCCCTTACAACCACAAGAAGAATTACTTTGGGTTCTTTTTTACTGCACAGAGCGAGCGGCCCGTGTCAGGTTTCCCGCCCACTGAGAATGAGAGGCCAGCTCCGCTGGAAGGTTGAACCCATCGTATGACTATCTGGCATTTAGTGAAGCGTGGCTTATTCTGCAGAATGACGAAGCACCACCCACAAACGGCTATCAAGTGCATGAAATGGTTGGTACATCATTCACAAATTTTCCAAACATGGCTCCAGGGGCAGATTCAGAACATGTTTCCTAGGGATTTATTAGTAGACAGAGTATAGGATAGAAGCCATTCTTTTGGATATGAGTGTCGTGCACGTGGGATTAGTTTGTTGTTTTTATTGATTTAATACGCCAAGATTTCTTAAAGGGATAGTGTAATTTATTTTTTGGTCTGCAGGGTGATTTCCTGGTGATGTAGTCCTGCAGTGTCTACGGTTTTCATATCCAGAAAGTATTGAGAAAAATGACTTAGTTAATTGGATTGATTGATTGATTGATTGATTGACTGATTAGTTAGTTAGGTAGCTGGATTTTTTTGTATAGTATTTTTTGCCTTAATTTTTTATGATGTGGTGTGTGTTTGTGCAAGGGGGGTGGTTACAGTTAAGTTTTTTTGTGTGCCGGTGTCAAAGTGTCTGCCCTTTAGCAATTTTGACACAGGGATATCCATAAACACAGAGGAAAAGCATACAGTCGGTTTCCTTGGGCAGATCATGGGTACGCATCTGCTCACTCTGATACCCACAATGCATCTAAAGATTACTACCACGTTATTGGTGGCGTCTCATTTCTTGTCTGTCTCTGAAACAGACATGGCGAATACCATTCCTCGTTTCTTGAAGTGATTATGGTTTTAAGTCATTTCTCTTTGGAGAACGAGCTTTCTCTGTTGGGCTGATATTGTTCTGGGTGGCAGAAGATGTAAGTGCACAGTCGGGAAGGCTTAAGCAGAGGATGACATATGTGTAGCAGTGCAGGGCGAAACAGGCAAAAGGCTATAGAATTGCTAGCATTGGTTTGTATGGCCTATAGAGTGATGTAGCGGTTAGCAGTTACAAATGGATGTGTGACACGGGCCTGATTTGACAGATAAATTATACTACTATGTGTGAGAATTACTTTTAGAAAAACGGACATTGAGTAAATATGAATATCCATAGCTGTAGAGAGAAAATGCCCGTAGTTGAATGTTAAATTGCTATGCAATTAAAGGTTGTGAAGACGGAAAACCACACGCTTCTTAAACAGAAATACTGGCTGTCATACAGAGTACGAGTGTGAAAGCAATGTTACTGCAAAAGAATTTGTTCCAGAAAACTGACCCTAGTTCACAGAAGGTAGAACAAGCCCACTGATCAGCTGCCAGTCCATCACAGGGCAAATACACACGATTATACACTATGGGAAACGTAGAGATGTTAATGTGGGCTGGACAATATGACAAAATATTTACCACAGTTTTACATATAAGCTAATTATCAATTATGTAATTCAAGTCAATATTTCTTTACTTCAAGGCCTAATTTTTGTCTAAAAGTATTAGAATTGCCTTTAAACAGATTCAGAACATTAAAAACAGGTGACAAATTGAATGTACTGCAAGCTGAAATTTAATTTTAATAAATGAATCATACAAAGAATATATATATATATATATATATCCATCCATTTTCCAAACCGCTTATCCTATTGGGTCGCGGGGGGTCCGGAGCCTATCCCGGAAGCAATGGGCACGAGGCAGGGAACAACCCAGGATGGGGGGCCAGCCCATCGCAGGGCACACTCACACACCATTCACTCACACATGCACACCTATGGGCAATTTAGCGACTCCAATTAGCCTCAGCATGTTTTTTTTTTTTGGACTGTGGGGGGAAACCGGAGTACCCGGAGGAAACCCCACGACGACATGGGGAGAACATGCAAACTCCACACACATGGGACCCAGGCGGAGACTCGAACCCGGGTCCCAGAGGCGTGAGGCAACAGTGCTAACCACTGCACCACCATGCCACCCCATATATATATATATATATTATTGTAAAGGCCAATATTAATAATATGATGACAGTACAGTTTGTTGCTCGGCTTTCTGTCTGGCTGCCTCGCCGCTCATTTAAGGGAATGCGTTTGACATCGCAGGTTTTCCACCTTCTGGTCGTGGAATCTCGGATGGCGTGTCCCCTTCGTATTTCTGAACATGGACACCCTACTGGTGTTCTACTGGATGTCAGAGAGATGTCAGGTGGGTTCAAGCAACTAGACCAAGCCATCCAATTGGTTGATCTCGCCATCTCTTGTTGCTTGCACCCACCTCCTCTACAATCTAATTGGCTATCTCTCTGAACCAATCATTTTTCTTTCTGCCCTCAGAGCATTTTACCCCAAAATGGATTACCTTACAAAGCAGTGAAATGCCATCAGGGTACAGGCTGGTGAAGATCGAACCAGATTGACTGAAAACATTGCTTTCCAGTTAAAATTATAATCATCTTTCACTCCCACTTAGGTAATATTATATCCCAGCAAACCTGAATTTATTGGATCTCATGCAGACTGGAATGTCACATTGACTTATCATACTTCACATTAAAAGTCAGCTGGCATTTGTATAGGCTTTGGACTACATGTGCAAATGTATTTCTTTGAAAATGACAGGAGCAGCACTGTAAGGCATGATGTGCTCTGCGTCCTACACTGTGCTGAGCTTCAGATAAACATAATGCTTGACATTTAGGCCAGAAACAACTGATTTGGCCTTATCTGAATGCAAGCGTCTAATATGACATCTTTTTCTGTCAATTTTTATCATTCAGGGGCCTTGTTCCACACTCCATGTTTATTCTTAGCAGTGCTTTCCCTCTCTTCATTCCTCCATCAAATGTACTTCTGTCTCTTCTTCTGTGCATCTTCTGTGTTATATCTTATTGAACTGAATTACATTCTCGTGTGGATCAATTGTCATGCAAAATTGTCATGCAAACCTAATATTAACAAATATTATTGTGCTGAAATTTGGCACATGTCTCAGGGCAAACGT
Organism: Brienomyrus brachyistius; assembly: GCF_023856365.1. Taxonomy (NCBI): domain Eukaryota; kingdom Metazoa; phylum Chordata; class Actinopteri; order Osteoglossiformes; family Mormyridae; genus Brienomyrus; species Brienomyrus brachyistius. The sequence goes on from NC_064551.1 coordinate 6,420,480, forward strand.
TTCAAGCATTTCTGAATTATTTTTTTACTTCGCCGGGCCAGGAACTGGTTACTGTTTATCAAGAGCACTGGTTATTGTTTATCAAGAGCACTGGTTATTGTTTATCAAGAACACCGGTTATTGTTTTATTTTTATATATTTTTTGTTTTCCTTCTTCCAGTAATTAATAACATTTATAGTAATGTAATATATTATTTATAATAATATTCTCTGCCAGAATTGGGGTGGGACAAGGTCTGAGGACGAGTCCATTATTCACCTATTAATTGACAGTTAATTGGTTCATTACCATTTGCCTGTGATTATACAGAATGGTGACTGAATGGAATTAAATTGGCTCTGGGTGGTTGTTAACGATAAAACATTTCTGGACTTTTCCTCCTTGTCGCAGTGGATTGTCATTGTGTCCTTTTAACCACTGCGTCATATGGTTCTGTTTCTTGTCCTTATGGAAGTGACTTTTCTCAAATTCTCTTTTAGATTGTATTATTTTATTTACAATGCCTAAGGAACCATCGTCCATTCTAAACATTCCATCATGCTTTAGTTTTACATTGTTATTTTGTGTCACTGCATGCAGTGCACTGAATATGGTTGGTGTGACAATAAAGCCCTAGTGGACCTGACCAAATTAGGTAACTGGATTTTGGATTCCAGTCAGTTATTGAGAACCCAGCACTATTTCATGATACGATCCGCTAATTCAACAATCTCAGAGCCGCTCTAGCTTCAAATTAATTGATTTAATCTTCATTATACATATAGTATTAAGCTCTTATTTTAAACTATTTTACCTCCATATAAATCAAGGGATCTATGCTTTCAGGCTGTCATATTTAAGAATATTCAGGTTTTCTGTTCCCATTTGGAGTTGGCTGTGTGTTTAACAGCACTAATGCTCTGTGATTATCATGGAAATCACCTGTGTTACATCAATTGCCATAACTGGTCAGCATTGTATGGGGAGTTTTATTTGTCACGACTCAACAGTATTACAGCGTAACTGCATAAAATTTCCACACCTTCAGCTGAGGAGACGGTGGCTGCTTAAATAAGCATCACTTTATTTTAAGAACTATTAGCAAGACATCCAGCCAGCCATTCATTTTCCAGGACCACTTATCTAAAGCAGGGTTACAGTGAGCCTGGAGCTCTTCCCAGGATGCACTGGACAGTAGGCAGGGAAAACCTTGGATGGGATGGCAAAATCTACCGAGAGGGACCAATTGGTGTGGTTGCCGGACACCTCGTGAAATTTATTTCTGGCTACGGGCCTACCGGTCCTTCACATGGCACACACTTACTCACTATGGACAATTTAAAGACAACAATTTACCCAAACCGTATGTCTCCAGAGTGTGGGAGGAAACTGGAGAATATAGCGTGAAAATATAAAACCTCTACCCACACAGACCCAGGGGCAGAAATCAGACCCAAACTCTGTAGGTGTGAAGCCACAATGCTACCCTGTTAGTAAAATATAAAACATGCAATTAGTTTTATTCAGGAATGTGTATATACTATACCTAAGTCTCTTTAAAGACTCCTTTCAACTGAAATTAGAATCAATGCAGTAAAAACCTCTGCATGAACTGCCGAGTATTATTTGCTGACCAGACACTCTTAATTTCTTTTTCTAACAACAGGTCTATAGTTTCTACCCTGTATAATGTTAGCATGCCCGGGGGGGTCGCCAGCCACTGTTTTTAAACCCCGAGGCTCTCTTCTTCTTTACCTACCATGGGAGTTTTTCCTTTTCCACTGCTTTCTGGCATTTCTCCACACTGGCTTTTAATATTGTATAACATTGTCTGCTGCGGTGTCTGTGATGCTGTACAGGCTTGCTTTGTGAAAAATGAAAATTATCTGTGCGCTTGCAAGAGCCAGTGGGCTAATGGGGTTATACAGCTCTGCAGACTCATCCCAGGGACCAGCTAGTCGCCACCAAAATGTTTTTAGCAATTATGAATACATTTCTGTGCAGGTGTGTTGAATACCCTCTACACAGCACTTGATAACACTGGCGCTGATGGTCACAAATGAAATTTCATTAGCTCTTGTATCTTATCTATTTATATCTGCACTTATCGTCTTTGTTTTTTATCTTGTTCCAAATCCTAAAAAAACTACACATTTGTTAGGCTTTTGATTGCACTAGTAACATAATCTTCCAAGATGTTTGTTTCAATGCAGAATATTATACCTAACATATATCGTGGATATATTTTAGTCTATCACTAGTTACTGCCATCATAGTTGTAACTCATACTGGCTGACTGTTGCATATTTTGCAGTACTTAACTAAAAAGTTAACAACAGACTAACAACACGAGTGTCCCTGTAAAATCACTTAATATTACACAATGTGATTTGAACCAGCTACATAAATGTTAGCAAGAACTCTACTTAGGAGTAAACATGTCAGAATTAGCTTCTTAAAAATGATTTTGTTTAAATATTTTTTTCAGGTTGTCTACTTTTTCATTTGCTTTTTCATTACGGTTTAGAGTTTGCCCTGCTGAAGCTTAGCGGCAGTGTTGACCCATGGATGACATCATTAAGAGAAGTAGTTAAGGCCAATCGAAATTCAGTCTAAAACAGCCTTGTTAACTTCAATGTTTTGGTTGAGAATTTCCTGTTGTCTTCACAGCGACAGTTTGTAGGCATCTATGCATGCAGTAGTAGCTGGTACTGGGCACTTTTCATTTCACTGTGACTAAATATATGGTAATCTTAGGGATATTCAGTTCAACAAATTTTACTACAGTATATTTTTCAGGTCATGCCTGATTTGTACTATTCAACGGTATTTTATGCCTGACACGCTGTGAAAGTTCATTGGTCCTTTTTCTTGAGTCGTTGTTTAAAATTTTTTTAAATTGTTTATAACGCTGAAAATAGCTTCACCAAGGCCATATATGTCACACACTTGATTGATGGGATAAAAATGGCACAATTGATCTAGTGTGGAACAACTACAGAGATAAGAAAAATCTATCGCATCCTCTATATCTGGAATGCGTTTGAAGATATATCCATGGACGCTGCGATTATCTTATTGTAGGTGAAAAAAAAAAACTAAATCATATAGATATGGTACACCAATCTTCGGGAAACCCTGACATTTCCAATGCCAGTCATCAATAAACTTGGTTGCCCAATAACTGACAAAACAAGGCAATCTTTGCAGCTCAAGGTTATAAATCAATGGTGGTAATGCTGCCTGTAACACTGTTATTAGCCTGAAATTGAGGGTGCGGTAGATACGTTGTCATCTAGATGATAGAGATATTAAGGTAATCATTGCCATCCCTCAATGTAAAGTTCACTGCTAGCTTCACTTGGATCAGTGTTTCCCAATTCAGTTCTCAGGGACATGTATACAGTCCATATTTTTGCTCCCTACTATTGGGAGCTGGGAGGGAGCAAAAATGTGAACTGTCTGCCAGGGAGCTGGGAGGGAGCAAAACATGAACCTACTGTGGGTTCCCAAGGAACGGTTTGGGAAACACTGAGTTAAATGATTGTTGTAAAAATCCATTGCAATAAACTAATTATAATAGTAAAACGAGCTCTTTGGCTTCTTTAACTGTGAGATGCATTTATTAGTATAAATAATTTGCAAGTGTTGTATTCTAGAATTCGAGGAATGATCATCAGAGTAGCTGGATCACCTTTGACAATAACAACGTCAAAACACTCATCAGAACCTTAACAGTATCTATACCCAGAACAAGGACTGTTAAATGATGTAACATCAGTCCATTACAGCTTGGAATACTTTTTCATTAGGTTGTATTTGTTTCACTGTTTTTGCAACATAATTATTTTAAAACAAATGATAATGTTCACTTGCAAGTCTTTTGAAATCTTGGCTTATTTTCCATTGTCGCTGTTATTTGCTAATTTAGAACTACACTGCCTGTGTGCTCATTCCTGCTTGTTCCTCTTCCTTAAGACATTTTTCATGTTAAAACATATTTGCACTAGATGTTGTTAGTTTAATGAAAGGACTAAATCTGCAAAGATGTTATTGTCGGTAATAATTAGAGGCTGCGACAAAATAAGCAGTCTATCGCATATTTAAAGTAAAAGAGAAATTAGAGAAGGAATTTCCATTTGTAGCTATCAACTGGAGTGTGGTTAACACCATAGGTCATGGCTAATTGTGGTTTAATGAACAAGTGCTAGTGGTATGCTATTGAGGGCACTTGGAAGTAACCCACTCATTATAAGCAAAATAGAGTTATTTAACATAACAGCGTGGAAATCATCATGTTGGAATAACGTCGGTAATTTGCACACTGTAGGCCTTTTTTAACTTCAGTCCGGCCTTCATGGATGCAAGTAAGTAGGTCACACCTTCAGGATGACAAAGTAGGGCTAATGTTTCAGTAGTCACCACAACCTGATTTTGAAACTGCTTGTCCTTGCTTGAGCAATAGCATGTGGTTAATCAGTAACACGCAGGATGTTTTGTTTCTATATCTTACAATCCAAGTTAATGATGTTTGTCAAAAAAATGGCTTAGACAATTTTTCACCATGAAAAAGGGAGTGCTTTGGGATTGCACTGTAGAATGCAACAGAAAAGAATTATTAAACCTGAATATGGATGTGTTTGTGTTGTGTTTTCAATATTAAATGATGTAATTTTAAGCAATAAGATTATTTTTGCTGTAGTCACCTATATAGTTACACTTTGTTAGGAATTAAGAACAAGAGGAGAGGTGTTGAGTAGAAACTCTGCAAGGATTTGTACTATTTAAGTACAGCTACCAAGCTTGTTCCTAGCTCACAAAAACTATACAATCATGACAAATGTTGATACACAATACAATTCCTGCTTTTATCACTCTCCACCCAAACCACCAATCACAATGAGAAACTGTCGTTTGTCACTATTTAAACAGTTTGTTAGGACTGTCAGTGACAGTGCTGTTCATTTTTAACTCAGATGTATTGCTGTCTGGTTATCGCTGTTGGTCAGAGTTTTTTTTCTTTTTTAAACACTCCAGGCCGCTTTTGCTTTGTCTTGCTTGGTGCTGATGCATGGGTTTGCAGTGCATGTTTTCACCCATGGTGGCGGTTTTGGTGATGATGCTCATTTTCCGAAACGCCACAGACATGTGGCCAACATGGAATAATCACTGCTGTAACTGTGCTATTTCTCACCTGCAAGCAGACCGAGATGGACAGTTATTGTTTAAACTGTATGCTGAGAGACAGTTGGAGTTTTACAGACATGTGAGGATGTTAGCGGTAATCCGATCTGCATGCACTCGGCTGTCGTTCGCTGCTTCTGTGTAATCAGGCAGCGCAGTGTCGCAGTGGGTAGTGCTGTTGGCTCGTACCTCCATGGTTAGCGGCTGGAGTCCTGCCATTCTGTGCATGAAGCTTGCATGTTCTCCCTGTGTTGCACGCATCTCCTCTTGGTACTCTGGTTTCCTCACTTAAGATATGCAGTCAGGCGAACTGGCGTCTTTAAATGACCCATAGTGTGTGACTGGACACATGTATATAACCTACAATGGCCTGTAATCCCTTCCAGGTTCCACCCTGTTGCTAGGGATGACCCCCCCCCCCCCCACCAGCTCTATTTTCCATGCCGTTTTCAAAAAGCTTGTTTCTGGTTTCCATAATTTTAATTGCTTATGCTGCATTGAGAAATAAACAATTAAAAAACACATTTTAGATATCATCCATAATAATTAAAAGGTACAACTTTAGCTGGGATTCATTTTAATGATAGGAGCTAGGGGCACTCCAGCTATTTTCTCAAAAAAATAAACAAATAAAATTGACAGTTGGCCTTATTTATCTCACGGGTCTTTCCCTTTTCCATTATGACCATAATGGTTCTATTTAAACAACCTTTGATGGGCTTTTTAAATGATCATTTATGGCATGATTGCAAATATGTTATTACAATCTGCCACTAGAGGAAATAAATAAATAAGATTTAATAAATAACACAAATTTCCAAGATAAAATCATTTTAGATGCTGACAATGGCTGATAGGCATAAGCCGTAAATTGCCCAGCCGCTCGGTCTCGGTAATTTGGAGGAACAGAAACTACACCGAAAGCAGCCTAGTAGGTGTAGGGGAAGATAAAAACCTTCACTGATAAGATGTTCTTCGGAGCATATACGTAATTTACAAAGGGAAATTAATGATTCCTACAACTCCAATTAAATAATTACAGTGAAAAGGAAACATTATGGGTATGCAGGGGATGGGGGGGGTATTCTGGCGGAATTCCACTAGAATGTCCAAGACTCCTAATATGAGTGGGATATAAAAAATTCATTAGCTGCAGATCTCTGAAATGTGATCAAATTTATGCCTTTGTGAAGAAGCAAATGTTTGAGGAGGCAAAGCAGAGGTGGGCTACGTTTGCAAAAAAAAAATCAGTACCTTTTCTCCTGTGACTGTGTAGGTAGCAGGCATGAGTCCAATCAACAATCCTTAAAAATTCTCCAAAAGTGCAACCGTACAGAGCTAAAGCTAAAGCAGATCTGGCCGTACGATGCAAGGGGGGCATAGCAACCCCCCCCCCCCCCATCCATCTTGGGAGCAGTGTCCATTTGGAACTGTTGTGTTGTCCTCCGTTCTTTTTCAAGTAATTTGGAAGGATGAATTGGATGTTGATTGTGCGCTAAATCAGCATTTTCTAACCCGTTTTCACTGCATATAGTCCTGCGAACAAAAACTCAATGTTGCACTCAATGTTGCACATTTACACACACATATATATATATATGAGAAGCATTTAATCTTTCTGTTCTTGTCAATTTATTGTCATTGTCAACTTTATAGTGATTCTCTTATACACTGACATTCCATGTTCAGGGAATGTACACATATCAAGACAAAAACAAATAAACCAAGAAGTAGCATCTGACATTGAGTGAACATGGCACATGATCAGGATGTGATTCTGGCTTCTATTCATTCTGTCCTCTTCAGGAAATGACCTCCGTATGACTTTCACCTCATTATTTTATTGCAATTTCCTGACACTTCCTGCCATAAAACAACATCTGTGCGTCTATAGACCCTTAAGAGTAGATAACAGTAATGTATTGAAAATATGTTTTTGTGGAGAAAAGCTTGATAGTCCGAGTTTGCCGGATGCAGCTAGGGGGCGATGGCACCAACCAGACAGTTCCATTGGAAAGAAATGGTGGGGGGGGGTATTGAAATAACAAGCATGTAATTATATGCCACTGAATGCTTTTTTGTAGAATCCATAGTTAGTGAGGAACAGAAAAGGTCTTTTTTTGAAGACATTTTTACTGCTTTAAGGAATCAGTGGCGATCGATTAATTGATGGATAAAATGATTAAACATCTATTCAGCAGGTGGTGAGTCAGAATGCCAAGCAGACATGACTGCTGGGGAATTATTGATTGGAATTAAACAGTTCCAGCTACCAGCTATCACAGTCCAAGTGCTTGAGTATATATTACAGCTCTTCATAAGCATATGAGCAGGAAGTAAGCAGTGAGTTTCATTTTCTTACTGGTTACTGGATTTAGGTGTGAATGTGTGGGTCAATGGTGTGTCTACACCCTGTGATGGGTTGGCGCCCCATCCTGGGTTGTTTCCGGCCTTGCACCCATAGCTTCTTTGCATAGGAAATGGTTGGATGGAAGGATGGATTGATGAATGGATTGATGTAATTATGTAGGAGACAGCTGGTAATTGGGGGGGCGAGGGGGGGGAACTCAATAATTTTAATATAGAGGATTCAACAGAGTTTTATCTCCTTAAGGTCTATTTTTTCACTGGATGAATGAAGCGCCCCCCCCCCCCACCAGTTCCTATATCCCTAGATGGATGGATGGATGGATGGATGGTTAGCTAGTTACTGGAATATGGTGGGTACTGGAACTGGGTATTAACATGCATGCTAGTGGAAGGTGACAGGCTCATGGCGTCCTCTGAGGTCTTGGTGCAAGGGGACGGAGAAGCAGTGGGTCACGGCTGAGTAAGCATAGGGAGTTCGGGCTGCTTACGGTACAGGCTGTTCGAGAGCCTGAGCTCCCGGAATGTGCGTCACTCCACTCAGCGAGACGGCATTAAAATTCACAGAGGACGCCTGTGCAAATTAAACAGAAGCACCACGGCTGAGAATGGAAATGTCCTGACAATGATTGACAAAGTTGAGAAAGCCAATCAGAAGAAAACTAAATGTACCCTTGATGTACCAAAAACACGAGGCGAACAAATGATTTGCAGAGAAAGTAGAAATTTGACAAAAAGAGAGTTAAAATTTATGATTCCCCTCTAATAAGGATAAAGCACGCTCATTTTCACACATCTGTCTGTCTGTTGCTCACCTCTACTACAAAATGACAGAGTAGATGGGTATTACCCTGTTAGACTGACATCAACATGATTCTGCTGTGAATCCAGCCTGACTCCACCATCACAGTGGCGTGATGAGCCTGCTCTCCTCTTCCCTAACAGCACACAACCCTGGCAATAGTGAGACTAATAAATGCACAGCATATACATCCACCTATAAATGGCTGTTGTACGTAATAAGTCTAAGTCTAAATATAGAATAAGCATCCCATTTTACAGAAGTATTAATCATTGTAAATAAAAATGAAAGCTTTGTTTTTTTTGTTTTTTTTTTAAGAGATGTATTAGTTAAACAATTAGTCAAAGAAGGAAGTGATTCATTACCGGTCTTCCAGCCAGTAATATTTATTATGTGTCAGGGGCTCTTGTGTAAAAGCATGCATAATGTGAAATAATGAAAGACTTCCTGATAATAGTGTTTTTTAACAAATACTGTGCTGTTGTTACTGAAGGTTGTCACTGTGGACGTCCTGCGTATGACAGGCATGTTTGCTGTCTCCTCTGCACGGACTGTGCAGTTTTGGGTACAGGCTGTTTCCTGCTCCACCTTGCCTCTTAATTACCCATCTGTTTGACCCTCTGACAGTTACCTTTTCCTAGCACTTATAACATGTGACATACTAATGCTTTTTTTCCCCACTCCCTCCTGCCTGCACTTTTGAAACTCCTCGACCTTTCCCAAACATTTGTTGACCTTAGCAGCCCTCAACATTACTTTGTACTTTTAAAGTTATTATAAGCTTATAGATAGCCTGTATTTTAATTAATATTACTCTCAACAGAGCTACTCCCATTCCCACCCCTGTAATAAAGCTATATTCTAATCAACATTGCTGTTTTCTTTCTTAAATGAATAGATAGTCATTGCATATAGTCATAATTTCACCAAGCGAGATAATGCAGAATCCTTAATATTGTGAGATCCATTATGAATGTGTTATGAATGGCTTTTGCTGTTTTGCACAATTATTTTAGGTAGTGCTTTGGTTTATGGACAATGCATGAATTATAAACAGTCTAAGCAAGCATATTAGCTTATTACCCCTGCTTTCATTCCTGAACACCAGCTGCCGTACCCGCAAGCATGATATTATTACTGCTGATACAGCATCAAATTACTTTGGCACGCAGACCACACTAGTATTCCAGGGTCAAACCTTCTGGTTGGTTCCGCTCTCAATTAATAAAAATTTGGCTTAACCCTTAATTCCCCTGTGCAGAACCTGTGCGGCAGCTTTCAATCACGGGACAGAAAATGCCGCCACTCTCGGACCTGCGGGGTCCGTGGGCCAAGTGATTAGCGCTCGTTGGCTGAGACATCACCGGATGATCCGGCAGGGAGCCAGTCCAGGCAGGCGCTGCGTCACCCGAAGCGTCAGCAGTTTGAGACATACGTCTTGAGATATCTGCTGGACGAAATAATACTGGAACCTGCACATATTCACAGGCGAGGTGCTCTACCTTCCTCAGTGATCAGAGGCACAGAATGCTGCTTCGAGGGATGGGCAGAGTGTCCTTGATATAAAAATATATCAAGGGAAAATAAAGACGTAAGGTTTGGGATTACAATAGCCACAGCAAGTTCAACAGTGGATTAAATAAAATGTATAGTTGGAATGGTGCTTAATTAAGTCATGGCTTAATATCGTCTCTCTTTTACAGAGAGCACAAAAAAAAACATACAGCTTAATACATATTGCTTTAAAAAATTCATAAAACATCTTGGGAGTGTTTCAGAATTAATTGGCGGCAGTTCAGAGTCTGCTGGAACGTTCGTTTCACTAAGTCTCTGCTGCAATGCAAGACCACCTTCGGCCAATGGGCGGAATAAGCAAATCAGGATCCAGCCCTTCAAATGGAATGGAAATTAATCAAGGCAGCAAATTAATTGCAGTAAAGCCAAATTGGCCGCCTGGAGGAAATAGCCTTACATCTTGTCCCTCTTGGATAAAGTGTTACATTTTAAAAATCTATAGAAATATGGGCATTTGAGTATAATTTCAAACCATAATGTACCCTGGACTTGGCAAGTTGCGGGGATAAGTTCCAATTATCTGATGCAGGATAAGATTATGTATACAAATGTGAGGTTGTGCTGATTTCTTCCCATTTAAGCCCTGACATACGAAGTGACTAACAATCAGGATACAGTCTATGGTTAGATTTACCGTTAAGCCGTAATATTGATTGCTTATGTATGTGTTTTATATGTGTTGCAAAATATACCCATATTTCACTGCCATAGAAAGTAGTACACTTAAAAATCCATGATATTCACACGCCACACTGACAAATAATTATGACACGGACTAATCACAGGTTTACCTTATAGTCTCTGGGTCACCGGCGCTTCCTAAGGGACGATCCTTAGTGCATTTTATGCCGTTCGAACATGCATACCATTAAAATTCATGCCGAAGGTATACTCGCTACACATTAAGGTACATGCCTCCCAAAATATACCACACGTATGTTCCAGCCCGGCACGAGCCGAAGGATTAATGAATGTCGATCTGTGATTGATACTTTCTTTTTCCTGCTTTCAGCAGAAGCCGTTCTTAATGCGGTGGTGCTGGGGGTAGCAGCTGGGGTAACCATCCCCCCACGGAGCCAAAACGGAGAGGAGGCCACATGCTGTTCACGCCAACACTTTTTTCCCCTCTCTCTCCTTCTAAAGGAAGATTGCTTCTCTGTGGTATTTAAAGAGGAAAACATTTCCTCTTTTTTAGCCTATGCTAAACCACTCTTCTGGTGCAGTGCTACTGATACATTAAGAGTCATACAGTTCTTAGCCTCTAAATGATTGATGGCCCTGCTTAATTTATTTCAGTGTGAGGCAAGCTGAGTGCGACTGTCTCTGAAGCAGGCAAGCTGTTGAAAACGCCGGTAAAAAGATAAATAAATGAAAAACTGTATTAGTGATCTCCAAGCCAGGGAACCAAAATACCTTAATGAAGCGGTGTTTTGATTTTTTCTTCTTTATGACGAGTTTATATTTATTTGTCTTAGGCTTGTTCTGTTGGTGCTATAGGTTTACCAAGATGTTTACTGTATTTAATGCCCATTTGAGCTCTCAAATGGTCGGTTCCTAAAGAAACGTTTAATGTTATTAATATTAGTAGGTGTAGGTCTATATGAGATACAGTTCATTTGGGTTTAGAACCGCAGTCTGAGCCTCAAATCTGGTCCCAGAATTACAAGCAGAATTATCAGCCAGTAATGATGGAAATGACAATAGGAGGGATTTAAAAAAATGGGCCCTGCTGCCACGCCTCCCGGGCGTGGTTAGCCGCAGAGCTGCCAATTAGGCTCCACACGGGAGCACTATAAAGGCGGACAGTACGCAACACACATCGCAAAATATCTGCCAATGTTTCATTGCAATACCGAGCGGTTTCTCGACTCGTGCCGTTCCCTCATTCCCTGCCTTGTCCGTCTGCCTTTTGTCTGCTCCTCACCCACCCTGCCTTCCTTCCCCAGACCAAACCCCGTTCCTGAGTCTCCCGTCCTGCCCGCCCTGCCTGCCCCTGGACTTCAGTCTCCCCTTCCTCTTGTCTCCGTGTCCCGCGCCTGCGTGTAGGACAGACCACCCCGGCTTTCGACCCCAGCTGTCGCCCACGACTACTCTCCTCATCTTGCCCCTTTAAACTCTGTCGCTTGCCCCATCTAATAAAGATCGTTCTGTCCCACAATTCTGGGTCCGTGTTGCCCTTCGAGGGGGTCACCTGACACCTGCTTTCATTCAACAAGAAATTGAGAGCTCTGTTGTCCTCTCAATGTCCGTTACCAGCAGGCTGATAAGTGAGAGCCTTGGAGACTGCATAAACAATTTAACAATGTGTTTTGCCTAGCAATGTTTTCAGGGAAAGGAAGTAGCATATTGCTAGCACCCTTAGGCATCTGTCTGAGGAGAATTGAAAATGTACATTCTTCCCAAAACGAACATGAATAATGCATGCTATAATCTCCCTCCTTTTTTAGTATCTATCAAGAGATGAAAAGGGAAACGAACTTCGCGATCTGGATCCCCCTCCGATCCCCATATAAAGGGTGCCCCCCCCCCCAGAAATTCACATCAATTACGTTGTATACCTCCAGTGAAAAATGAGTGGTGTAATTATATAGTCCAGATGGGTGTGACATTATGGTACAAGCTGTGCATCACTGAGACCATGTGAGAAATAATGTTAACCTGCTATATACTGTAAAACAAGGCAGAAATAATGGATGTCCTGTGCAGGACTGGCAGTTATGGATGGATTGATCAATGATTTATACATTTAAAACCCAAACAAACATTTCTCACTGTTTGGATGGTTCATTGTAGTTATTATTGTTTGTTTTGTGTTTTCATTGCCTACTTTGTTTTCTTTTTATGTATTTGAAAAAATAATTATGTTCACTTATTTCATAATTTGAAAAATATAATATGAATATGCCGGGCAGAGCACATGAACGACATCTAGCTCTCAGGAATTTTAATTCATTTTCTTTCCTTAAAGCAGTATTTCCAAGAATGATGTTATTGCTGCATTAAATGTTCTTATTAATTCTAATCAGCAGTGATGGGTGAAGCATCAAAGCACACAGCGGGTGGGACGATCTTTCACTGCTGACCACGGTCGGTTTAACCACCTTTGGTTGCCTTATTTACTCTCTTCAGACTGAACTGGCGAATTGCAGCACTCATTAGTCCAATCAATGAAGCTCGATTTCTCCAATTACAATGAATAAGTTCCAATTAATTCCGGAATATATAAGATGCTTCTTCATATAGTTGGGCAGATTGATGTTCATTTCATGGTGCTTTTGTGAAATCTCACATTGGCAGATAAAAACTATTTACCTAATTATTAAGAATGTGGTTTCATACGCATTCTTATTTTTAGAAAATTTTACTGTTTCAGTATGAAGGGTCATGTAGATCCCCATGAAAAATCCAGACACACTCTGTGGCCAATCATGTTGTTAATTTCATCTATAATGTGGTGTGTGGGGTGGCAGTAGAGCGGCAGGACAGCACAATAGACAGTGATGTTTCCAATCAAATGCTCCAGCGGGGTGTTTATTGTTGAGGTTCAGGGCAGAGGAGTGCATGGCCCCCACACAGTAGTTGCCAGCCAGGCCTTGTTATGGGTGAGGGTCTGTCTTCATGTGTCTCCCTGGTGTCCACAGTACTGGTGCTGAACTGTTGACAGGCGGCAGCTGTCCGTAGTGCTAAAGGGTAAATGCTGTCGCTTGTCAGCTGGGTTGGCGTGCTGTGCCCATGAGGAATCCCGAGGCTCTGCTGTGAAACTCCCCCAAAAGCAATGTTTCTGGCAATCAGGGTGAACTTCTCCACCAGAACTGCGGAACCAAGAGACCACCAGCAGGACCTAGGAAGGTGCTGTACCTAGAACGAGAAACCATCAGTTAGAGGCGTCCAGCGGCCTGCCACATCCATTGCAGATGGCTATAATCAGTGCCACTATGTAGCTCCTCCCCGGCCCACTTAATGGCTATGGCCTTATTTTCTATTACCACATACTTGCTCTCTCGATATCATATGATATCATATTTCTGAGCCAGCACAGCTCTGGGCCCAGTGTCAGACGCATATATTTGGAGAATGAAAGACCAGTCAAATTCTGGGTTTCACAGCACATGGTCTGTAGGCACACCATCCTTTTTCATCGAATTTGCTGACGGGAGAGTCTGATAGAGAAACAATGAATGAATTTCCTATAGTACACCACCAACTCCAACTAGCCTCGAACCTGGGTCTTTCTCTGTGGGGTGGGGGCATTCTATATAGCAGAAACATTTCTTCTTTTCCTATAGACCAAATGCTGTACTGAGTCCAAAGTGGCATTTTTTTGGGATCAGGTCAGGTTATTCAGCACCATCCAGCACCCTCATGGATCATCTCGTGTTCATTCTAACCTTCTGAATATTACAACCACACATCTAGGTCCCTAGGGCCATACCACATCCATTATGTGATGGAAGGTTGCTGGTGCCCTATGCAGCCCAAATAGCAGAACCATATACTGCCAGTGTCCATCAGGGATACTGAAGGCATATGAGTATGTGATACTGCTTAGTGAGGTACAAGATCAAGATATTCCAAACTTTGCCAAGCCACTCTATCAGCTAAATGAGGGACACAGAACATGCTATCAAATATGGGAACCATGGTGATTAGACCTACCTGCTGGCATCAATGGTTTCAATGACCCCCATCTCTAACTTTTCCTCTATTTCTTCTTTAACCGATTCCTACTTTCATAACCACAAGGATGTCTTTTTCTATACCTACACAAGTGGTTCAGAGGATATAACCTTCCTGAGGGCAAAAGCCTCAGGACATTTGGTGGCACCCTGGTGGAATTTGAGGAATCAATCTCAATCAATATATTTTTCTAGGGTGTTCCAGACTCCCAGGTATCCCTAAAAAGTGGGCCAGGTACATCACAGCATCCGTGGATGGTAGACCACCAAGCCTTCTATAGGTAAACCCTTTCTGGTGGCCGCAGATTGCTATGAAGTTTGGGCACATCCTTGTCCCCTCTGCTCCTCCTCAATGATGAGCATCTGCGATTCTGTGACTTCAGGGGGGACTATTGTTCCTGAACCTCTTGAAAAGGATCAGAAAGAGGTGGTGGTGGTGGAGGATCATGCCTCACGTTCATTGTCTGCTTCTTCAGCCACTTCTTCTGCTAGGAGGGGAGTTAACTGAGTTGGGGTTTAGGTTTCTGTTCGGACACATTCACTCTTATTCTACAACTGTGAGAACCCAAAGCAGTTTCTCCTGTTCAGCAACAGTACCAGCAGATTTATCTATCTACATTTCATGGTGGGAGTTTCGTCTTCCAAATGCTGTTCCAACAGGATTCCAGTGGTTGAGGACTACCAACTCGACCCATTCTGGTGTGCATATAGGCACTGGAGGTACAGGGTACAGGGGAGAGGAGTACAAGGCTTTGGAGGGGGGTGCAGGGGTTCAAAGTCATGAAGTAGGGCAGGGGACCTGAGTACAGGCAGTGGACATCCCAGCTGGTGTCTCAGCAGCAGACATTCAGTAATATCTTATTCGGAGTTCTCAGTGTCTCTGCAGGGGCAAAAAAAAGTGTACTTCAATTTAAATGTTCCGCTGATGCTAGCAGGCAGGCCTGCCCTGTAGCCGGCTACTCTCTCTTTTTTTGTTCGACTATCTCCTTTTCTTTGTCCTCCACACACTGTCCTCAGCTGGCCCCACACTGTGGTTGCCAGGCAGGCCTTGTTATGAGTGCGGTCTGTCTCCATGTGCCACCCTGGTGTCCACAGCACTGGTGCTAAACTGTTGACAGGCAGCAGCTGGCTATAATTCTGAAGGGTGAATGCTGTTGTCTGTCAACTAGTTGGTGTAGGGGCCCCATGAGGCTCCTGACATATACATCATCGCTGGCCAATGAAAAACACGTATCTCCAAAAACCCACTATTTCGGGAGCAGGAAAAAAAATGCATTTTCTCAAAAACTGCTTTGCAAAATAAACCCAAAACAAGACTATGAGACAGCCTTAACTTCACAGATATAAAACTGTCTTTACACAGCTGTCACTGAACGGTTTCATGTTTGAAATGGACTTACATGGGTTGTTGTCAGCGAATATGCACCTGCGTGGTTTTCCATTTTATCCGCCTATTAGTGTTAAGTTGTTCGAGTTAACAATATATAATGTGACATAATCCATACAAATGACCAGCCTGAATACAAAAGTTAACTTGTACAAACATAAATTCTGTTTTCAAAAAGCATAGGGTATAACTTTACCTCGAGAGCACAAACGTGAGGTACTCGTAAATTACACAGCTGAGGTAAATTAATTGTTGCTCTTCCACACATAGGGCAGGTGATACGCAGTTTTGATGGCCACCTTTGACATCCAGTGCAGATACTACTTCAATATATTACTTCATAAAACATGTTTTCATTGGTCAATTGCATGTCAAACACTATCAGTAGATAGAGAATAATGGGTGTATTACATCTATTGTATAGTAAAAAGTCACAATCTTGAAAAAGTGGACATAGGCGGTTTTCCTAGTACATTGAGAATGTGGTAATATAGCACACTGGGGCAGTACAGTGTTTCCCACTGAGTGCAGTGGCCGTCCTCATTCATTATTCACTGGAATGATGATATTGAGTATGTTAAAACATTGTTATTGACCAATGCATTTTAGAGATTTAATATAATTCTGTTGGTTGTCATTAAAGTGTGTATAAAAATCGGTACATTTAGAAGACTCAAAGCCATGTTTACACATTATTATTATTAATCTCATATAAATTTTTTTAATTCCTCTAATGCCGATTAGTCCAGCACAGCTTTCCAGAATATAATCATTATGTTAGAGAAGCTCAGTGTACCAAATACATGCAGAATTTGCCAGTAAATAGTAACCGAAAGTAATGGAAGCATGTTACTTCCTTTATTAGTTAAATGTAATGTATTTTCGTGGATATTAGGCGCTATAGGGAAGACAGTATTGATCTGTTGAGTTTCAAATTCAAACCAAAGTGTAACAAATTCATTAAGGTGTTCTGGAAAACAGTTTTCCAGTATCTTAACGAAAAATCCATTCATCCATTCATAAGCCTATCCATCCATCCATCTTCAAAATGCTTATCTAGTAGAGGGTCACAGGGATATATTAAACAATAAATATTCTATACTATTTTCTGAATTGATGTGCAATAAATGAAAATTTGATGTTCTGTTTAACAAAACACATGTTCAGTTATTATTTCTAGGTATAGAATTATTCTACTTGAATAAGTTACACAAATGAGAAAACAGTGAGGTCACAAGCCACTTATATTTCTATTGCGATACACAAGATCGATATTATGTGTGACAGTTTTAATGAATAGTTATGTCCTGTCCGAGTAGGCGGGACTGGCGCTCTGAAAAATCAATACAATACTGTTCAGGTGTTACTGCTATTCTGTTCAGCTGTTGGCCAATGCAAACACATAAAAGGAAAAAAGAAATCAGGATGTGAGACCTTGGGAATGTTGTTTGACCAAATACCCAGACCGCAGCGTTTATTTAAGAACTTCCAGGCATCACGCCCATCAAACTGCATCTGACTATCACTCCTCTTTAATACTCAGGGGCAGTGTCATGCAGGCACATGCAAATAAATTTAACCATCCTCTTTGACAGTCTGAGCTTAACTCAAGATTTCTTCAAAGAATAATGAGAGCTATATTACAAAAATATTTTGTGTGTGTGTGTTAATAGGCAGGCTTTGTTTTTCATAAATACTTCACAACTTTGTAATAATTATTCAGCTCATTATGAAAGAATACACTTTCACAGTATGTGTTTTGCTAGATTTGCATAAAATACTAAGGTACCGGCACTGGAATTCCAAATACTGCATCAGTATTATAAGTTACTATGAGCACTTCTTGATAGTAATTCCCAGATCACTGCAGTGCTGGTCCTGGGTTTCCATGCAAGATAATGCCAAGCTGTATTAAGCACTGCATTCACTAATCACCCTGTCCTTGCTCTGACCTTCCCACAGACTCCCAGTCCCACAGACTCCTTAAAAAAAATATGATGATGACACATTTGCAGGCTGCTTTCAGTATCATTTACAGAGCATGTAAATATACTGTCTGCAACACAACATGAAATGGAAATCAGTAATATTGAGTACATAGTACATACTTGTTATATGAATCTCATACTAATTTATTATAGAAAAATGCAGTGTAAACTGTGAAATTATGTACTAGTAAATATTTGTATAATAACGAGAGTCTTGGGATCCACAGTGTGGTATGGCAGCTTATATAAACTTGTGGAGGTTTTGGATAATAGCCTATAAACAAAACAATATCCTTTACCAGCTGAGTTCATACCAAAAACTAAACAATTCAGAGGATAATTTTGCCAGTGTTTTGTTTAATGAAAGACCATCTGCTCAGATCACTGGCGCTTTCAAAATACAAATGATTTTTGCTGCGGCGTGTGATCTCTGCAGCTTTAAGTCTTTGGTCTAGAAGGAAAATGAGATGTTGAAATAATGGCAAATTTAGAAAAAAGAGATTTGTTTAAATTAATTGTACCTCATCCCTATCTAAAGCAATCTGGAACAAATTTAGAAGGAAAAGGAGATGTCTAGACAAGGTTATGCTAAAACCAATTATGGCATTCATTTTGTGCTTCAGTTATTTAAAACGAAATGCATTAATTAGACAATGGAAAATACATCTTGTTATTTCCAGCTTGTAGTTATGGCTTGTCTCTTTAAGCTGCACTCAAAGCAAGCTTTAGTCCATTTTCCAGTTAGCAACAGCACAGAGAAGTATTTTTGGTAACACTGTACTTAAGGCTCTCATTTATAATTTGCTATTTACCTTCATAATGCATTATAATGGTGTGTATAAGAATGAATAAAGAATTACAGCATCTTGTATGGATAGTCATAAGGCATTATAGTGCTGATTATAAAACTTCATAAGCTCCAATGAAGCTGTCATCTATAATGCACTATAGATACCTTCATAATGCATTATAAGGGTTGAAATAAGAATGAAGGATACTTTGCACTGCACTATGAAGGGGTATTACAGATGAGAGCTTCACAAAGTATTCACAATGCATAATGAACATGAACGTTTTGACTGCCATGTTTATAATGCCTTACAAATGCATTTAATGTGTTATTAACAAGTACATAAATCCTTAGACAAGGCATTCATAAAGAGTGCTTATTTTTTTTAGGGAATCCAAATAATCGGCATACTTAAGGAGTCCTTGGGCTGTGCTGTAGCTTTGCAGCATGACATCTTAGTAAGGATGCGGATTCACATGTGATGCCCATTGTCTGCCTGTGCAGGTTTCATGTTCTCCCTGTATTCTCTGGCTACTCCCAAACTCCAGCAATTTACAGTTAAGTGCAACGTAGGGGCTACGGAGAGTGATTGTGGTACAATGCCCTAGCATCCTGTCCAGGGTATACCGCTGATAGAGGGAAAAAAATGAATAATCCTTTGTCCAAGACAATATGTACAGATGCTCCTCCACTTACGTTGGGGTTACATTCCAATGAACCCATCGTGAGTTGAAAATATTGTAAATCAAAAAACAAAGAGCATTGTATGGCGTATGTCTAACCCAGGAACAGATCAAAATTCAAAGTTTGGTCTGATGACTACTGAGTTTGGATCGCTATCACGCCATTACAAATGCGAAATATCGTAACCAGCGGGGAGCTTCTGTAATAGGTGAAGTCCTGGGTATGTGAGGTAGTCAGAAGGTGCCTGAATACTCACCAGGGTATATATTTCACATAGGCTACAGTTAGTGAGGGTGAAGAGCCTGTGAAGAACAGAACTGATGAAAATAGTTAGAGGAAATACAAGATACTTTACCCTGAGAGCAGGAAGAATAATCACTGAAGAATAATAATCATTTAAAAAAATAATACAACTATTATCAAGGCCACCTTCACAAATTGCAACAATGGGCCTTGAAACCGGCGAATTGGATGACAAGGTAATTCTGTGGATTATAGGCAGTCAATAACGTGGAACAGCGACATCAGTCACATCAGTAGACCTGCAAACGCAAATGCAAGAAATGCAACTATGCCGCACTTGTCATAACGTTGTAGCACAATGCACGTTTGTAGTGATGCTGGTGTAAATAAATCTACCACGCTGCCAAATGTATACAAGTTTAGCACGTACAATTTTGTACGGTGCATGATACTGATAATAAAGACACTACTGTACATGTTTGCACAATGACGAAATTGCCTAACGACGCATTTCTCAGGATGTATCCCCGTCGTTAAACGATGCATGACTGCATATCCACCCGTCCATCTTCAGTAACTGCTTATTTCAGACACGGTTGTGGTAAGATGGGAACTAATACCAGCAAGTGCAGGGCACTTGGGGGCTGTTCACCGGAATGGGATGTCAGTCCATTATGCAGAAGAAACTCACAATCAGACACTATGAGCAATTTAGAAACACCAGTTAACCTCACTGCATTTTTCTTAACTGCATGCTGACTGGAGTAACCAGAGGAAACACAGTGAGGATTAGTAAACTACATACACAAGTAGTTGGTTGGAATTTGAATCAAGAGCATAGCTTTGGCTGCAACATTGGTAGGGGGCAAATCAGCCCTAAACCCCAGACAAACACACATGGTATACCCACAATATTAGTAGGGACATAGTTCTACCATCCAAACCTTTGAAGATTAGGGATCTTCAAATCTGAACCTCGATTCCAAATCCAGACCAGGTTTTCAGTTCTCCCGGGTAGTTAGTTTAATATTTACTGATTCTGATTGGCCAGAGGCTTCACACCAGAATCAGAGGTAAAGGAAGGCTGGAACATCAGCGGTGCTCAGCCCTTGAGGACCGTGATTTTGAGTAGCTCTGCTTTATATGAACCTAGAACGATGGAGATGTGCTGTTATATGTGTGTGTTAATAATGAAATTTAATTATTGGTATATCTACATTATGAGTGTGCATAATGATTTTCAGTGAAACCTTAAATCCGAAACAGTGTCCGATTCAAAAAAAAAGGAAGAGAAAAGAGAACAATCTTCTTTTCTGCGCATGTCGAATCCACCACCCGTAAGATCAGCATTTGCAAGTCAGGCTCTTTTTTTAATACAGCAAGGCCCACGAGAACGTGTGGGACCCAGAAAAATTTGTGGAAACACAAAGCAGAACGCAGCAGGAAGGCCTTCTGCTAATATGTTTGGAATCTGGCACGACTGCGTTCAAGGTCAAGAATTTACAAGAGAAGTGCTGTGTGCTGCATTTTTCTCCCTTACTGGTTGATTCTCGCTGATTAGGTAGCAGCCACTGCAGCAGAGAAACAAATCCCCATTCAGAATGTCATTCTTTACTCCTTTTCGGATGAAATGTATTTGTTCTAAATGTTTGGCTGGCGTACAACTTAAGCAAAGGTTTTCGCCATGCAAGCGGCGCATGTTTTAACTGCACAAGTACATGCATTTGCTGTAGATTTAGATCTGTTGCCACTCACAGTTTGGCCAAATTTTGAATGCTGGTACCTTCTAGCTGTGATTTATAGGTCTCGGGATGAAAGTATATTTGACTCAGCAGAACACACCATAGCAATAAGAGTGAATGCAACAGCTTTATATAAGCACTTCTTAATCATTAAAATCGTACAGAAATATACCTGGATAAAACAAAATACAAAGGTCATAATGCAATTTGATAGCATATTCCCACCGGTGGACACTGCTCCTATGAGTGTAGGGCTTGCACCTCCATCTATTGCGTTCCCCCACCGACTGGGAAATTTACGCTGCCAAATTTGGGCGGCTGCATTGCCCTGAGTGCCCAAAGTTTGGCTCTAGATTCCTGTTTGGATAATGAATACCATCTACAGTTTTGTCTACAGCCTTGTAACTTACTGTATTTAAAAAGTAAATTAAACTATATATATTTCTCTCGTCCGCTTTTAACAAGTTATTGTACCTCAGATATTGGAAAATCTGCGTTTAATGATTCTGAGTAACCAGAGTATCCTCTGAAATGTTTTTGGTCCGACAGTCCTTGGAAAGAGATCAAAATATCATCATTAGAGAAACTGCACATGAGAATTAGCTCCAAAAAAACAGCAAGCTAATAGTTTCTAATTAAAATTAGCATCTGGTGTAAAGGTCAGCTATTACGTAGGACAAGAAGGAAGGCTTTTGTTTCATTTTCTGCATGTAATACTGTACTCTTGTGTTTGTGAATCATAAAATGGCTGGATTGTAAATCACCACTAAACTAACTAAACCAAACAAAAAAATGCACAAAACAGAAGCAGGACTCACTTCCATGTGATAGGAAAGCAAACATACAACAATACAAACAAAAAGTGATTTAAAAAGTTATACAAAAATTACCGCAAGTATATTTTTAAAAATATACAGCTACGGTTAGGCTTCATAACCATCTTAAAGTTAGGGTTTAGGTTAGGGTTAGGTTTAGGGTCATGCTCTGTTTTAGGGTAGGCAGTATTTGGTTAAGGTCATTTGGAAACGGGGAATCCACTTTTATAATCCATTCCTTTTCTTTTCTCTTTCCGTCTTCTTCAGTCCAGTTCTGGATGGATTCCACTCCTGTGATCTATAGAGAAAGTTTGTCACCAGGTGAAAGCGTGACTGAAGGTTGTAGGATGTGTTGTACTAATCTGGTTCTAATTTTTGCTCATGTTTCTACAATGCATGTGACCTCACATCGCATATGCAGTTGGTTGTGTTTTCTGTTGATCACCATGCACCATGCTTTTTACTAGATAGTCTTTTATGTTTTGCTTCTTGTTAAATCTTGATATATATACTTTGATTTGTTATAATGTCTAAGTCCTGTAGTTTTAACCTAACCCTGAATGTAACCATAATCCTTAAAGCAATTTTGCCAAAATTAACTTTAGAGTTGTACCTTATCTGCTTTCTTCATATAATTTTGGGTAAACACGACTCAAAATGTTGAACGTCCACTGTAACACCTTTTTCTGCCCTAAGTTATTGAGACGGCTCAGTAGAAATAGATACGTTGGCTTATGTCTGCTTTAAAGGTATTATTACATTAAAGAATTTATATGGTTATTCTTGCCTGGAAACACTGGAAAGGACAAATTCATACAATCACAGTGAGTTTGTGGAGCTGTTTCTTATTTTTTCTTCTCCTCAGTGTTGGTATACAGCTTCCAGGAAGGTTCTTTTGACTAAAACAACTATCAGTCTGTCCCCGTGCATCTGTCGATATTGTTTATAAATCAGGGAATAGACATTTCTTTACAAGTCTGTTTATGTGGCAATGATTGTAAATTGCAGTGTTTTAATATATCATTGCTCTGTATCGGCATAATGTTCACTCAGTCCAAATAGGATGAAAAATCCCAATAAAAATGCCACATCGGTTGCTTTCTACAAACCTTAGTACTCTGAGTAGCTATTTATTTCTGCGTAATAGTCATTGAGCACTTTACTGCCATAAAGATAATAAGCGTCTGCCTCCCACCCACAGAACTCGATGTTCATCTGAATTCCAGGAAGACTTCAGGAACTAGAAACACCAGCAATCAACAAATTACAGAGAAAATCCACGAAAACAGAGTCACAGAAATGAATAAAAAAATAAAACCTTTCTCCGCTGGTATCAGTACTTCTCCTTTATTCGTCACCAAAAGACATTTCAATATTTCCAGAACTATCCTGAACACATAATGATATTTGTTGAAGTCTGAAATTATGGCAAATCAAAATTGTACTGCAAGCTATCCTTCCTGGCCCGAGGAACATTTTGTAAGGGGAAGTATCAGTGATGATACCCTGAGATGCCGTTTTGTTCCACATTGCTAAGCATATCTCCTCTCTGATTTCCCAGAGGTCATCACTTCTGCAGGGAGCGTGGTAGGCACTATCCATAATGATGATGTTACAGTAAGTGTCCGGGCTGAGAAGGGCACTATATAATATACGTTAAGTGTAAGGAAAGGAGGGTCAATCAAACAAACTAAATTCTATTTAAATTTCAGCAAAGCCACAAGAAGTGAAACTCCGTCATAACCAGGTAAACAGCTTCATTATGTCAGTCTCAGGCGACCAAGGTACCCGATGGGCTTTACATTTCAAAAGAATGCTTAATACATAACAGATAGACCAGATACTGGCAATAAAGGTAATTTCCTAGAGTAAGAAAAGTAGTATTTTTTTAACTAAATATAATTAGAATTTTTCCGTTGAGGCTCCATATTGATATTAGTAATGTAATTTGCGCCAACAGAAGTAATTATAATACAATGCATTTTTTACAATGACAAATCAATAAAAATGGGTGATTATCCATTTTTGGCTCTTAAGTCAGGAAAATAATGACATCGGGCATGTGGTTGCACATGACAGCTGAAGAGCATAGAATTGGAAAATCAACTGAACGTTAAAGAGCATCGTTGGCTTTTTGAGAATGTGACTGATCTAGTTTCCAGTCTCTCACAAACTTGAAAGAACCCAGTGAGACAACTAAGGCACTTTATGTGTACAGAGACTGAAATGGAGGTTGTACATAAACACATGACAAATTTTGCCTACAAAAACGAGGTGTTAACTCTGAATTTGAAATGACTAAGTACACTATATCGACAAAAGTACCTGGGATACCAGGCCATTGCACCCATGGGATATGTTATAACATCCCGTTCTATATCCATAGGCATCAACATGGAGTTGGTCCCCCCTTTGCAGATATAACAGCTGCCACTCTTCTGGGAACAGTTTTCACAAGATTCTGGAGTCTTGGGAATTTTGGCCCATTCATCCAGAAGAGCATTTGTGAGGTCAGGCACTGATGTTAAAGGTGAAGGCCTGGCTCGCAATCTTCAATTTAGTTCATCCCAAAGGTGTTTGATGGCGTTGAGGTCAGGGTTCTGTACGGGCCAGTCAAGTTCTTCCACACCAAACTCACCCAACCATGTCTTTATGGACCTTGATTTCTGTAAAGGGGTACTGTCATGCTAGAACAGAAAAGGGCCTTCCCCAAACTGTTCCCCTGAAATTGGAAACAAATGATTGTTCAAAATGTCTTGGTACGCCGAAGCATTAAGAGTTACCTTCACTGGTTCTAAGGGACCCGGCCCAACCCCTGAAAACAACATACCATTATCCCTCCTCCACCAAACTTTACAGTTGGTACAATGCAGTGAGGCAGGTAATGTTCTCCTGGCATCTGCCAAACCCAGACCTGTCCATCACACTGCCAGACAGAGAAGCGTGCTTCGTCACTCTAAAGAACACAGTTTCACTGCTCCAGAGTCCAGTGGCAGTGTGCTTTACACCACTGCATCCAACGCTTGGCATTGCACTTGGTGATGTGAGGCTTGCATGCAGCTGCTCAGCCAAGGAAGCCCATTCCATGAAGCCCCCAGTGCACAGTTTTTATGCTGGGGTTAATGCCAGAGGAAGTTTATTGAGTAAATAGAGCCTTTGTTAACTTTCATGCACTACACGCCTCAGCATGCAGTGACTGTGCTCTGTTACTTTACATGCTCTGCCACTTTCTGGCTCAGATTCTGCTCTTCCACTTTGCAATGATTGCTTAAAGTTGGCCATGCAATATCTAACAGGGATACATTTTTACAAACTGACTTATTGCAAAGGCAGTATCCTATGACAGTACTAGGCTTGAATTCACTAAGCTCTTCAGAATTACCCCTTCTTTCACAAATGTTTATAAACCTGACTGCATGCCTAGACGCTTGATTTTATTTACCTGTGGCAGTGGCTCTGAATGAAACACATGTATTCAATGATTAAGAGGTGTATCTCCATGCTTTTGTCTATGTAGTGTATATTAACATGAAGGGCTAGCAAATAGCTTTGAGGGTAACACTGTGGTCTCACTACTCCTTGGCTGGTGGCTTAGGGTCGTTGCTCTGTGAGTTTAGAGTTTGCATGATTTCTCTTTCACTCCTTCTCATCCAACAGCCCAAAGGCATGAGATGCAGGTGAGCGGATGCACGCAAACTGAGGAGCTATGAGAGCACGTACCCTGTGACGGAGAAGCATCTGCATCTTTGCATCCCCTGCCCTGTGCTTCCTGGAATAGACGGCAGGCTCACTATAACCTTGCGATGGATGATCATAAGGATATATTTATCTTTATTTGCACATTCCAAACAAGCATGGCATGGTACAAGGCAGGTTAGAGAAAATAACAAGGGAAAAGACATGTAACTTAATCATTTTACAGAACATTAAAATGCATGCTTACAGTATTCAGCACGATTGGTGCAATAACTCACCCTGAAATGCACCTTGTTGGTTTTTTTAAACGCCATGTAAATAATTGTGTGTTCATTTCTTTTTTCCTCTCCTTTGCAGTCACATGCCATTATAATGGCTTATTTCCATTTCTTATGACATGCCAGAAAAATATCAGCATCGTGGACATTCTGTGAAAACACTGTGATGCTGAAAATCCAACAGAATAAACCAGATCTGTGTTTTACTTCTCGATCGAAATCATGTGAATGAGTTTGCTTAGAGAAGGACCGTAAATAAGTAGATTGATTGAATGTATCAAAGGACCAGCTCTTTCCCTGCCTTGTAATTTCATGGTTGAAAGGCTAACAGCTTATTTGAATAAATGAATCAATTATAACACAGTGTAAAGTGTTTGATTAAACAGGATAATCGTTGCCATTATTTGCAGGAGCCATTATCATCTAGTAAGTTTTCAATCTGTATTGTACTGCATGATATAGTAAATTTAAATTAGAATTCATTTTTAACTTATCATTTGAGAACTAAAGTGAAAATAGGTGTGTTTATTCTCTAAAGCACATAAACCCCAATGATATGACAGTAGGTTTAGTTAACATGGACAAAGTGAAAATGTGTCCTATTTATCAGGTTTTACCATGATAAATTGTTCATGAACGTTTGTTGTTTTGCTTAATTTATTTTGTGGGACGACACGATACATTAAATTGTATTTAAAAAGTATATAATTTTATGAGCATATACTGTATATATCACTACTAAACGCATGAATGTTCAGCATATTAGATAAAAAAGAAACGGAATATCCTTTCGGAGAAGGTGCCATTTTCTAACTCGCCTCTTTTGGCATTTCGGATCTCTTTGATAGCTTGTTAATCTTAATTAGGGGACCTTCATTTGCTTAACATATGCACTTATCCGCATGCAAGTCTTACATTCATTTAGCCAGATATTTTATTAAAACAGACCTGATTAATCAACTGTCACACATGGAGAGAAGTACTCAACTGGGATATAAACCTGAAGTCCAGATTCACAAATGCTACATCACACAGTAGCTCAGTTTAACACCTGCAGTTATTACTCTGACGGCACTTAATAAATCCTCAAACGCAATGGGACAGGCACATCTTGGAATCGATGTGGCACAGCTTCCAAGAGGCTCAACAACTCAGAAGCCGTTCCTCAGTAAATAGCTGAGAGCTGCTGTTGAGGAATGGACCAATACAGGCAGCAGAACAGTGTAACTAATAGATAGAGCCAGATAAGTCAAGACCTTCAAGCTGGTGTTTAAATAGCTGGATGATCACTACATACTATATTGTAATATAATACTATATTGTAATATATTCTATACGTATGCTGCATGGGGTCTTTTCTGCCCCCCACGCACATGTCTGACTGTGGCAAGTGGTTCAAAGATAGATCAAAGGATTATTGCACCATTTTGTGCCATGTTGTTTGCACTTGTTCTGCAACAATCAATGTAACATTCTGGAAAAAGTGAAATGCATGATGGGAAAGCCCTACCACCCGCTTACGTCGTGCCACAGAGTGTTCTGTGCTAACAATGACATGAACAGAGACGCACTGCAATTCATTGCAGTGCTATGACATGTATGGCAAGTCTCTTGATGCACAGTGTGTTTTATTTTCATTTCCCACCTCCAGAATTGTGTGTTTGACCCCATAAAAGAAAAAAAACTTTTATTGGCCATTCGTGCAAGCAGGTTCATAGCAATTGTTTTCCTTTTCTTTCCCACCTACCCTGTCTTGCTGTCCTGAGACACACACACACACATCCAGGTGAGAGAAGTCTGGGGTCAAAACCCAGGGTCAGCCAATCCAGAAACAGGCACAAACACCCAAACCACAGTCACACATCCTCTCCTCTCTGTGGATTTAGTGCAGTCTTTTGTTTCCACAGTCCAAAATAAGTGGTTGGGGATAGATGCTGACACTACATTGACCGGGTGAACAGTTTACCCTGCCTGGTGACCTGTCCATCTTTGGAGTCCCGTCTTGTCCTAATTGGATCAGTGGTTATTGAAAAGTGGTGCAAATCACCATGTATTTCCTTGCCAATTTGTCAATAAAATTCTCTCTGTCTCTATCTCTCTCTCTCTCTCTGTATTCTCTCTCCCTCTCACTCTACACACACACACACACACACATATCACTTTCTAGGTAATGTTTTCACTGGAGTAGGTTATGATTCTAAGCGTGGACTGGTAAAATGGAACCTTTTTCATGTTCCTCATAACAAAGTCACCCGAGCCTTAAATGATTGTGATAGTTTATCTTACTGTAGAAATACATAAAGCAGACTTTAAAGGTCGCCTTCAATGTTCATCCAACCTTAAGCTGAGTGATCATGTTGTGCGTCGTTTGATAAGCGTCTATAATAGTCATATTGCGGTAAGGGCATTACATTTGTGTTCCAGAAACTGATGCCTTCTGACCAGAAATGGTTGAATGTGTTCGGGTACGTACAGTATTACAATAATTGTATATCACTAATAAATGCACGGCTGTGTAAGTACTCGATAGACGTATGGGTGAAGTGACTTTGCCTCATGGTGTCCAATTCCCATTCTGAATCTCTAAAGGACGTGACAGTCTGACTTTCATTTTACAGTGACTTTTGCCAATTACTGTAATGAATGCAGGACAGGACGAGTAAGAACATTTGTTCCCATTTACATTGTGACTCGGGGTAGAGGGAATACCGAATCACATTATGCGGTGCACAAACAAGCTATAAACAATATTTCCTTAATATCTACAGTTAATATGTAGCCTTTAAGGAGAGTATTAAGCTGACGTTTCTCTTTCAAAGTTCATTTTAAAAAGCTCCATCTGGCTGAAATGTCCTAGATATTTTTTAAGAATTTCTTTCATGCCTGCGAGTTCCTCTGTGACATGATATAGCCCTCAGATTTATTCGGGTAATTTTTCCAGATAGGGCCCTTGAATACAAATGAATAGACAAAGTAGCTTTTCAAAAGGCATTATTTCATGCAAATTTAAGCTATAATGATATTAATGCTATTCCCACATTTAAGGACAGGAATTATGGACTCTCATTAAAAGTATAATTCATTCTGAGTTATAACTTTATGTATTTTAAGCATTTATGTGCTCCCAATATAATCATAATGACTCGAGTAACTACAATTCTCAGTAAAACATTAATAGGAATCAGTGTTTAATAAATGTGTTTTGTTTTCACGCCTGTTATGTCTCTGTTTGTTTTTCTCTTTCGTTCTAAAATGTGCATAAACTTGATTTGTTTCGGTGTGTTTTTGCAGAGTCAACAGCTTTCTGCATAGTTTCCCGTTTCTGTAGATCACTGGAGAAGCCCCATTTGGAAGTGAAATCCCTCTTGATGGTAGCAGTATTTGCTGTCATGATGAGATGCCCGTTGCTAATGGAAACAGTTTGGCCCGGTGCCTTTGGCTCAACAGGCGAACCGTTTCGACGATGTCTTGGCTGAAGGGTGTCAGAAGAAACACTTGGCTTGCACTGCGCACACAGAAACTCGTGGAGAAAAGGGCGGCTTACTGCCATTTCGCTCGTGCTGACAATTCGTTTTCTGTTCCATTGATTAACTATCCAGCCTAGTGATAGCTAATCACCCCGCACATTGCATCTCCCCCATTCCCCAAAACCTTGTGACTATCAAGTGCTTGGATGCGCCAATGAAAATCTTGTCGGGTTTGCGTACAGTATGAATGGTGCCTGAACTATCTATATGATTTCTAGTTACAGGGCATTATGAAAGTTAGTGATGAAGGCGTCACATTGCATTAAGCAAAATTATGGCTTCTCTATTTTTATACTGTTTTCACAAATGCTGCAGGAGCAGCCAAAATGCCAGCACCGTCCAGGCAAATCTTTTTAGCCGCGTGTCAGACAAAGCATCATTACTGAGATCACAGTGCATGATTATGCAGCGGCTGCTTAACACGCGTTTACATTAATTCAAGATGCATGAAAAGACAAGTACAACTAAGTGAAGCAGAGATAAAAGTTTTTAATAACATTTTTCATCGCTCCGCATGTTGTTGAATTATTAATCTGGATGACTGTAAGTCAGCCATAAGCCATTTGTGAGAAGAAAGCGATATGGATGAGATAGGAAGTCGCAAGGGGGTTGACATATGTATCTTCTGTTATTACATATTTCATGCAAAACAAACAAAGCCTTGCTCATGTCCGTTATTTGCATAGGATTAATTGCACAGTGCCTAGCAGTACCCCTCCCCAATGTGGTTAGCTTGTTAATCGTTAATTGCTTTCAGTGGCTCAGTCCCTGAGAGTGAAGGTGTGTTTAGTGCAGCCTGTTACCACATGCTGAATGGTCCAAATGTCACTCTGGGAAGGCACCGGAGGGAAGGTGAGATCTCGGATACAAAGAAGTTCTCCGACTTCCTCCTGCTAAGCTGTTTGATTCTTCCGACCTTTAGCACGAAACATATGGCTCAAGGATTACGATACGCTACTATATCCCTTCAATAAGAAGCCTTTTTCCTCATATTTAACTGTTTTCAGCTAAACCTTTGCCGATGTGAATGAAATGAAGGCTAGCATGATGTGGGGACATGATGCGATTGTGCGTCAAAATGTTAACATTAAAATCATAATTTGATCCCTAAAGTAATAGCATGCTATACGAGCCCAATACTCCCTACGGGTAAAACCCTTTTAATTGCTATTACTTAAAGGTTACACATTCGGAACTGTTAGTTTCGAAGTCATTATGTCTGCCCATACGCCTGGTATCTTCTAAGAAGATGACATCAGCTCCCTTGTTGCTGGCTAATTATCATTTTTAAGGCATTTAAGAAAAAATAACAAAAAAATGTATAAATATCAATTTAATAAAACATGGCTTATGCAATAGAAATTGTGTATTTTTGGGTCAGTTTTTATGTTATTATTATACTGGTATGAAGACAATATCTCTATATAGTACAAAAAAATGAAGCAAAATCACTTGAGTCATTTTCTTAGGCTGGGCCATGCAAGCTGCAGGCAGCCACAGATGGTCTTCAGTGTGAGAGGGAAAACAGCATCGTCTGCAAGTTTCGTCCCCTGAATGAAACCTTCTGCAGGGGCATTTAAATCCTGCCTGCTACACAAGTAGCTGTGTAAAGTCAAACGGACTGTACCAATGCATAGATTTTCCCAGAATTGTCCAGAAAGCATGGAGCAGAGCTTCACCTGCTGCCAGTGCCCAGCCATGGTAGACCCCACTTCCCCTCATACACTGCGTGAAAATTATTTTTGGGAGAAAAGCTATATACAGAGTATATGACAGAAGTCATGTCTGACTGGGATTCAAAAGCTCACACCGAGACCATGTGGTAGAACAACACAAACAGGCATCTGATTCATTGTGACAGGATATCTCACATGCTCCTGTGTTCTGTCGAGGGGCACATTTTTATAGCTGTGTAGAGAAATCGCTCATGCTAACACGTCCATCGAGACAATGGGCAATTGCTTATTTAATCTTTTCGGCGATTTCTTCTTCCAGCTGCTCCCGTCAGAGGCTCGGTTTGTGCAGAGGTCACATCAACAGTTGATGGGTCCGCACTGAAGCTCGCATAGGTCTTGGTGTAGATGTGTCATGCCAGAATGTGCAATCTGGACAAGGCAGAAAGCCAAGTCATTTCCAACAGTGTTAAGTGCAGAATTCTGCAGCGGTGGTCACTGCAGTGCTTTATGTCATTTCCGTATAATTTGTTGCGCAGTGTCATAATGTTTACGTTACACAAGTATCACCTGGCATAAGTTTTTGCCTCCAGCGTAGGCAGAAATTAGCTTTCAGGTACTGTAGCAATGGCACGCTCACTTGCAATGACCTCTGGTGGCATGCCATCGCCATGCGGGTTTTTGTTGCTGGCAAAACAAACAATAGTCTAGCTGAGCCTCTATATGGTCTCATATCTAGCTGAAATGCTCAGCCATCTGGTCTCTGTTTGCAGCATCAGTGGTCCAAAATAGAGGATGAACTGCTTTTCTGTTACCAGGTCAGTGTTAGCATTAGCTTAAAGTATAACCGGCATTTTACCCATAGAATTAGGAACTAACCATTCCAGTCATGCGTACTGTGTTACACTGTGATTGTACCGCTATCATGTATTTGCACGTTAAAAAAAAAAACTTTGTAATTGTGTAACTTTTAGAATTAAAAAATATTCCAAATTACTTAGTCCAAACTGATTTATTGGACATATTAAGTTGATCAGACCCGAAAAAAAAAAAAAATTAAATATATTTTTACATCAAACAGTATAAACGGAACCATTGTTTTGCACGGTTATCTGCCGGTTTTTCACCAGAATTTTTTTAAACCTCTTATATTTCCACCTGCGGAAGTCTTCAGATCCCATTGTATAAATAAATGTTTTATACCGATCCCAGGAGTGAAAGTAATACCTTGAATTCAGCACCAAGGTTACACAAGGCATTGCTGAGAGATCCATATCCAGTCTCACACACAGGAGATACGAATGTCAGAGGGCAAAATATCAATTTATTGTGTTAGCAGGTGTCTGAATGGACAAATATGCTTCGAATTCCACGACTTATTCATATTTAAGCAATGCTCACTGGCAACAAAGTCACACCAGTGTATTTTCAGAGGGACCAGCCACTAGTTATATCTTGCCTATTTCATTAAGGATAGAAACATTAATTATGTCATGTAATTAACAAGGGCATTGAAGGTAATGTGAAGCTTGTTGCTTGTCTGCTTCAGCTGCACTTCTACGCTTCTTTGTGTTTTCCTGTGACACTTAAGAGTGATCCTCCTCTCACATTTTACCTCGCAACATCAACCAACAAACAAACATTGAGATCCCAGCTGAATACGAGTGTCCTGTCTTTGATTAGGACCACGCTCCTTTGTTCGGCTGGACAGTCTACCCCTGAACTGACATTGAATCTGTTTTTCTCCAGCAGCCATGGTTGTGCCCTGGGAATGACTCCCCCAGTGAGCTACATTTTTTATTTTATTTATTTTTTTATTTTTTGACAGGCCATGTTTTAATGCGGTGCTCAGCTAACAATCAGTTGCCCCCATGTCCCTGACTCACTCCACTAGATCTCAACTGGGGGTGATTCACTGGGGTCATTACATGGTCTCTCAACAGCTGTTTTTATCTCATATTTGGAATCTATCATTTTCATTCGCTTTCTGGACAGCCGTTGTACAATCCGGACGATCGGCTTTAGTACAGCACATACCAGTACAGATAAGTTAATTCACGTATAGGGTAACTCCTTTTAAGGTGTGAATGAATGAATGAATGAATGAATGAATGAATGAATGAATGAATGATTTATATAGCGCTTTTCAAAACATCCAAAGACACTTTCCAAACTCAATGGGGAGGCACTGCGTCCACCACTGCTGAGCACCACCCACCTGGATGATGCGATGGAAGCCATTCTGCGCCAGTACACTCACCAGTAGCTAAGGTGGTGAATGGACAGAGGAGTATTTATCAGTTATATACAGGATGTTTAAGGGACCAGATCTGATAGGGCCACAATGGGCAATTTTAGCCAGGACATTGGGGTACCACTCCTACTCTTTCAAAGGTTGCCCAGGGATGTTCTATGACAGCAGAGAGTCAGAACCTGTTTTATGTCTCATCTGAAGGACGGCACCATTTGCACAGCGCAGTGTCCCCGTCACTGCGCTGCGGCACTGGGATCCACACAGGCCACAGGACGGGCTGACCCATTGACCACACCAACACCTCTTCCAACAGCAACCCAGCTTTCCTGGTTGGTCTCCCATCCAAGTACCGGTCAGGCACAAACCTTCTTCATTTCAGGTGGATTACCTAGGGTTACATCCTCTGGTTCCTCTGTGCAATCCAGGCAGGCCAGTCCACATCTTCCAGCTTACCATTTCCCAGAAGTCTTTGCCTGTCCTTTAGTTTGTTGCAGCTTCTATAACGCAAGACGAGGCAGAAGATCCAGGTCTTTTTGCTCACTTGGTACCATTTTGAATCCTTTGTGTTATTGATTGATTTTGCGTGTTTGATGTGCACTTCCCCTTTAGACTACGATTTCTGGACTATCCCTTTGTTTAGTTTGCTTGGTTTTGTATTGGAGCTCTCTGGTATTTACTGACCTCTTTTGCTTGTATACTGGACAACTTGTGTCTTGCTCTGTGTAACACTGCTGCCTGGAGTCATACTGCATGTATATACATTGTCGTACTGTAAATATAACCTTCTCTTTATCTGCACCCCATGGTGTGTTTGTTAGACCCCTTTTCTCCACCGTATTGCCACAATCGCAAGAAACTAATCAAGAGCATGAGTCTGTTACTTTAAAACCCGATTTCCCAACCCAGGGATCCAGACCTTTCAAACTCACATATGCTAAATATACTCCGATAAACGCGCATCATGCTGTAATGACATGTCAGAATTACCAAGGATGATGTATAAACCAAAAAAAATTAAAAAATCTAAACGTATTCAGATTTAATTTGTTTAATCTAAATTGTTATCTTTCATATTTGCTCTGGCCTGAAGACTTGATGTTTATTACTCATTTTCAAATATTTATCCGTGCTTTGGGATGATCATCTCACAGCTGTAACTTTATTAAAATCAATATCTTTACACCAACTGCGGTGTTAACGATGGAGATGCCATTTCATAAGCGACAATTAACCCGCCATTCACTGTTGATTTATGTAGTCAATTTTAACTTTAAATTCAGTTCTCAGGCTTTATGTTTGACCTATCAATCTTCTAAACGATCATCCTGGTCAGGGTCGCGGGAGGGGCTAGGAGCCTCACGCTGGCAGGGGTATACCAGTCCGTCTTGGTGTATACACATGCAGTTATACACTATGGACAATTTAGAAACCCCAGTTAACTGTTTGTCTTTGGATTGTAGGAAGATGGCAGTAAGAATTCCTAGAGGAGACGGTCATGATGGGGAGGGGCATGCAATCTCCACACATAAAGGGCGGGGCTGAGCCACTTTGCTGAAGTCATACATTTGACGTCATTCGCTGGTATTTTGTCCTATTATTTTTGTGCTGTTACACATTATTTCCAATATTGCGTAGGTTATGATACAGTACATGACTAACAGCATGACCAACCTGTTTATTGTTGCCAGCTGAGAGCACAGTTCACAGACCACTTTTAACCTACCCGTGAAGCATGGATATATAAATATCAAAGGGGAAATAACAGTTTTCTCTTCACGTTCATTCCTCAAACGCTGGGCTAAGTCAACGATAACCTCGGTAATGGCTATGAAATGTACAAGAGGGGTGTGATTTCAGGGGGTGTGCATATTCGGGAACACTTCAGGGAGGCGAATCCATGTCAGGGGGGCTTAGTGATTCTTCTAAGGCGCTGTTGCGTACTGTTGATCTCTGCGGGATTTTACAGGTCTGGGGTTCCATAGCCTTTGCACTGGACAGCACATGTTGGCTTTAAGAACTTTCGGACACATTTAATGGATTTGGATGACTGATTAGTCAGCTGCCCTGACATATGGCATTCACCGTTACGGAGAACATTAATTAAAGCTGACATTAAAATTGGACCCACGCTCATGTGGTTAACTTAGCTGGAAAAAAAAAAGAGGGAAAATTTATTCCAGGCTGACAACGGGCCTGGCATTACAATGCATTTCAGTCCTTGACCTTAGAAGTAACATTTAAGCAAATGCATAAAAAAACAAGAAATTAAGACAGGAGTTAATATCAAAGAAATCCATTAAATTAAAATGACTTCATAACCTCCTTCACTAATGATAACCCTCACAGACATCAAAAAAGTATTAATTATATTTTGAAATATTTAATTACTATGCAGACTAGAATACAATAGAATGCTAAACAATGCATTAATTTAATTTAAGAATGTAATAGTAATACTAATTAAAACCACCACATTTCATTGTTGTGGCCATTGCACCATAAATTTGCAAATTTTTATATTTTCCAGGTTTTTAAACAAACACAAACCATTATCATTTACTTATCATATAAAGAATGGGTATTGAAAGGTATCCTTACAGATTGTAAACTTCGTAATATCATCCTACTTTTGTTGCTATTGTACTTTCATATGCATGCTCCTTTAAACAAGAATCTTTCTGGTTTTTATACAAGCAATGAGCCAACGTCAAAGGCCGAAGCGACACTGGTATTACAAATAAGAATATGAATATCCTCGAGAATCTGTGGAACAGCTTGGAAACTGGCATCCAGAACTTATCGCCAAGTAATTTGAGAGCGTATGGAAATCTGCTAAGAAGAATGGTCAAGATTACACTGTCCCAGTGTATAAATTTACCCAAAGATTTTACAGGCTGTATTTGCTGTCCATGGTGCTTTTGAAAAATAAACCAGTGAACTATGGCACATGGCGTTATATTTGTTCGTAATTTTTCACTGAAATTAAGCATAAATTTGTACTCATAATAGTCCATGGTATTTATATCATAGAAAAATCAGTAGTGGACTAAAACGAAAATGTGTCAGTTTATTTCCCAAAGTAGCAAGGATCTGAGTGTTTATGTAATATGAAATAATTGAATATTTAAATAATAATTGAAATTGGCCATTTTAAAATCACTCAGCTAACCCAGCACCCAGCTAAATCAGCAAAAAAAAATAAATACTGAGGCTGAACTTAATGGCCACTTTGTTAACCAACAAAATGCTTGTTTAATTTCTGTTCCCCTTAGTGATGAAATAATGGAAAATGTAA
This sequence comes from Brienomyrus brachyistius, assembly GCF_023856365.1. Classification (NCBI taxonomy): domain Eukaryota; kingdom Metazoa; phylum Chordata; class Actinopteri; order Osteoglossiformes; family Mormyridae; genus Brienomyrus; species Brienomyrus brachyistius. Next base: position 6,457,436 of record NC_064551.1, read on the forward strand.
CATAATCCACAACCAGAAGGCTTAAATAATTTCTTGCAACTTGAGGGCACAGGAGAGTACTTCATCTGGCTCTCGAGACCATCTGTTAGATAAAATGTTGTTAGACGACTGCCTGTCTGACCTCCAAATGAGGTGTTTGATTATACTTTGCTTTTGTTCTCTATACTATCACATGGCCGCCGCATCAGTGCAACTCATAATGAAACTTAGTAGAATTAAAGGAAATACAATTTTTGAACAATCATGGAACTATTAAATACTTTGTACACCTAATGGCAGTATGGAGACCTGTAAGCACATTATTTATCATACGCACGTCTATTGTTACTAACGATTCTGTCTCTTGTCGTGTCCATCTATCCTATCGATGTTCTTTCTCACTTATGATGAGAACATGGCTGCTAATTTTTTCATCATATTTCACACAGCATTCTCTTCTGAAAATTTTTTTTTAAAACCGGTTATCGCAAATGTTAACGACATTTCCTTGGTGCAGTGGTTAAGCGCAGCTAGTTAAAAGAGATCATTTACAATAGTGCGCAGGCACTAGGGAAATGAAAATGCAGTCGGAAGGGGGATTTATTTTTAGGACATCCACTGGTGGGCCCACTTCATCCTGAAATGGCCTTTTCGTAGCCTGCCCAGGGGGTATAAAGGAAACTAAAGCTGACCACCAGTAGAATTATAATTGTTTGTCTTGCTTCGATAAGCATGTGAAAGAGGACAAAAGAATGCACAATGATTACTGGACCGATTTGCCTAATATTCTTAATGTTTAAGATAATACTCTTTTATTGCATTTTATGGCTGTCTTCTCTTGGACATCATAACAGCTATATTGTGATCAAGAGGCAAAGGTTTCAGATCATAATATAACAGATATTTAAAAATAAGTCACGATAATGGTATGATTTCTCAAATGATACGCTGGTAAAGGACAAAACAGATAATGATGTCTGTTGTTTTTTTGAAAGCTATTGCATCAATAGCAACACCACTGGCTTGTTCAAACTGTGTTTCCGATTAATATCACTTTATTTTATTGGCAACTCTAAGCTGTCCTCCTAGGGGTGCAACATGAGAGAGCCCAACCAGTCATTCACCAAAATAAATACATTACCAAAAAAAAGTCAATAATTTTAAAATGAATAATTTATACATTGCATGGAGTTCATTTCGGACGTCGCCAAATCCACTTTTGCTAGTTTAATGGCAGAAAAATGGCCACGGCATGAAGCGCATGTTTCCAAAAGGTCTCATAGTTAGTCGTGGGTGTGTCTGGGGTGTGAAATATTTTAAGCCAATCAGAGTGTAACTCCCTTTCCCTTTAAGAGCCAGGGGCACGTGCAGGCAGATTAATATTAAAATATCATATTTGCCAGGCAACAGAAAAGAGAGCATCTCTGCACTGGAAAGGGAACAGCAGGATTCCACCTAAGCTCCTTCAGCTTTATAATAATAATAATAATAATAAAAATAATAATAATAATAATAATTACAGTAGTCCCCCTGTATTCATGGATGGTACGTTCCAAGACTTACTATGGACAGCCAAAACCCTGGATAGCAGCGAACCGTGTGTGGTTTTTCCCATTAAACTAGCAAAAGTGGACTTGACCTCACTGTAAACGAACTTGCCCAGTGCCCTTCAGATTATAAAAATACGTCCCCAGAGTTGTTTTGATCAAGTACAAAAAAAATTTTAAAAGAGGCAACAAAATACAGGTAACTTACAAAATTAAACTTTATTTTAAAATAGGTTTTTTTTCCATGTATGTTTTTTGTGAAAAATAAATTACTCTTTTTTTTGCCAAAAGCAGATAACACACATCTCATTTGTCAGAGTTGACAAACATATGTAATGGATATGTTTAGATATATTCTTCTTATGTTAACAGTCTAACGGTCTTTAACATAAATCAAGTAGGTATAGTTCTGAAAATGTCAACAAAAACAGTCCATTAATGGGATTAAACATGTCTTGTCGGGGTCAGCACCCGTCTGTCCGAGTCTTTCATATCTTCTCCCTGTTTGGCCAGCAGGTGTCGCTGGCCATCCTGTCCTCCCCATTGTCTTCAGCGTGTTGTCCTTGCTCCCCAGTTGGCTGCATAACTCAATACGCTAAGCATGTGGCTATCGATAAACACCTGTCATGTTCAAATCCCATCTCCTCTTTTGTGCCTTGAATTTATTTTACCTGCCTTCATTATTTTCCCAGTGTTAGATTCTGTTTCCTTGTTTCTCTGTCAGTTTCTTAGTTTCCATGTTGATCTCACAGTCCCTTGATTTAAGTATTAGTTTTACCTGTTTTCTTGCGCCAGTCCCGGTGTGTTTCTCATTGTCCTGTACCCTTCCTGTTGGTTAGTTATTTCATGTCTCACTCCTCCTGCGCTGTTACCCGGTTTAGTTAGTGTATTTATGTGGGTCATTGTATATCAGAACGTGTATTTTGTTCCCTGCCTGTCTTGCCCTTGTTGTCTTGTTCTTGGATCTTGTTCCTTAACTTTTTGTACTCAGTCTTTGTTTTTTCCTATTTGCTTTCTGACCCCTCGCGGTCCGTTTTGTTTTGTTAGTGTTCCCAGTGCTTTCAGTTTCTGTTAAACCCCTGAGTTCCTGTGAGCTGCAAGTGCATCGTCACCTCCTTACCCGCCTGCACCATGCCCCGCCCCCGTCTGCACCATGCCCCGCCCCCCACCTGCACCAAGCCCCGCCCCCGTGATAGACATTCCCAAGTTCTTGATGTTGATAAGATCAGACCTTGGAAAATCTGAGCCAGACTTCAAAACCATCAGGTTGTAGCTCAAATTACCCTAAATGTGATAAGTTTTCTGACTAAGCAAGAAATCCAAATTTTGACACAGGCCGCGGGAAAAACACGACCAGTTTTACAGTATCCCATTAACGCTACATGAATATGTTTCCACTTTCCTCTCCATTATACTCCCTAATGGAGATAACATCACACACTCCTGTTTTGTCAAATTGGTCGACCTTTTTTCATGACTTTAAGTTGTGCAGAAATTGCCTTTCAGATTGTACATCTCCAGTTGAACAGAGCTGCAGCCAAATTACATCACCTGACCCGAATACTGCACACTGATCCACTGAATTTATCGAGTTGCGCTCAAAAACATCATTAGCGTTTGTTGCTTTCCGCTGTAAAATGTGAACTTGCAATGCCTTGACAATGGACAATAACAGCGATTGTGACAAAATACATTTAGGGTTCAGAATGTGTTATGTGATAAGAACAGTGGTGGATACAGCTAACCAAAAAGTTAGCTTTGATAACTGCTTGACTAGTAACTCCAAAGGTGAAATTGATAGTGCTAAACTGATTATGTTTAGCTTCAGTTTGGTTTTGGATTCTGAAACCCCTAAAACATACCTAGACGGCTGAACTTCTAACCTGTATTGTAATTTAGTTACGCAAGCCTGCAGTGATTACCCTGGGATATTTAGGACTAACCCAACTGGGGATCGTTGGATTGTGTAGAGGCTTTGGAATAAATTTTGTTTGAATGATATTACATTTGTGAGATGTACGTGTCCTATCCATAGCCCATGCTGACATTTTGCCCTTAGTGAACCCACTTGGGGACTGCAAACATGGCACCGTTTATCCAGAACTAGGAAGGAGGGTCTCAGCTCTTTATTTTTCTATACCATTATCAATCAGAGCCCTTTAAATTAAGGAAAATAACCAGGGGCTAAAGCAGGATTTCACCTTGTCATATTTAAGGTAGTCTGGGCTAAATGTAAATGAATGAAGACAAAGTCCATTTAAGCTAAGGTACCTGAAATCCAACAAATTTTGCGACTAAACAAGAAATCCAGCTTTATGATACAGGCCTCAGTTCTCTGCTTAGTTCAGGGTACCCCAGTTCAAATAGGCTTTACCTTTGCTCACTTACATTTAGCCCAGGCTACCTTAACTATGTCAAGTTATCAACCTACAGTATCACACCTTGTGTTTACATGTAGTCAGTGAACAGTATGCCAGATAGACTATAGCAGACATTCTCACAACAGACAGGAGCAAATATGTGTGATTTACGGATTAACAACGTTTTTGACAGTTAAAATTTATTTATCTGTGAAAAATGTTAGTAGATTTATTGTTAGCGGAACTAAATTTAGTGGAAGCTAATTGGTTCACGGATGGTTTTCAAAGTAAGCAGAAACGCTAATCCGCTAACGAAAAAGTTAGCTTTGCTAATTAGCGGATTAGCGGAACCCTACTCACCAATGGGTAAGAATAACAGAACAGTCAGTTCATATTTTTAAAAGAGTTGCATTTTTTCATTTTTGCATATGAACTTTTCATTTATATCATGCTTTATGTTGCTGTGCTATGTATGACTGTTTATATACACATTTCAGTATTCATATGAATGCTTGTGTCCGAACTCCTGTTTCATACTTCAAGTGCTTTAAAACCTTGTTTTCCTGTACTATGGTCCTAGGGGAATTGTATTTTGTGCCACTGCATACCTGAACCTGGATCATATGACAATAAAGCCCACTTGACTTGGCTGGAACAATTAAAAAAATAAGCTGCATCTATGTCTATTGTTATATCAAATGAGAAAAAAACCCTTCAGATTGCTTTGCTTCTTATCAGCGAGAATTTAAGTTAAAAAAAAAAAACAAAACCTGTAAATGAGAATGCGTATCGTAGAGTCAACATTTTCTCACATAAAATGCCAAGCAATAAATAATAGTAAGTCAGCTGAAGACCATCTAAGATGATTAATTAATATTCATGGGTCAACTGGAGAACATCTTATGCAGATGATAAATATTCATAGGCACTGCAAGAGAGTAACTAAACATAGGCAATAAAATTAAAAATGTTGTACTGAGCCTCTTTCGGCCAACAATAACAATAATCAGCATGTGCAGAAAAATGTTAATATAGACTATGATTAAATCAGCACTCATAACCACATTACATTAGGTCTGACAGGCTTTTCCTTTCATTTAATATACCATTCTGGTTCCCACTGTCATCCCTTATATGTGTGAATGCGCATGCAAATATTTTTGGAATGTCGCAATTTTGTTCCTGCGAGTAGGATGGCCTGGAATGTGCCAGAGGAATATCATTGTCACATTTCGCAGTTTTCTTTTCAGCTATCATACAGTACGTACAATGAGTAGAAATATGCTTTTTTGTTGCCTCATGGAGAATTCCTGAGACTCTCAAGGGGAAAAGCCTCCTGGTTTGGGAAGCACGGGTGTGTATGACAGCTCTTGTGTGAAAATTAGACATGTTGGAAACCCATTTTGCCCCATCCTGTTCAAACATGTCGAATACAATAGCCTGAAAATACATTAGCTCTGCAGCTGCTTGTCCCTAGTCTTGTAAAGACATCAAAGCAAATCATCTGAAAGATCAGGTATTCTATTGAAACGCTACAATGCAATACTGACCAGATCTGCATGTCACTGCATTTTCCCGGGCTACAAATTGAGACACTGCAGAAAAGAGTCTTGTCCACTGGAAACGCGTAATTCCGTAGTTCATAAAAAATACATCTAAACTGATTATCTTTTCTTGCAAATGTATTATTTACATAGGGTCAATGTGGAAGTGCCTTTTATTCATTTATAAGACATGATGGGGTTTGCGCAAATCATATAATCACATCAGAGCTTTCTTCTGTAGACATATTATACTGGTACACATCCATCAAGCCATATTGTTCTCCAGTGGCAGACAACGGAAATATTAATGATTAATTGAAATCCTACTGCAGTAAACAGACCCATAAACTTGAAGTGCACTGCTTTCCATATTCATGCATTCTCCCAATTAAAGTATACCATAACACACATGTAATAAGAAAAGGATTCCATGCTGGATAATATGCCACTCTAAATAGATCATTTTTACTGTGATTTGTAGAAGCATCAGACAAGGCATTGTCATGCTTGCCAATAAGAAAAATAACAGACAAAATAAGTATTGTGGTTCTTTTAACTTGGTAGTCTTTGGTCTTGCATAGATGACAATTCGGCTCAAAGGATATCCCCACCACAGTGAAATCCATTCGTTCATTCATTCGTTTGTTTGTTTCTTTGTTTGGCCAGAATTTGGTTTCTGTTAGGCTTCAGTTCCTGTGACTAAGACCTCCTGGACGCATACCTACAAGGACAGTTCCAAAACCAAGACCGCTCCATAAGCTGCCATGGATGTTCTATCAAAATTAGCATGTGGATATGTTTGCAAACATTTTAATTTTTCTGAATATGGGCAAAATATTTGCTTCTAGTTGTCACTGAGATATATTTCAGGAAATCATGATCTTTTCTTTTTTCTTTGCACTTGCCATGAATGTCTCCTGTAGATGCCAGTTTATGATCCAGGTTTCTGTATGTTAATTTACGTTCGCCTACATTACTCTCTT